>NC_071117.1:9822500-10160000 GCF_024256425.1 Clarias gariepinus
GGAGTTGGACAATGAAACTGAAACACTGGCCAGTTTAGTGTTGGAGGTTTCATGGTTAATGTGACCAGCCTGGTGGCCGATCTTCATTGATTACACATTCCACCAGTAAGAGCGGAGTGTGAAGGTTTAATTATCAGAGTGATAGAACAATTTTGCTTAAAATATTGCAATGCACACAACATCATGGGTGACATATCAGAGTTCAAAAGAGGACAAATTGTTGGTGCGCGTCTCGCTGGTGCATCTGTGAGCAAGACAGCAAGTCTTTGTAATGTATCAAGAGCCACGGTATCCACAGGGTATCCATGTCAGCAGACCACCAAGAAGGACGAACCACATCCAGCAGCTCTGTATGGGGCTGTGCTAGCTCAGAGGGTTAAAGCCCTGAGAAGGTTGGTGGTTCAAGCCCCCAGCAGGTTACCATTCGGGCCCTCGAGCAAGGCCCTTGACCTTATCTGCTCCAGGGGCGCCGTATCATGGCCGAACCGGAAATATGCAAAAAAAGAATCTCACCGTGCAGCAATGTATATGTGACAAATAACGTCTTAATTTAGCTTAACTTAAATGGCGAAAATGTAGTGTGAAAAACAGTCATCGCTTATGTTAGAAGTTATCATAATAAAGCTTTAGTAAGATTATAAGAAAGAAAATTGTTTTAAATACTCAATATATATTTCATATTATTTTTATACCGTAAAACCAAAATCAAACAAACCAATTTAAATTGAATATTGAATTGAACTGAATCAAAGTGAGTTTAATTATTTTAGTCTTATTCTACTTGCTTTGAGGTAATTCTCACAAATTATTATTATTTTTTTTTTTATTAACTGATCGTATGTGAGTGAAGCAGCAACACAGAGACAGATCTTGGACATGATGACGTATAAAGAGTATAAATCACCTAATAGCCTGAGCAAGAGGAACAGGCCTGACCCTGAATAAATCAGTAGAGAATTATAATTAAAGAGTTTTAGTAGATTGTGTTGATTCATTTTACAGGGTGTCCCGGAAAAAAATGGCATCGTTTTGTAGTCTAACAACATGGCCAGTTCTCATTTAAATGATCTTAAATTTTAAGGAGATGTGTGAAAACTGTGTAAGTTATAATGATTCTTTCTACAAGCCTAGAGGAACTCAAGCAGAGAATCATTGAGGTGCTGGAGAACGTTACGCAAGACATATGAAAGCAGTCTAAAATATTTATCTGCTTAACTTTACATCACTGCACCGTCGCTGTCCATCTGCCTGCCTGGTCGTTTGAGTTAATGTCTTTTCCGTCCCCTTGACATGTTCAGGCCACGGCGCAGATGGAGGAGCGCCTGGCGGACTTCATCCAGTCCTACACTCCGGAGAACGTGCTTCCGCTGGCCGACGGCGTCCTGAGCTTCATCCACCACCAGATCGCCGAGCTGTCCCGGGACTGTCTGACCAAATCCCGCGAGGGCCTCATCACCACCGTCTACTTCTACGAACTGCAGGACAACCTGGAGAAACTCCTGCATGACGTGAGTCACGTGAACATATTCACTGTATTCACTGTCACATGTATGCTGGATTCTTACCCTCTCTCTCTCTCTCTCTCTCTCTCTCTCTCTCACCCTCTCGCTCTCTCTCTCACCCTCTCGCTCTCTCACTCACCCTCTCACTCACTTTCTCTCTCTCTCTCTCTCTGTCAGGCGTACGAGCGATCCGAGAGCTCCGAGCTCACCTTCGTCACAGAGCTGGTTAAGAAGCTCCTTATCATTATTTCCCGACCCGCAAGACTTTTGGAGTGTTTGGTGAGAACACACACACACACACACACACACACACATATATGTATATTATTAGATGAACCAGTGTATTTGTATATAGTTTTATTTTTTTTACTTTCAGCATGTTTTTTATTTTTAAGTTATTTCTGTTGCAAAAAAAACGCATCCCCGTGTTCAGATTGTTGTCATGGTGCCACATGGGTTGCCACGGCAACCAGACTGATGCGGTCACATGGGGTCAGGTGTTGTGTTTTCACATCTCAAGGCATTTCTTGTGCCAGAAAGAAGGACAATATTACACACAGAAGTGCTGTCTGACCGTCCACACAAAGATAGACAGTGAACTCTTGAATTCATATTCATTGTCCCTTCTGAAATAAGAGGAAAGACTCTATCTATCTATCTATCTATCCATCTATCTATCTATCCATCTATCTATCTATCCATCTATCCATCTATCTATCTATCTATCTATCTATCTATTTTAAGACAGAAAACAAAGTAATGGCGTCAACTTTTTTTGTTCCAGTAAAAAAACAATATGCTTGTTAAAAAGAGAAATGTAAACAACTTATAATTGATAGTTGTATTTAATTTTTGTAAATTAATTATATATTAAAAAGAATCCATGTCTAGACTTGGGAAAAGTCTCTTCTCACCTCAAAGTTCTAGTATTTGAATAATGATGACAGAATTTTACTCTGAAGACAGACCTGAGAAAAATCTTTTACGGGACTGAACAGTTAAATCCTTTTATTAATACTGTATTAAACCAAGAAAATACTTTTTATATATATTATGTAACATATTATATATTATATCCGTATAAAATAATAAAATAAACTAAAAACACATGAATACGTCCCACATTTCTATTACTTCCCGTGAAACTTAGGGACAGGATATGAACATTTACTTCATGAGCATGGTTTATCTACACTTGAGTTTTTTTCTTTATTAGTATAGAAAAAAGGTTTTTAAAAATGTAAAATTAAATTAAAATTTTAAATTTTAAAGCTTTATGATAATAAAACAATATATTTTAATCTGTGGCGTGATGGTTAGCCAGGCGGCCTCGCACCTTGCGGGTCGAGGGTTCGATTCCCATACTCTGGTTTTCTCCCACAGTCCAAACACAAGCAGATTTTTCTAGTTCCAAATTTTCCATTGTGTGTGTGTGTATGTGTGTAAGTGCATGATAGTTGTATTACCACAGTGTAAAATGTATTACTACCTTATGACATGTTGCTAAAGCAATCTTTCTGACCAAAATCATTTCCACCAGCAAAACAGTAACGACTTGTTATATGGTTCATGTAAAATGATGTGAAGAAAAAAACAGCTGATCTTAAACCAGCTTAGACGTGTAATGGGGTTTGTACGGGTGTCCGAGTAAAACACTTTACTCTGTTGCGCAGGAGTTTAACCCGGAAGAGTTTTATCACCTGCTGGAGGCAGCGGAGGATCACGCCAAAGAGGGACACCTGATGAAGACCGACATCCCGCGCTACATCATTAACCAGCTCGGTCTTACACGAGACCCACTGGAGGGTGAGATACATGAGATACAGCACACACACACACACACACACACACACACACAGGCGAAATGCAAGTGTAATAGAAGAGGCAGAGTGACAGATGAAACCAGAGAATTGAAAAAACTTATAATTCTGCTTTGAGAGAGAGAGAGAGAGATGTGTGTGTGTGTTTGTGTCTGTGTGTGTGTGCGTGCAGGTGACAAAGGTAGTGATGTATAACAAAACACAGTAAATTAATATACACGCAAATGTACTAGATCATTTTGACACTCGTGCCAAAGAGATTGAACACTCCTTACAGAAGGAGTGACTTTCTGAACAGTGTAAACACTTTGATCAGTGTCAGCTTTTCAGCAAATGAAGGTGATTTCGTGGTTATTACTGATCTGAAACGAGGTGTCGAGGGGGAAGCGGTACGAGAGCTTTATCGGATTATGATCTCGAGGCACGCTGTACTGAGGCACACCGAGGCAGGAGTATTTGTCTAACGGGATTATCTGAGTCTGTTTTGTGTCTTGGGTTCGTTTTATCTGTTTGGCTCTTTGTCTTGGTCTTTGCTTCTCCTTCCGTCTTTTTTTCTGTATTTCTGTTTTACGGTGGCTGAGAAGTGCAAAACAAAATAACAAATCCAGCCTAAATAAAAAAAAAATAAAAAATAAAAACCTGGAAACAAAATAACAAATCTAAAAACTAAATAACAAAACTGGAAAAAAAAATAACAAAACCAAAAACAAAAGAAAAAAAAAATGAAAAAACTAACAACTAAATAACAACCCTGAAAACAAAATAACAAAACCGAAAACAAAATAACAAAACAGAAAACAAAATAACAAATCGGAAAACAAAATAACAAATCCAGAAACAAAATAAATAACCGGAAACTAAATAACAAATTTGAAAACCAAATAACTAATCTGGAAAATAAATAACAAATTCGAAAGCAAAATAACAAAACAGAAAACAAAATAAAATCGAAAACAAAATAACATCTAAAAAACTAAATGAATCAGAAAACCCAACAACAAATCCATAAACAAAATATGAAATCAGAAAATACCAGGACAATTCAGACAAACCGAAAATGGTAAGTATAGTTTGCGAATGAAATTCTTATTGCTGACTGGATGAGACGTCTGTAACTCAGGATATACAAGAAGTACAGCAGCCTCGGGGCATTTAAATGTCCTATCAGCGATAAGAAACAACTGCCCAGGAAAAGGTACAGTAGGTGAAATTTGGGAATATATTTGTTTCTTATATATGTTTGCAAGTACAGTGGAACCTCGGATTGCGAGTAACGCGGTTTGCGAGTGATCCTCAAGACGAGCAAAGATTTTTAACGAATTTTTTAATTAAATTTTTTTGTCTGAATTGGCGTTGTGTTTTCTGATTTGTTATTTTGTTTTTTTAGTTTTGTGACTTCACAGCCACCATACTATTCCATAGATTAATCTTTAAAACTTCTAATCTCTTTAAAACTCCGATTATTCTCCCTTCCCTCCACCTCTTCTGGTTGTTCCTCAGGGCAGCATGAGACACTTTGAGAAAAGTGCTATCTGCCCTCTTCTACATACCTGAGCTCTCAGACACCCAGGATTCTCCAGTGTCACTGGGACTGACAAGGAGGAAAGAAAGTCTCTCCCTTCCTCAGTGAGACCATGGCTCCTTTCTCCCCGATAGAAAGAACTAAAAACCAGACACATCTGATTTTCTATAGTTAGTGCTGCTCTGGGTAGAGTTAGGGAAGGTTGGTGGACGAGGAGGAGGAGATCAGGTCACTCTTGAGTTTACATCCTCAAGAGTTCTCGAGGCAACATGTTTGTTCACGAGCTGGTTGTTTCCTCTTCTTGTAGACATGGTGAACCTGGACAGCTACGACAGCGAGGGGCCACACACACCTGAGACCGACGACTCGGCGGAGGTGAGACGCGTGCAGGTTGAATCTGATCAATGGTCTCGCGCCAGTTAGTAATAAGCCAAGCTGGTATCTGTTTGTGTCCGCGTTATTGTTATGAAAGCTTGTTACATAAGCTCTTCAGCTGGTCGGATCTCTCCTGACTGTGCAGTCGCTTACAGTACAAGTGTGTAACAAACACGAGTGTGTGCGAGTGCGTGTGGGTGAGCTTATAATGAGGGTTATGTTGCAGTTCGCTCACTGTAAATTCCTCTGCTGGGTTCATTCTGCAGGGAAAGATGAAGGCCATGAAGCCACCCTGTGAATCAGACTTTCAGACCATCAAGTTGATTAGCAACGGAGCCTATGGGTGAGTGTGCACACACACGCACACACACACACACACACACACACACACACAAACCAGACGCACTTCTCTGTCTGTCTGAGGCATTTTGATATTCTTTACTTTTGTGCTGCAGTTATAATTAGGCAGGTTACAGTTCGATTTAGGGGTCCAAGCACCAGGTAGTATCATTAAAACAGTTGTCAAGGATATGCCATGCCTTCAACAGAAAAAAAAACAACATAGAAATATTTCAAGTCATGCAGTGAGCACGCTGTGCTTTTGTCTAATTTCTGTTATTAAAAGTTATTATAGGAGTGCGTTCCTAATACAAGGAACGTATAATAATATTGCAAAATGTATACAAAATAACAACCAGCACTGCATCCAGTGGCTCGGGTTCGATTCCCACCCAATGCTCAAACCCCAGCCACTGGATGAGGTGCTTGTCCCAAGCCCGGATAAAATCAGAGGGTTGCATCTGGAAGAGCATCCGGCATAGAACAACATATAAAAATAAGAATTTAATATTCAAACAGGACTGAAAGGTGCAGGACAGTAACTTGGCTGAATTTGGACTTGCGCAATGTTCGTAAGATGAGTTTGTAAAGTTACAGTAGTAGTTGTGGTCTTTGTTTGTACGCAATATTAACAGGCAAACACGTTTCAACCTTAATTTTAAACATGATGAGAAAAATGACGCAACAATTTTTTTATACCCAGTCTGCTACCCTTTACTACAAATTACTACAAAGATTTAATTAAATATAAATAAATTTTTCAGAATGAACAGACAGAAAGGGACTGGTTCCCAGCCAATGCACCACAACCAGATGATCGAGGTTGCCCAAGTCTGTGCACTGTTAGTGCCAGCTCCGGGAAGGAAAAATGTAAAAAGGCAAAACATGGAGCAAATCACTCACTCGCTCATCGTTTATACCACTTCGTCCTGTACAGGGGGGCCTGGAGCCTTTCCCGGAAGACCTACAGCACGAGGCAGGGTACACCCTGGTGCCAATCTGTTGCAGGGCACACACACACTCACACGCTCATCACACACTACAGATAGTTCGGGAACGCCATGTAGACTAATCTGCATGTCTTTGAACTGTGGGAGGAAACCGGAGTACTCGGCGGAAACTCACCAAGCACATGCAAACTCCATGCACACACACCCCTAGGCAGGAATCGAACCCAGACCCTGGTGGTGCAACGTGACAGTGCTAACCAGTGGAGCGAATCAAATATGCAGAAAAACCCTGCTGTGGCAACCCCTAACAGGAGCAGCCAAAAGAAGAAGAAGAAAAATATTCTGAATGAACATATATTTAGTAACTGCCTGGTTACGGTCACAGTGGTTCAAATTAGCCTACTAATTTTTTTTTTTTTTTTGTTTTGTTTTTGTTTTTTTTGGAAGGCAGACCCAAACATATTTGTACAACTTGTGTGAGCAGGTTAGAGCTATGCAGTGCAATTGATTATTCAGCTTTTTCATTGTGGATTTAATTAATTGAATCATTGAGTCAATTTTTCAGTTCCGAATCAATTAAAACTTTTTACTTTGTTTTTACTTTTAAGTTTTGCTAAAAATATCATTCGTACCTTCTGCAAATAAGTTTTTTTTTTTGCAAGAATATCGCTTCTTCTTCTTTTGAGTTTTTGGGTAGGTGATGGAACACTGCCACCTATTGGACTGGAGTCAGGAGCAGAAACTTTTTTTTTTTGTTGAGATTATCGCTTTGTCAGAGACTTGACTTTTAAACAATATTTCAATGCTTATTAAATACTTGTTGTAGTTTTTGACACTTTAAAACCTGTTGAAAATGAAGCTGCTTGAAATAAATTAGACATGAGTTTAGTAAAATTTAATCACAATGAAAATCGCAATGCTCAAACAAAAATTGACAATCTGCCTGTGATTCCCAGCTCTGGTTTTGAAGTTCTGGACCTGAGAGATTGACCTGAAAGGTCAGAGCCAGAATGTACCTTTCTACATCTGGGATCTTTTCCAGTAATTCTTGTGTTTCAGGGGGACATAGTGGGGGGAAAAAACAACAACACTTTCAGGTTTACGCAACACGCTCCTTAGGTTTCAGTTCAAATAAGAATATTTGGAGATACAACTACTGGAATTGTGTGACACTCCAATATATGATGTAATTTGTTGTATCATACAGCCATATTTGTATACTTTTGCATTTTCTCTCTCTGTCTCTCTCTCTGTCTCTGTCTCTCTGCAGGGCAGTGTATCTGGTGAGGCACAGAGAAACTCGGCAGCGTTTCGCCATGAAAAAAATCAACAAGCAGAACCTGATCCTGAGAAACCAGATCCAGCAGGCGTTTGTAGAGAGAGACATCCTGACCTTTGCTGAAAACCCATTCGTCGTCAGCATGTTCTGTTCGTTCGAGACTCGCAGACACCTCTGCATGGTCATGGAGTATGTGGAGGGTAAGACAAACACACGCCTCTCTGTTGCTCGGGTTCCTGGAGGTTGTGGAGGTTGTGTAATTATGCCGCGCCGTGTGTATTCCGCTTCGAGATTATTTTCTCCGAGTCGAACCTGAAGGAGACAGGCTTTGTGCAGCAGCGTGCCATGCTTCGCTCTCTGCAACCTCAAGCTTTCGCTCTCTCTTTCTTTCTGTCGGTCCACAGGGTGTTATGATGACTCGTCAGTGTGTACAGTGACACACTGCGGCTTAAAAAGCTGCTCTGCTGTGTGTGACAGACAAACCAACATGGCTGAGCTCGTTCCTGTTAGTAACCGATCACTCCAGCATCAGCTCAGTGCTTATCTGCTTATAAAGAAAGTGCTGCTTATTGCACCTTCAAGTAAAAATAGCCAGAGAATGGGTTTAATTTAATCGATTCCCAGTGCCTGAGTAGGCATTAGTGTTATATTCTTATCCCGCAACTGCTCATGCACTATAGTGACCTTTTAATTTAGTGACTGTACAGCAGATAGGACCGTGTCTTCTGCTCAATGTAGCTCCTTTCTCGCTTTGTTTACTAGGTGGAGACTGTGCCACCCTGCTGAAGAACATTGGCGCGTTACCAGTGGAAATGGCTCGGATGTACTTCGCTGAGACAGTCCTGGCGCTGGAGTACATCCACAACTACGGCATCGTACACCGAGACCTCAAGCCAGACAAGTGAGTGAGCTCCCTCTACTGGACAGGAGGTTTTAGACACTAAACACTTTAAACACTCACATAAATCAGGAGTTAAATTCTCCTGTCTTTGCTTTGCTTTACTAAATTATATACAGTTTAAGGTATTTATTGTTTTATATCTTTATACTAAAAGAATAATGTGTTACAACATTAACAATATAAAAACAGTAAATACAAGTAAAACAAGTATAAGTAAAAGCCACACCTCCTTTATTAGGACTAACACAAATAGAGGCCACACCTCCTTTATTAGGACTGATACAAATAGAGGCCACACCTCCTTTATTAGGACTAACACAAATAGAGGCCACACCTCCTTTATTAGGACTGATACAAATAGAGGCCACACCTCCTTTATTAGGACTGATACAAATAGAGGCCACACCTCCTTTATTAGGACTAACACAAATAGAGGCCACACCTCCTTTATTAGGACTAACACAAATAGAGGCCACACCTCCTTTATTAGGACTAACACAAATAGAGGCCACACCTCCTTTATTAGGACTAACACAAATAGAGGCCACACCTCCTTTATTAGGACTAACACAAATAGAGGCCACACCTCCTTTATTAGGACTAACACAAATAGAGGCCACACCTTTCTTATTAAGAATAATACAAGTAAAAGCCACACCTCCTTTTTTGGAACTAATAAAAACAGAGGCCACACCTCCTTTGTTAGGACTAATATAAAAAGTGGCCACACCTTTATTATTAAGAATAATACAAACAGAGGCCACATCTCCGTTATTAAAACTAATACAAATAGAGGCCACACCTCTTTCTTTGGCAGTGTCTCACATAGAAGCTACCTCTCTTTCAGTGTGGTGGTTACATCACATGTAACAACCACACCTCCTTAATTAAGACTGATATGCACACTCCTTTATAAGGACTGAGACATATTAAGATCATGCTTCCTTCATTGTGACTGGAGTACATAGGATTAGGGTTATGGTTAGGTCATGTTTAAGTGACTTTTATTTGACTCTAAGATGGACACGTACGCTTGTGCGATCTGCGCTAAAACACGCCATGAGTTTGCGCGGAGGATCATTCATTTAAACCAATGGATGCAATTTTTGTATAAACATGCTTGAGGTTTTCCCTGGAGGATGGCAGGCAGGTAGTTGGCTTAATTTGTTGCTGTCCAGAAGAAGGAAGAAATCCCAGCGCTGCAGGTGCTGACTGATGACGTCAGTAAGCACCTCATCCAAGCGCAGAGGCTAAAAGCTCAAATCTCATTCAAGTCACATGACTGCATTTCGGGTATGTGTCTGATCTAGGACCACATACGAAAGTGACTCTCATTTGTTTCTTTAAACAGCCCTAAAAAAACCTAATCTGTTTTACGTTAAGGTAAAAAATCTGAATTTGTGACTTCAGATTGGTAACGGGACAGGCACACGCCATTAGAAGACACACATCCTTTATTGAAAAAGACACAAATAAAGCCACGCTTCCTTCATAAGGACCAGCATGCATAAAGTCCACGGTACACGTCTTTTACACTGAAACCGACTCACATACAGTATAGGCCACATGTCCTTCATTAGGATGCCCCTACCTGTTCCTACAGGAGAGCACTCTATTATTATTATTGATTTTTATATGTGTATGTGTCTTTAGTCTGTTGATTACATCGATGGGCCACATTAAACTGACTGACTTCGGCCTCTCTAAGATGGGTCTCATGAGCCTCACCACAAACCTTTACGAGGGCCACATCGAGAAGGACGCTCGCGAGTTCCTGGACAAACAGGTATGAGACGGTCACGAGTCAATCCTGTTTAAACAGGTAAACAGTAATGCTAAAAGATTGTATTATAATAATCTCTATCAGAACACAGTAAGTGTAAGTAAGGGCTGTGCTTTTTCGGAATGAAACAGTATGAAAGATAACACTGCGAGTGACTTTATTTTCTTGTGGGTAGGTCTGTGGCACCCCGGAGTACATCGCCCCGGAGGTGATCCTGCGGCAGGGTTATGGGAAACCTGTGGACTGGTGGGCTTTGGGAATTATTCTCTATGAGTTCCTGGTAGGATGTGTGCCTTTCTTTGGGGACACACCTGAGGAGTTATTCGGCCAGGTGATCTCAGGTGAGTAGAGGTGTGTATCTCCTTCCAAAGATGAGGTCACCAACAATAAAACGGATATAGCTTATTAATAAGAAAAATAAATGTTTATCTAAAAAAATCTATCTCGCAATCTCATGGTGATAGAAGTAGCACTTGTTTTCTACTGCCTTTATGTCATTGGAAACTGAATCACGCCCCCTGTCCAGTCATGTCAAATGCTTGCTCTGAAACATCTAGTGCTATATAATAACAACAGCACTAAATATAGCTGCGAGTTTGCTACCAAGAGCAGCAATTTTGCCAACTCTCACAAAAAAAAAATCCAGAAAAACAAACAACAAACAAGTAGTTTATTAGTTCATTTTTCTTCATGTATAAATAGCAGATAAGGAGCTGTGCCAGATATAGCATGTGCTAGGTTTCTCACTAGAGGTGTGTGTGTTCGTGTGTGTGTTTGTGTGTAGACGACATTGCTTGGCCCGAGGGAGATGAAGCGTTGCCTAGCGACGCCCAGAACCTGATTTCCACCTTGTTGCAGACCAACCCGCTGGTGCGATTAGGAACAGGTAGGCCCAACTTGTCTCAACGGGTGGATAATGTGAAGATGGATCGACATATAAGTGATGGATTGTATAATGCTATGAAATGTGATGATGTGAATGAATGATAGAACAAAGATTCTGTGGTAGATGCTATGCTGCATCAATACATGAAGACATGATGGAAGAAAGGGTGGATGAATGGATGGGGAGATGGATGATGGATGAAAGAATGAACAATATGGATATGATGGATGTAAGAATGAAGGATATAAATGGATGGATTGGTGTGGTTTAGGATAAATGGAAGGATGGATAATGTGATGATGGATGGATAAGGTAGTTAAATGGGTGACAAGTTGGATAGATGAGTTGATGGATGGATGGGAGCAATTTTTGAAGTTGTTTCAGACAAATCTTTTAAATGATGTAAATGCAACTGTAGGTTAAGACATGGGTGAATGGACGATAATGGATGGATGGGGGAAAGGAAGGGAGACGGATATACACTGATCAGCCATAGCATTATGACAACCGCCTAATATTGAGTAGGTCCCTCTTCTGCAACCAAGAACCGCATTCATCATATACCTTTTTATTTGAGCTACTGTAGCTCTTCCGGTCTGCAGTGGTCAGGACATACCAAAAAAAATCTAAGGAAGGTCAACCGGTGAACTGGCAACAGAGTCATGAGCTGCCAAGGATCACTGATGCACATGGGGAGTGAAGGCTGTCCCGTGTAGTCCAATATCAAATTCAAAATTCAAATCAAATTCAAATTCAAATTCAAATTTTATTTGTCACATACACAAACATACACAGTACGAAATGTAGTGAAATGCATTATACGACTGCCATTGACCTCAAAAGAGAATTAAAGTTTACAAATAAGAAATAAATATAAATAAAAGAATACGATAGAAATTAAATAAAAAAATTAAATTTAACTAGGAAAAAATAAAACTAAAAATAAAAATAGAAATGTGCTAGGAAAAATAGAACTAAAAATAAAAATAGAAATATGATGTGCATAAAAATAGAAATATACTGTACATAGAAATATGATGTGCATAAAAATAGAAATATACTGTACAAATTGAAATATACTGTACTGGGTGTGCAAATATGCATAGAACAAAGTGTCTTTGTGCAGAGGTTATTAAAGTGTCTTTGTGCACTGGTCCAGGATGTAAACGTAAACATGTAGTGTAGTTGTGAAGGTAGGTTTGCAAAGTTATTAAAGTGTCTTTGTGCAATGGTCCAGGATGTAAATGTACAACATGTAGTGTAGATATGAAGGAAGATGAGCGTGTAATTGTCCATAGTGTTCATTGATGTAAAAAGATTGATAGATTTGATCAATTATGAAAAGATTGTGTTAGTTCGTGGTTGTGGTTGAGGGACCTTATCGCCTGCGGGAAGAAGCTCCTCCTTAGTCTCTCTGTGTTGGCCTTCAAGGAGCGGAATCGCTTCCCAGACCGCAACAAAGTAAACAGTCCGTTATTGGGGTGGCTGAGGTCCTTCACGATCTTCCTGGCCTTGGTCAAGCACCGCTTGCTGTAGATCGAGTGCAGGTCAGGGAGCTCGATGCGGATGATGCGCTCAGCTGATCGCACCACCCTCTGTAGAGCTCGTCTGTCCTGCATGGTGCTGTTCCCGAACCAGGTCGTGATATTTCCCGTCAGGATGCTCTCTATGGTGCAGGAGTAGAAATTCCTGAGCACCTTGGAGGGCAGTCTAAAGTCTCTCAAGCGTCTGAGGTGGTAGAGACGCTGCCGGGCCTTTTTTACCACGGTGTTGATGTGACAGGACCATGCCAGGTCCTGCGTGATGTGAACACCGAGGTATCTGAAGCTGTCCACTCTCTCCACTGGGCTCCTGTTGATGACGGGGGTCTGGTAGTTCCTCACCTGCTTTGTACTGAAGTCCACTATCAGCTTCTTTGTCTTACTGACGTTCAGGAGGAGATTGTTTCTCTGGCACCAGTTCTCCAGATTTCCAACCTCCTCCAGGTAGGCCGTCTCATCGTTGTTCGTGATCAGGCCCACCACAACAGTGTCGTCAGCAAACTTGATGATGGTGGTGGAGCTGGTAGTGGCCACGCAGTCGTGGGTGTACAGAG
Source organism: Clarias gariepinus (assembly GCF_024256425.1). Classification (NCBI taxonomy): domain Eukaryota; kingdom Metazoa; phylum Chordata; class Actinopteri; order Siluriformes; family Clariidae; genus Clarias; species Clarias gariepinus. Next base: position 9,835,953 of record NC_071117.1, read on the forward strand.
AGTACAGCAGGGGGCTCAGAACACAACCCTGGGGGGCTCCAGTGCTGAGAGTGAGGGAGGCTGAGACATGTCCGCCCATCCTTACTGCCTGTGGTCTGCCAGTCAGAAAATTGGAGATCCACTGACACATTGATGAGCTGAGTCCCAGGTGCTTCAGCTTGGTGGTAAGTGTGGAGGGAATTATGGTATTAAATGCAGAACTGTAGTCGATGAAGAGCATTTTCACACAATTTCCCCTCCGAGTGTCCAGGTGAGTGAGAGATGTATGGAGGAGATGAGAGATATAATATATAGATATAATATAATATACAGTGGCTCAATATAAGAGCTACTGTAGCTCAAATTGCTGAAAAGACTAATGCTGGTCTCCATGGAAAGGTGTCTCACACACAGTGAACACATCAATGTTATGGTGCCCAAAAGGGAGGAACTACTCAATATTAGGTGAATATTAGGCCATAATGTTATGGCTAATCAGACTATTCTAATGTTTTTTTATGAATGCGTGGAGGGGGAATATGATAAATGGATAAAGGGATGATATGTTGATGGATGGTTAGTTGGGGACATGATACGTGCATGGATGGATGGAAGAGCCTTTATAAGTTGTTATGAATAATGTATAAAAGCTGTAAATGTAAATATAGGTAATTTGATGGCTGAATGGATGGATGGAGGATATGTTTGGATTCCATGATGAATGCATAGAGGTGATAGGCATATGATAAATGGATGGATGGATGGTATGATGATAAGTAGATGAATGGATGGATGGAAGAACATTTGTAAGTTGTTTTGGCTAAGGGAATTTTTAAAATCCTATACATGGAAGTTTGTGTAAATTGATGGATGGAGGATAGATGAATTGAAAATGGATATATAGATTGATTTGTGGCTGGAGGATTAATGGATATATGCATGAATGGGTTGATGGATTTCTGGATGGAGGGATGTATATGGGTGGATAAAATAACTTGTAAGTTCTGGATAAGGATAATTTGTTGAAAGGTGTAAATTAAAATATAGGTATGCTAGTGGCTGGATGGAGATGAATAAATGGATAGATGGATGGGTGGGTGGATGGACAGATGAATGGATGCTGTACAGGTGAGTGGGTTGATGGATTTTTAGATGGATGGATGGATGGATGAATGTACTGTATATGGGTTGATAAAATAACTTGTACGTTCGGCATAAGGGAATTTGTTGATAAAGAGTTGATGTAGATGGATGGATGGTTAATATGACAGATCAGTAGATGGAGATGGCTCTTTAGAAGAATGAAAATAAGTGGAATAAAAACAGCACTGATAATCACATTCATTACAGATGTTTACGTATTTGACACTTTCCTTATCACCAGGAGGAGCATACGAGGTGAAGCAGCACTCATTCTTCGCCGATCTGGACTGGAACAGTCTGCTGAGGCAGAAGGCGGAGTTCATCCCTCACCTAGAGTCGGAGGAGGACACCAGCTACTTTGACAGTGAGTCTCCTGATGGTTACAAAAAAAGAAAGGTTGTTGAGGTAACAATGTTTACGTCTGCTGTACCGCAACAGGAATAAACTAGGTTTATTTTCCCAATTCATTATCAATCTATTATTCCCCTTTCATCACATCAAGCCCTCTATTTATGTTTTCCTGTCTTTCTCAGCCCGCTCTGAGCGTTACCGGCACGTTAACTCATACGACGAGGACGACACGAACGACGACGAGCCGGTGGAGATCAGACAGTTCTCCTCTTGCTCTCCACGCTTCAGCAAGGTCAGCGCCACCCTGTCGCTTTTAATCTCCTCTCATCCTCTGTCTCGCTTTCGTCCTCTGACTCACGACACTCTCACATCTTTCTCGCCCGCACATATTTCTTCGCAAATATCATAAGGAAGGTGAGATGACAAAAGGATGACTTGGGAATATCTCTCGTTTTCTCGCCGCTTTTTGCTTTCCTGTCCCCTCCAATCATTTATCCTCCCTCTCTCTTTTCTCCAATCTTACCATGCCACTTTTATCTCCTCTTTCACCTCGACGTCTCCCCTGCCTTGCTAATTCTCTCGCTCTAAATGCGAAGTGGTTCTTATGAGACAACTAGAGTGAAAGGGCTGTAATTAAGGGAGCTCATGTAGAGCGCACACACTTTCTCTGTCTTGCTCAAACAGCGCTAAGCATACTCTGTATGCAGCTTAGTCCACATGGAAAAAAGCATATATAAAATAAAGAAGTACTGTAGATCAGCATCTTGGTGCGATGTGAAATCAGTGAAACCCACTCCTACTCAGGTCACATGACTTACTTTTCTGTAAGTATGTTCTTTGGCGAAGAAGGAGGAGTTTATTTACCGCTCAATTGCATAATGAAACATTTTTATTAAAAAAAAACGTCTTATTATAAGAATATATAAGGCGGTGGTGTGGTGTGGTGGTTAGCAATGTCGCCTTGCACCTCCAGGATCCGGGCTCGATTCCTGGCCAGGTTCGAATACCCCCTCAGTGTGCATGAAGTTTGCATGTTCTCCTGGTGCTTGGAGGGTTTCCACCAAGTACTCCAGTTTTCTTCCACAGTCCAAATATTAGGCTAATTGTAGTGTGAGTATGTGTGTCTTGTGATGGATTGGCACCCTGTTCAGGGTGTACCCCGCCTCATGCTCTAAGTCTAATGGGATAGGCTCTAGGCCCCCCACGACCCTGAAGCGATATACTGTATCTGTAATTAAGCAAAATCACACAAAACACCATTTGCTGGAATTGTCACTCAGCTGACGATGGACATTTAATGTAATTAACAGGGGTCAATGTAGGTTTAAATTCTTATCGGTACTATGTAGCCAAAAGGCGAGGAGAATAAAACATGGAGGTGTTGGACAGTCCAGTAAATCTCACAAATTTCTCCTTATATTTCCACTTATTCCGCTTTAGAGTATCAGCTGACTTTTGAGGTCTAAGATTGAATCCTAAATAGCGTTAAATGAAAAGCTAGTACGCTATTGAGAGTGTACAATCTCTTCCCAGCAAACCTTGGTCCAAGTCTCCAAAAACCGTTAATTTGTAAAGATTTTATCAATTAAGGCATTAATAATTAAGTAATGCCCTTGATCAGGGGTTGTAGTCATTGTTGGGAAAAGTTTACTTTACTTTACTTGAGTACAAGATAACACCCAAGATAACATATTATTAGGCTGCAACTAACGGTTATTTTAATAATCGATTAATCTGTCGATATTTTTTTTTATTAGTCGATTAGCTTTACTACTGTTATTAATGAGCTAACGCTAACTTGTCATGCTTGTCAAGCTGGATAACGAGTAAACACCAGCACCAGGGACATTACATCACTCACTTCAAAACAGAACAAAGGTAGGATTCTGTGACTTCCCCTGCTGTTGAACTCCCTTCCTCCTCTTTTTTTTTGCTCCGCCCTGTCTATGAGGCGCCGAACTCTGCTAGCATCAGTGCGCGAGAGAGACCGAGTGTGTTCACTCCGCTCTGCGCTCAACTAAAGTTTTTTTTTTTAATAATCAAATGTATCCACGTCGCGCGAAACAACGAATCGATTATGGAATTCCTTGCCAACTCTTTTAGTAATCGATTTTTATCGATTTAATCGATTCGTTGTTGCAGCCCTACCTACATTACTTAATAAAAAGTGGAAGTCATCTATTTGACTATCTAGTTCTACTTGATTAGTGTACTTAAGTACTTAAGTATCAAATATACTGAGCCGTAGTCTTTATTTCTGACATGAATCACCTGACACATGATTATGAAATGCAATTATACAGAATAGTCACCAGGTGGCGATATTATCACTTCAAATACTACACAGCACTGTAGTTAAGTAACTTAATATATGTAGTGGAGAACAAAGTACATACTGCATATTTTTTTAGGATGTAGTGGAGTACATAAAAAGTATCTACCAAAACTAAAAATGCCAAAGTACAGATAAATTAAATATGAACTTAAGTACAGTAATAAATATGAGGCGTATAAGTATATAAGATGTTTCGGGAATGGCTTCAAGCAATTATTAAAGAAAGAAAGTGTTGTTGAAGACGACATACCGTTGTCAGATGCGTGTTCTTCCTGAAAGTGTGTCTGTGACTGGTTGTGAATGTGGATTTTGTCAGGCAGCTGCTCTCTCCTCAGTACTGCTGAGACACACAGTTAGTGTAATTATCGGTTATTAGAACACCGGCAACGGCAAGTGATACATATAATTAAACGTCCCAGTGCTGTTGCTGTCTATTATCACCACTCATGGAAAGGCTCTCGTCCAATCAGATTACTCAGTCGGAACTAAGTGTTGTATAACATATAATTAGGAGAGGTTGGATGCTTGTAGGATTTAAATGGAATTACCAAACGTTTTACACTGATGCACACACCTGGTCCTCACACTACCTGCATTTAAAGCAGAAATGCTAGCACAAAATATAACACTGATTATATGAACTACATGCTGCAATCTGCGTGCTGCTTGAGCTCAGGCCTACAACAGCTATAAGTTTTACCCTGGTTGCTAGAGCACACGCCCACACACTTTGACACACACACACTTGCGCACACACACACACACACACACACACACTTGCGCTGTAGCAAACATTCGTATCTTCAAGTTGCTCTTAATGTAAAAGCACATTTGCACACCACTCCAGATGCATTTATATTACACAAAAAAAGAACTACAAGGATAAAGAGGTTTGCGTGGCACGCCTCGAACTTAGTGCAGCAAATGTTCCAAAAAAATTAAGCATGCTGTACCTGAAAACAAAACCATCAACACACAAAGCACTGCCTTCCTGCCTTCTAAAGAAATGCAGACATTTTAAAGTTTGTGTAGGCTTTAGGTAATGTTCTTACTCAGAAAGCTAGCAACAGGTGACTTTCATTTTCGATGAAACTTTCGATGACACGGTAAAGCATCAACTCCTCAATTGACTCCACGGTACTGGTTTTGATTCATCAGAGCAGTCCATATGGTCTGAATTGTTTTTACAGGTTCCCATTAACAGTGCTCGTTCTCACCTGCAATTTGCCTGGCAGTATATGTAAGTATTACAGCCAGCTTTTCTACTGAAAAAGCCTAGCATGTAACATGTCAATCTAACAGAAAAATTACAGAGTTAGGGTATAGGTTATACATTGTGGCCAAACCCACATATAGTGCTGTTTGAGTAACTACGAGAAGGTATTAAACAGTTTCAAGATTCAGTTTCTTTAACCATCTGTCCTCCCTTAGACACCTTAAAACCTGGCAGTATAATTCGCTAATGACGGTCTGGCCCCTGGGGATGAATTCTAGGTGCACAATGTCGAAAAACACGTTTGTGTAGGCTTTAGGTAATGTTCTTACTCAGAAAGCTAGCAACAGGTGACTTTCATTTTCGATGAAACTTTCGATGACACGGTAAAGCATCAACTCCTCAATTGACTCCACGGTACTGGTTTTGATTCATCAGAGCAGTCCATATGGTCTGAATTGTTTTTACAGGTTCCCATTAACAGTGCTCGTTCTCACCTGAAATTTGCCTGGCAGTATATGTAAGTATTACAGCCAGCTTTTCTACTGAAAAAGCCTAGCATGTAACATGTCAATCTAACAGAAAAATTACAGAGTTAGGGTATAGGTTATACATTGTGGCCAAACCCACATATAGTGCTGTTTGAGTAACTACGAGAAGATATTAAACAGTTTCAAGATTCAGTTTCTTTAACCATCTGTCCTCCCTTAGACACCTTAAAACCTGGCAGTATAATTCGCTAATGACGGTCTGGCCCCTGGGGACGAATTCTAGGTGCACAATGTCGAAAAACACGATGAGCATGCACTTGGTTGAGCTGCGGACCTGCCTCACTTTTTTCGGTCGTGGAGATAATGATTGCTTCATTTCAGGGTTGTATTTATGCACCTAGGTTTCATCATAGTAGTAATCCTTAACATGAAGGACAGCTTATCCATGGCACACTGATGGAGTTTTTGGCAAACTTTAACACGATGTTCCTTCTGCTCCTGGGTCAGCTGCCTCGGGAAATATTTGGCAGCAACATGGCGCAAATTGTTCAAATCACACATGAGGATTGCTTGGACTGGTCCGTATGAAGCACTGACAACGGCAGCAGTGTTGTGGATTGTTCTCCAACAACCCTCATGCACAAGTTGCCAAATAGTTTTCAGGGGTTGAGATCGTTGAAGAGCTTCCCGATAATTTGTCGCCTTTCAGTTATGTTCTCCCACTCTTTATGCGCATGTTCCACTCAGAATACCCCAAATGACTCATTGCAGCATAACTGTAAATTTGCTGAATCATGTGAAACATTTGGATTGGCAGATTTGCCCGGTTTCATGAGCACAGAAATCATGGTTGATCCCAAAGTTAAAATGAGGTATGAACTGATGAAGTCTGAGCTGCTATGGGTTCTTTTTCAGGTGTACAGCAGCATGGAGCACCTGTCACAGCTGGAGCAGAAAGCAACGGTGGTGACCCGGCGAGAGCATAAAGGACGTCGCGAAGACAAAATGGCTAAGAGAGAGAGCCTCGGCAGCTTTAGCAAGAGCTGGAGGACAGGGTCACCAGAGATGTAAGTGCTGGTGCGAGTGTGTGGCTGCATGTTTAAACCAGTCTAAAGTAGCCAGCATTGCCTACTGTGCTAACTCTAAATTCAGATCACTTTGCATGGAGTTGAAGATTCCTGATTATACATGGCATGCCTATTTGTAGGAAGCGTCTGTCGTGTTCTGAGTCTCTGTATATGGAAGGAGATTCCAGTCCTCCACTAGGCGCCAGACGACGCTTTTCTGCGTTGATGGACACGCACCGTTTCGCCTCGCCTCTAGAGGGCGATGGAGAGACGCAGCCTCAACAAAGTGGAGCTAAAAGTCGGGGGTCATCACTAGAGGGTACCACTGCACCGTCATCACCCATTGCTAGTGAACCTATCACGTCAGTAAAGGAGGCGCCAGGAGTGAGTGTGGGAGGTGAGGACAGGGAAAGTGTCTGTACTGTCGTAATTAATGTTCTGGTATAGTTACTATAATGATGTATTGTTTATATGGGTATATTGTTTATGATTATTTAAGTCTTCCTTTTTGCAGATAAGCCAAAAAAACTCTGTGAGGTATCAGCACCACAACCCATTCCATCAGCCACAGGTGCAGCAGCAGTACCGGTTTTCCGCGACGCTGTTGTCATGGGGGAATCCCCCAGCCAGAGGGCCACCAATGACCTAGTTCTAAGGCGAGCACGCCACCAGCAGCTCACTGGAGACAGCGAGAAACGAACCACACGTCCTGGCAACAAAGTCATCAAATCTGCCTCAGCTACTGCACTGTCTGTCATTATTCCATCAGGTAAATTATTCATCAACGAACTTATGAATGAATATTTATTGGTAATTTATTGTATGATTTCTCGATCCACTGGTATAATATGCTTTTTTTTACCCGTATAGTCGAGCAGCATGCTAGCTCACCTCTGGCTAGCCCCATGTCTCCTCGCTCAGTCTCGTCCAACCCATCTTCACGAGACTCATCCCCAAGCCGAGACTACGGCCCTACGGTTAGCGTACTCCGCTCCCCCATCACTATCCAGCGCTCTGGCAAAAAGTACGGCTTTACACTGCGGGCCATCCGCGTCTACATGGGGGACAGTGATGTTTACAGTGTCCATCACATGATCTGGGTAAGACAGATGTATGAAATAGGTGGTGCACTTTTAGTTGAAATTCTTTTTCCAGTTTAGTTCTGGACAATTCCCACCTGGGCAGCATCTTTTTCAGGTGTTGCTTATGCAATAAACAGCCCTTACTGCCTTTTTCTGTAGGCATCAGCTAACCAGTAACTGTGCAGTGTTTCTTGCTTAGGTCTTCATTTAGTTTCCTTGCAGTGTTTTGTTTATATTTTTGTACATTCTTAGCACGTAGAGGAAGGTGGTCCGGCTCAGGAGGCAGGAATGTGTGCAGGCGACCTAATCACACATGTCAATGGAGAATCTGTGCATGGATTGGTTCATACAGAAGTGGTGGAGCTCATTCTGAAGGTAAGGATGGTGTTATTTCATTAATACGTGTTATTATTGGTAAAATAATTGGTAAAATATAAGAGTTCCTTAATCCAATCAGATATTTTTCTGCAAAATAACTAATAAGCATCTGCAGAAACAGCAAATGGGCATAACAGCTACTTGGGTAGACTCCATGTTTCTCATGTTCTTCTTTCTATGACTTTAGAGTGGCAATAAGGTGACTGTCACCACCACGCCCTTCGAGAACACATCGATCAAAGTGGGTCCTGCTCGCAGATCCAGCTACAAATCCAAGATGGCCAGACGCAGTAAAAGAACAGTCAAAGAGGGACAGGAAAGGTAACAAAATATCTAAAATATAATAGATAATACAGACCCAAATCAAACGTTATCATAATTAAAATATTGTTACTTTTCTCTTCTTCTTTTGCTCTGCAGTAAGAAACGAAGTTCTCTGTTCCGCCAGATAACCAAGCAGTCGAATCTTCTGCACACTAGCCGTAGTCTATCATCTTTAAACCGCTCTTTGTCCTCTAGTGAGAGTTTGCCCGGCTCTCCTACACATAGTCTGTCTGCCCGGTCACCCACTCAAAGCTACCGCTCCAGTCCTGACTCCTCTTACCTAGGTGAGTAGGTTACATAGCTAAAACAAGTCAAATAACCTTTGGGGACTTTTAGATGACCAGATGTAATATCATCCTGTTTGCAGGTGCCTCCTCTCAGAGCAGCTCTCCAGCCTCAAGCACACCAAATTCCCCTGCTGCCTCCCAGCACATGCGTCCTAGCTCTCTCCACGGCCTATCCCCCAAACTGCACCGTCAGTACCGCTCAGCCCGGTGCAAATCCGCTGGCAACATCCCTCTGTCCCCTCTTGCACATACGCCATCACCGACACAGTCTTCACCTCCGTCCTTGTCGGGTCACACAGTTGGAAGTTCCAATATGACCCAGAGCTTCCCTGTCAAGCTTCACTCATCTCCTCCTATTACAAGACCGAGGCCCAAGAGTGCCGAACCACCCCGGTCTCCCCTTCTCAAACGGGTGCAGTCAGCAGAGAAGCTCGGGTCGCCTTTATCTTCTTCTTCATCTTCCACTGACAAGAAAGGCGGAATTGGGGCAATGAGAAAGCACAGTCTGGAAGTTGGCCATTCGGATTATCGTAAGGAGGGCTTCCATTGTGAGCTAGGTCTTCAAAGCTTGTTGGAAACAGAAGGGGAGAATCTGGCGTCGACCTCTGCAACAACCCCATCACCTACCCGGCCAACAATTCCATCACCCATGGAGACAGGTGTTTTTAAGCCAGTAAGGAAACTGGGCAGGCAGGAGTCCCCATTGAGTAGAGATGCTTTGCTTGCTGGAAGAGTAAAGGAAAAGGACAATGGCAGGGTAAAACCTGGTGATTTAACCCTGGCAAGTGACAGTAAACTGGCAATTGTCTTGGAGAAGTCACCACCTGCTACTGAGGCTCAGCAAGATACCATGAGCAAGAAAGTCCCAGAAGAGATATCAAGTCACATAAGATCTCTCATTGTTGACGTGGCTCAGCGATCACCATCCATACCAAGAGATACAAGCCTAGCTAAACTTGATCAGCCTGTTGTGACCAAACCTTCACCTGTTGCACCAGAGTCTAAACTTAGTGTAGCGCCATTAATTCCATCCCCTCTGACGTCTACTCCAAAAACCACAGAACTTACTCCAAGTGTTACCGTAGGAGGTAAGCATCAAATTTGTGACACCAAGTCTCCAAGCATGATTGTCCAAACCCAGACACCAGGGACTGCCAAAGCTCACCAGAGTTCTTTCAGTCTTGTCAAGGACTTGCAAGTAAAAGAGTCTGAAAAGAAAGCAGAAATGAAAGAAATGAAACTAGAGACAGGAAAGACTGTTGCTCCTGTTAAGTCTGGTGGGCCAAGCAGTGGCCCTGTAAAGGCATCTCCACTTCCTGACAAAGTCCCAGTGACAACCACAGAAGTACCCAGAGTTATCAAGGGACCATCAAATGGAGACACACTAAAAAAGTCAGGATCAGAGACCCATAGTAGGACTTCAGTGAGATCTGGCTTACCTCCTTCCAAGGGGGTTGTTTCACCCTTCCCACCCCAGGTCCAATCTCCTGCTCTGGGCAAGCTACGACAAGACAAGGGCCTTACTCCAGTCAACTGCTACCGAGGCACCTTGGACTGGGAAGACAAGTGTCTCTTGGAGGTTGTTGAGGAGCATTCTCCTTCTCCTACACCATCTCCTACTGGAGCCACTCCTAGCCTGTCAAAATCACCTCTCCAACCTGTAGTAACTCAATCCTTATCACCTGGTGACAAAAGTGGCTTAACTAGTGTGTCGAAAATTGGGCAAGAAGCAGCCAAAGTGTTAATCCAGGGGGTTGCAAAGGACAAGGAGGCTGTTAAATCAGCAGAGCAAACCAAGGCTGTTGCACAAGGAAAGACAGAAGTTTCAGCTGGGAGTAGCCCAAACGTGAAAGTAGCAACACGAAGCCCTACCGGCACAATACCACAGAAAAAGAATGGAAGCACGAAGAATGGCTTGTGATGTTTCAGCACAGTCTGCTTTTGCCTTTATTGCAGATTTAGCACTTAAACACATCAGGACAAAAATATTAAGATCAAGCAAGAGATGAGACAAAACATTTGTGCAGAAGTTCTTCTAATAACAGTTTTATTTACTGTATATAAGAAAAAATAGTAGATGTATTACAGTTATGTGTGTTGAGAATGATGAGTGTTGCTTGATTGGCAAGGTGAAAAAGAAAGTGCAAAGTGCTTTAACAGATCAAATAATGCTGAAGTCCGTAAATGCAGATACGTTGCTTACGAAAAATGATTTGTTCCTGAGACATTCACTAAACAAACAATACTGCAATGATCTTACCATTGGTTATACTTATGAAAGAGTTATTTCTCTTGAGTTAGATGCCTCTGTGTGTGATTAGCATGCCGTCCAGTGATTATGCAGCTAGCGCTCAAACTGCCTGTGGCTTCTTCTTAAGCTGTGTAGGTGGGGGTGGGGGAACAAAACATAAAAACCCTGAAAGATTTCATTTCCGTCAGCCCATAAACCAACAGACGATGATTTAAAAAGGAAAGCCGTGAGTTAAGATGGTTTTGAATTATGATACACTGCATGCAAGTAAGAAGTGTAGCCTTCTTATCAGGTGCCAACAGGAGGCCTGGCATAGTAGCCCAGTGACAGCTTCCTTCATCGCAGCTTAAACAGCGCTGATATAATCGCTGACTGGGGCTCATTATAGTACCCGTTTGTGGGCTTTGTATCCGCTCTGTTAAACAGGTGCCTTTCAGCTGGGTTTGCTGAGATACGTTCACAACTGCGCTGTCAGAACGGATAAAGAGGAAAGGTCCTAATGGAAAAAGCAACGTTTTGCACTTTTTGAAATGTATTTAGCAAAGCGTGTAGACGAGCAACATGGTTAAACACACGATTTCAGTTCCCATTTATAGTCAAGGACGTTTTTGCTTGAAGTATTGTAACACATTTCAATATGTTATAGAAATCATTTAGCAAAAAAATAAATAAAAGAAATGCAAGCACCTTTCATGTCAAAACCCACACCTTGGTGGATAAGGTAACTCTATTATCACAAATAATTTTATGATTAAGATTTGGTATGATATCTACTTTTAACCTGAGACATTCCCAATATAATAGAAAAAAAGATGACAGGTAAAATATGTTGTTTATTTACTAGAGCTAAGATGTATAGATCTATACCGATAATGTTTGGGCATAAAATACAGAGATCAATTTATAATTGTTCATGTATTATACAATAAGTATCCCAGTTAAGCTAGCAGTGTTGTTTCCCTTGGGGTCTCTCTTTGTGTTTTGTGTGGTCTTAGTATAAAGAGGCCTGAACACTAACACATTTAGTTTATAACATCATTTTTGTCATTAGTCTGGTGAATTTTCTTAAATACTGTATGCAGCCATTTAAAAAATTCCTTTACTTCTCCAGAATGGCACAATAACAGTGTAAGTTGGAGTACACTGACATCTGGTGGCTAAACAGCACATTGTCATTATCATGATGCTTGCATTTTGTTTGATTTAGAGCCCTCTGCTGCCTGGAAGGTGAACTACAAGTGCAGTGAATGCGTACAAGTTTTTTTTTTTTTTTCATTACTTTACAGGGAATTATAGACTCAGTGGTAGTTTTTTTTATGTGCCATGCAAAAGGCCTGAGTTCAATTTCCACTCAATGCCCAAACCCCAACCACAGGATGCAGTGCAGGTCCCAAACCCGGATAAAATGGGAGGGTTGCACCAGGATGGGCATTTAGTATTAAAAAACAACAACAACAACAAAAACCTGTATTGTGCAGATCAGATGGTCAGCTGTTGCAGCCAACAACAACTTTAAATCAACTCCACCTTGTTTGTTGTAGGTCTGCATCATGGTTTTGCCTTAGAAAGAAAATGACATGACTGAGCAGAAAAAGAAAAGATGAGGAAGAAACTAGAGATATCATTTGCATAACAAAGGTTGAAATCAGTTGATCGTTTTAGATTCATAAATCAAAGACAAACTGCACCTTTAAGAGTGATGACGTAGGAGCCACTGCTTTCAGTTTACTAATTATACTAATCATGTGCACAGTCATCTGAGCGTCTGCTTCCTGATTGGGGTATTGATTGTGAATTTCGGATGTCATGTAGCCTGATTACTCGACTGATGTATTTTAGGTAGACAGCTGTGTATTGATTTATGGATTTTTAGGGATGAAGTCCAATAAGGCAGTTTGTATGTATGTGTGTGTGTATTGAGCCTGTCAGGGGAAGAGTGCTAATAAGCACGATGCTCTTTCTTTTGTCATAATCCTCTCTGTTTGGAAAGAAGTTGATGGGAGGAAGGAGTTTTCACTGATTTTCCCATCGTTCTTATGTGTACTGATACAGCAAAGAGCATACTTAAACGATGCATGGACTTCAGAAAGCATCTCTGTGACAGATAGTAGCTGGAAACACTGTAGGTCCTAATTTGAACAAAATGGATTTTACTTTTAGGCTCAGGGGTTCAAGAAAGGAAAATCCTGACAAATATCAAATGTATGTAGTTTGCACCTTTACAGCAAAATGAAGTAGTGGTTGGTTTGAAAAGTGTGTAAGCGTTTCCATTTTGCACTTGAGTTATGAGGCTGATGATGGAATGGAAGTCAGTGTTTTAATGTGTCAAAGTGAAGAACGACTTCAAAAAATATCTTCATGATATTTCACTAGATCAAGCACTATAAATATGATCAAGATGAAAGTGCTGTGTGAGAGAGAGAGAGAGAAAGAGAGGTTAGTAAAGCAAGAAAAACTACAAGTCAAAAGAATGTTTTTGTGGCATCATAGTTCCAGTTCCTTTGGTTCCTGTTTGAGACTCCCAGGGTAATGTCTGGTGGCGCTTCTCTTTCATGTGTCCATGTGGGTTTTTTGGGGGGGTTTGCTGGTTTCCTCCTTATAACCTGCCAGTAAACTGGACTGACTAGTGTAAAATGCTCCTGTGATCCATTCAGCATGCATTCTTGCTTAATTCCCCGTTGACCCCTGGATAGACTCCAGATCAGCATAAAGCTGAAAATAAGTGTGCGACTCCAGCAGATTTGTTTGGCACACTAATTGGCCAGGTTTGCTTACCGTGAGGGAATTGTACCCTGCTGCGTGATGGAAAAAAATTGTCTGTCATCATAACATTCTTATGTTCAGCAATATACTTTAAAGTCTACGAATACAGAGTCCTAAAGCACATCGACAAGTCTGCGTGGCATCACTGACGCGGGTTTGAGGTAGAAACAAACACAGTATCACACAAACAGTAAAGCGGACACCAGAACTTATCAAAAACATCTGTTTCTGTTTACTCGTTGGATTTAAATGCAACTTTCTGGTGACTAGAGCAGAACCTTGAGGGATGCCGTAGGTCCCTATTAATGCTGAATTTCAAACTTCTCTACGCAAAGCCTTAATCATATCCATATCTTTCGATTTTAAAGTCCAGTCATGACTCCATTTCGAAGAGTATTCTCACGTATTCATAGCATTTAAAAATAACAATTTGTTTAATGCTAACTGACACTACGTGATTTGGCATTAGGATGTGAGAACTGTTTGTATTTCTTGTTGATTCAAATCATAAGAAGACCCGTGAAGGTTTTCAGCCACACGGTAAAGCTTGCAGGTCTCTAGGCTCCTTACAGCTGGAACTCAAAACTCATGACACGTACTATTAAAACACATCTTTACCATAAAAACACATGACTGTTACAGTATATCATATCACAAAATTATAAAAAAATCCAATTAAAAACAACAACATTTTGTAAGGGTTTCTGTTTTACTTTGTAGCCAGGTTTTTCTGGTTTCGTATTCCTGATGTAAAATGAAGATTTGATGAATTACGTTCCGGCTCGTATCAAGTAAACAGCATCGTTTACTCCTGACTCCTAAGACATAATCAGTTTGTGAATTCTCCATGGATTTTTTGTTTGTTTGTTCGTTTATTTATTTATTTATACCGCGAATGCACTTTATTTTACGTCAGAGTGAATCTTCTTTTACGCAGAAGTTTGATATGTACTGTATTCATTCACCACGTAGAGAAATGTACACCGAAATGCAAATATTCTCTGTTTTCATGTGAATGTTTTAGAGAGGAAAATAAAGGAACAATCATTTATTATGTACTGATTATTTCATCGTATGATCAGCTTGTCCCTCACACTAGTACTGTAATTTATTCATTTATTTATTTATCTATCTACAGCACTTTTACTTATGAATTAATCCAGCCTGTTTGTGTAACCATTAATAAATTAATATTGATTAGAAGGTATTTTTTCATGCATTTAGAATAAACCTGTAGTATTGGATGTCTCACGTTATTAAGCTACTAAAAAACACACAGTTTTTTTTTGTCTATCGGATGATTCAGCGTTTGGGTGGATCTCTTTCCAGCATTTGATATGAGCAACGACAAAGAGGAAATCATGCTTACTGTGTGTAAGCACAAAGCATATATTTACAGCATACAGTATATTACATTATTTATGACGAGGTTTAAAAAAAAAAAAACAGCAGAGTGTTTTTTGAATATTATGAGTTTTCGTTCCTAGAACATTTGGATGTTTCTTTTTTTTATGTTCTGGAAACCTCAAAAAGGTTCAAAGTTCAACAATGGTTAAGCTCACTCTCACTCATCTTCTAAACCGCTTTATCCTGTATTCAGGGTCATGGGGGCATTGAGCCTATCCCAGGAGTCTTAGGGCACG
This sequence comes from Clarias gariepinus, assembly GCF_024256425.1. Lineage (NCBI taxonomy): Eukaryota > Metazoa > Chordata > Actinopteri > Siluriformes > Clariidae > Clarias > Clarias gariepinus. The sequence continues at coordinate 9,851,260 of NC_071117.1, forward strand.
AGGCAGGGTACACCCTGGACAGGGGGCCAATCTATCGCATCCATTCACACACTACGGCCTAACCTACATGTTTTTGGACTGTGGGAGGAAACTGAAGTTTCCGGAGGAAACCCACCAAGCACAGGGAGAACATGCAAACTCCTTACACACAGAGACGGGACTCGAGCTCGGACCCTGGAGGTGCAATGCGACAGTGCTAACCACTACACCACCGTGCCGCCACGGTTAAGCTACTAAAACATAATAAAATTTCCAAAAATTAATAAACAAATTAAAAAAATAAAACATACAGTGAAATGTTCCTAATCTACAGGTTTACAAGGGAAATTCTTAAGCAAACAGTCACGTTTGAGCAGTAAACACAATTAAATTTTGAAATATAGATACGTAAACATGCGCATGCAGGCAGACTGATGGATTGACAGACAGACAGAGAAAGTGATAGATGGATAGATAGATTGATGGAAAGACAGACAAGCAGGCAGGCAAAATAACAGACATAGACTGGCAGATGGACGGATGGATACATATAGGGCAGACAGACAGATAGACAAACCAATAAATTGGTGGATAGATGAAATATAGAGATACAAATGGATATATAGAGAGACAGATGAATATATAGACAATCAAATTAATATACAATCAGATAGATAGACAAACAATAAATACAGTATATATATAGATAGATAGATATGGATATAGATAGACAGACATGTTAAACATTTGTGTATGTAAGTGTAGTAATAAGTCTATTTAAAATTCTAACCAAATAATGGCTACGCACCTGGGCTGTGTTCCAATCGACACGCTGACGGACGCTAAGTTCCCTGCGCGCGCAGAATAAGCCGCGACCTTGAGCCTTTATTTAGGGCGCATGCGTAGGGCGCATGCGGCTGTTTGGAGCACGACGCCGGTTTTACAACAGGAAGTAGTTTTAGCGCTCCAAGTGCAGGAGGCAAGCAGCAGCGGCACGAGCTCGGGGTTCGGAGTTCTAATCCACGCGGACAGAGCGGAGATCAGACACGAGATCGGATTCTACACGAGACCCTCCGGGCTGAATGGATCCGCTGCTTATCGAGTTTAACGGCTAGTTACTGTTAGCTGAAGTCGAGCCGCCGTTGCCTTGACACCCGGCAGCGACAACAACAACAACAACAACAACTGAACATTAAAAATCATTAAATACCGCAGTAACATGAGGACTTTAATACTGAGGTGAGTGTTTAATCTGTAATTAAATCTCACTACCTATAGCCTGTTCACCTGAAGTGTTAGCGTTAGATTAGCATTAGCTGACTGGCTAACTCCCGGTGGCGCTCTGTTAGCTCTATTTTATATTTAAAATGTAAGTGTTCATAAAAAAAAAAATTATAAAGCCGGAAATAATAATAACGATACTACTACTGATAATAATAATAATAATAATAATAATGTTGGTGTTTAAGTTGACTTTAAATATCTGCTTAAATCTATTACACAGATTAACATTTATAATAATAATAATAATAATAATTAGTAATAGTATTGTAGTATTTTTATTATATAATGTATTTTTCTTGTCATTAATCGATTCAGCTTTTTGTTTTAAACTTGTTTTGCAATTTTTTAAAAAAATTCCTGCATTTAGTCACACTGAGATCACATGTCTACTACAAACAAGGTCCTCTCTGTGTGTCTCTCTGTCTCTCTCTGTCTCAATGTCTTTCTCTCTGTTTCTCTGTCTCTCTCTCTCACTGTCTTAGTGCCTCTCCCTCTCTCTGTCTCAGTGTCTCTCTCTCTGTCTCAGTGTCCCTCTCTCTGTCTCAGTGTCCCTCTCTCTGTCTCAGTGTCCCTCTCACTGTCTCAGTGTCCCTCTCACTGTCTCAGTGTCTCTCTCACTGTCTCAGTGTCTCTCTCTCACTGTCTCAGTGTCTCTCTCTCACTGTCTCAGTGTCTCTCTCTCTCTGTCTCAGTGTCTCCCTCTCTCTGTCTCAGTGTCCCTCTCTCTGTCTCAGTGTCCCTCTCTCTGTCTCAGTGTCTCTCTCACTGTCTCAGTGTCTCTCTCTCTCTGTCTCAGTGTCTCTTTCTCTGTCTCAGTGTCTCTCAGTGTCTCTCTATCTTTGTCTCTGTGTGTGTCTCTCTGTCTCTCTCTGTCTCAATGTCTCTCTCTCTGTCTCAATGTCTCTCTCTCTGTCTCTCTCTCTCTCTGTTTTAGTGTCTCTCACTGTCTTAGTGCCTCTCCCTCTCTCTGTCTCAGTGTCTCTCTCTCTGTCTCTCTGTCTCTCTCTCTGTTTTAGTGTCTCTCACTGTCTTAGTGCCTCTCCCTCTCTCTGTCTCAGTGTCTCTCTCTCTGTCTCAGCATCTCAGTGTCTCTCTCTCTGTCTCAGTGTGTCTCTCTCTCGCTCTGTCTCAGTGTGTCTCTCTCTCGCTCTGTCTCAGTGTCTCTCTCTCTGTCTCAGTGTCTCTCTCTCTGTCTCAGTGTCTCTCTCTCTGTCTCAGTGTCTCTCTCTCTGTCTCAGTGTGTCTCTCTCTCGCTCTGTCTCAGTGTGTCTCTCTCTCGCTCTGTCTCAGTGTGTCTCTCTCTCTCTCTGTCTCAGTGTCTCTCTCTCTGTCTCAGTGTCTCTCTCTCTGTCTCAGTGTCTCTCTCTCTGTCTCAGTGTCTCTCTCTCTGTCTCTCTGTCTCTCTCTCTGTTTTAGTGTCTCTCACTGTCTTAGTGCCTCTCCCTCTCTCTGTCTCAGTGTCTCTCTCTCTGTCTCAGCATCTCAGTGTCTCTCTCTCTGTCTCAGTGTGTCTCTCTCTCGCTCTGTCTCAGTGTCTCTTTCTCTGTCTCAGTGTCTCTCAGTGTCTCTTTCTCTGTCTCAGTGTCTCTCAGTGTCTCTCTATCTTTGTCTCACTGTCTCTTTGTCTCTCACTGTCTCTTTGTCTCTCACTGTCTCTTTGTCTCTCACTGTCTCTTTGTCTCTCACTGTCTCTTTGTCTCTCACTGTCTCTTTGTCTCTTTCTCTGTCTCAGTGTCTCTCTCTCTGTCTCAGCATCTCAGTGTCTCTCTCTCTGTCTCAGTGTGTCTCTCTCTCGCTCTGTCTCAGTGTCTCTTTCTCTGTCTCAGTGTCTCTCAGTGTCTCTTTCTCTGTCTCAGTGTCTCTCAGTGTCTCTCTATCTTTGTCTCACTGTCTCTTTGTCTCTCACTGTCTCTTTGTCTCTCACTGTCTCTTTGTCTCTCACTGTCTCTTTGTCTCTTTCTCTGTCTCAGTGTCTCTCTCTCTTTGTCTCAGTGTGTCTGTCTTTCTCTCTCTCTGTCTTTCTCTTTCTCTCTCTCTGTCTCAGTCTCTCAGTGTGTCTCTATCTCTCTCTTTGTCTCAGTGTCTCTCTCTTTGTCTCAGTTGTCTGTCTCAGTGTCTCTCTCTCGCTCTGTCTCTGTGTCTCTCTCTCGCTCTGTCTCTGTGTCTCTCTCTCGCTCTGTCTCTGTGTCTCTCTCTCGCTCTGTCTCTGTGTCTCTCTCTCGCTCTGTCTCTGTGTCTCTCTCTCGCTCTGTCTCTGTGTCTCTCTCTGTCACTGTTGCTCTCTTTCTGTTTCATTGTCTCTCTGTGTCTCTCTCTCTCAGTGTCTCTCTCTCTCAGTGTCTCTCTCTCACTGTCTCTCTCTGTCTGTCTCTCTCTTTTTCACACACACACGCACACACACCTGTGTTTAAGGGAAACGTACTTAGTGTGTGCTCAGACCATCACTGAATGACATCACAACACCAGTTTGCATATTTAGTGCATTATCTTGATTGTTTGCATATAAAAATCTATACATTATAATCTCTTTATCACATATAAACAAGTTCGAGTTTTTCGTGGAGTTTAGACTGTGAGACAGGCCTTCTCGTCCAACATCAGTGTCTGACCTCACAAATAGGGTTGGGTACCAAAAACTGGTGCCAATAGGCACCGCTATGTACCGAACCGCTATGTGTTCTCTAGATTCATATATTTTTGTATATTAAAAGTTTATTAGATTAAATAAAAAAATTAAAAGCACTAATCATCAGTAAATAAAAGACCATCTGAGATGCGTGTGAATGCAGCAGCTAACGTTACACTTGTTCTGACGGCAGCAGGAGGTCTACCGCTATCTCAGCTTTCTAAATTAAACTTTAGGTAAAATTCCTAAAACTAATCGGTCGAAAGTGTGGCTATATTTCACAAGAAAGGATTCCGACACCGCGACGTGCAGCAGATGTTTTACAGCAGTTGCGTGTAAAGAGGGAAACACATCAAATCTAATGGAACATTTGAGGGCAGACGGAATAAAGTTAAAAGCAAAGGGATGCACCGTGTTTGACAGCCTGCGGACAACAGCTGGCACTATCGGTGTGGGCGACCCCAGTCATACCAAGCGTAGCAAAAAGGGGTTCACAGATTATGATGAGGACAGCAGCCTTTCCGCAGGTTAGTCGTAGGCTAATGTAATGTTAATTACAAAATGCAGGTCTTGCAGTCATGCTAACAAATGGTCAAACGATTTGTAAATTACTAATGTAACATGGATTCTGTTTATAATTATAGCTTCCCAGCTAGTACTAGTAGTACTACAACAGTACTTATATATTCATATATACTTTTAACTTTTAATATATTGTTCAATTTTAAGCATCGATTTGGCACCGGTATCGAACAAAACCCAAACGATACCCAACCCTACTCACAAATGCGCTTCTGTAAGAACGATCAGAAATTCCCATAAACACACTCCTAAAGCTTGTGGAAAGACTTCACGGGAGAGTTGAAGCTGGTATAGCTGCAGAGGGGGCGGAGCCAACCTCATATTAAACCCTATGGATTGAGAATTGGATGTTACTTGAGGTCATATGCATGTGATAATAAGGCAGGTCTTGTAATCGTTTCCTGTGAACCCTTTTGTAAATGGTGTTTTACTGAGACGTGTTCCTGCACGCTGCTCGGGGTTTCTTTGCTGTACTTCGCTTTTTCCCTGCGCACTTCCGAGAAAAAGGAAGTGTGATTAAAAAAAAAAAAAAAGGCTAGCAAGCACAAAAAAAAATAAAAAAAAGAAAGAGTAAGTATTATAATTTGATAGGAAACGTATCTGTGTGGAGAAGAGAGGAGGAAAGAATGGAGAGGAGAGGACGAGAGGTGAACAGATGAGAAGAAAAGAGGAGAGGAGAAGTCGTGCCATCTCATATTTTTTTTCTTTCGGCTTGTTTCACTCGTCTCTTCGCCAGCTGTGCGCTGTGTTCTCGCACACGTGGGAGAGAGCAGCGCAGCTGGAGGTTTCTTAAAAGGAAAAGGGAACTGCAAATCCTTTCATGTTACGTGCTGTCTTGTGATCTTACGCACACACACACACACACACACACACACACACACACACACACACAGCTTTTAGGTGTCCAGTGACTCCACCCTTTAATCACCTGTGTTGTTAAAGGTCACAATAGGGCCACGTGACCATTTACATCAAAGGAATACACACACACACACACACAATTCAGACCTAAATAAACAATCTTCACGTGTTGGAGATCTCCTGACTCTATTCCTGTATTTCCTGCTCTCAGAACTGCAGCTTGCTTCTTTGTTTCGCAGGAATCCGGTTACGCGAGCGATATAAACACGTCGGGCGTGTTCGCTTTTAGAGAAATAATCACAAGCGTCAGACAGAAACGAAAATCAGAAGAATAACAACGTTCTGAACGGTTGCACGCCGCGGGGTTTCAATCACGTTTGTGAGCACGTCTAGACGTCATGGTCACCGTCTCGCTGTTTGTTTTTGTTTTTTGTTTCCCTTCTCAGCATCTTCGGGTCATGACGTCACTCCGCAGAGGTCAGCGCCGTGCCTGAGTCATGAACTCCGTGACCCCCAGCGCCGCCCAGTACGCGAGGGGTGGAGCTCTCCACAGCGACCTCGTGGACGGGAGGAGACCGTCGCCCTCTCCATCCCCGCAGGTCCTGGAGGCGAGGGGGCAATTTGGGAATGGGGTCGTCGTTGCCGACGGGGCGGGCGAGCCGGATGAGGTGGACAAGCTGAAGCTGAAGCTGATGTCGGCGTGGAACAACGTCAAATACGGTAAAAAAATTAAAGAAGAATAAAATCATTGATAGATTTTAACCTAAATGAAGAAACGTTTTAATTCTGAAATGCTAGTGTTTTGTTGATAATTGTGGCCGGGGCTTATTTATAATAAAATTTTAGTTTCAGTTGCCAACCTGGAAAACAGCGCCATCCTGATTGTTTCTGTTTTTTGTTTTTTTTTCGCAGGATGGTCGGTCAAAAGCAAAACGGTCTTCAACAAAACGTCCCCACTGATCCTGATGGGACAGTCCTACATCCTCAACACTGAAGGTCAGACTTTGTTTCCTTTTTGCGCCGTATGGTTTCATTTTAGATGTGAAACGCAGGAACGTGACAACGTCTCACACGCACCCCGGCAGTGTGGTTAGTGTGCAGTGAAGCCCTTAGTGTGTACTTGTCAGTGTTTGTTATGTGACCGATTGAACTTTTAAAGAAGCAAAACATTTTGAAATGAAAGCAGGCAGGAGGCTAGTCAGCATTATAGACATAATGATTTAATCTTTTTATAAAGCAGCAATTTGTGATTTCGAATGTTTTGTTTAAAGTGGCAATTCGAAATCTTTTTGCATTTAATTTAATTATATGATTTTTTTTTTCTTACGTGACTTTTTGTTTGTTTGGTTTGCACTGGTTTACAGTGTTTCTTTATAGCTCTTTGGTGAAATAATAAATAAATAATCCAAATTGCCATATAAGGAAAAGAAGGTGGACCTAAGTTTTGTCCTTTGGGTCAGAAAAACTGCACACAGATCAAAATTATATATTTTTTTAAATAGTGTTGCAAATCACAATTTTCCCTGCCGTCAGTGAAATCACAATCGAATTAATATACTGCTGCTTTAAAGTTCACAAAGCTCTTTTTCCTCAGAGGAAGTGGAGCGCTTCCGGCTGGCGTTCAGCTCGCGAGTCTGGCTCACCTACAGGAAGGAGTTCCCTCAGCTGGTGGGGTCGAACCTGACGTCGGACTGCGGCTGGGGCTGCATGCTGCGCAGCGGACAGATGCTCCTCGCTCAGGGGCTCGTGCTGCACCTTCTGCCTCGAAGTACGTAACGCAGCACTCTGTAATTCAGACGAACGCATCCTGTGTAGTATCTGTAACTGACTAACTGACCGAGTGCTGGTATGTTTTTTTCCAGACTGGAGATGGCACGACTGTCCTCAGCTGACTGATGTGGATTTCGAGGTGCTGAGATCGCGCTCGCCGTCTCGTCCAGCCGGTATCTCTATCCCCTCCTTCAGCTCCACGTGGAGCACATCGGGACCGGAGAAGCGCCCGCCGTCCACGTGCGAGGTCCAGAAACGCGCCGAGGCGAGAGGAGACGCGCGGACCGAAGGCCTCCATCGCAGGCTGGTGTCGTGGTTCGGGGACGAGCCGAGTGCACCGTTCGGGGTTCACCAGCTGGTCGAGCTGGGCAAGGAGTCGGGGAAGAAGGCGGGGGACTGGTACGGGCCCTCGCTCGTTGCCCACATACTCCGGTGAGCGGAAGTGACCGTTCTCCACCTCTCTGATCTCACACTCTGACCTTTTACGTTTATTAAAAATACGTCTGCTTGGTTTGATTGTTCAGAAAAGCTGTGGCCAGAAGCACGGTGATGGACGATCTGGTCATCTACGTGGCTCAGGACTGCACAGGTACCGAGTGTGCATTTACTCTAATGTAAAACCTCTCATGATGTGTGTCAAAAGTATGTGCTCCCCTGTCTACCACATCTCTCGTGTGTGTGTGTGTGTGTGTGTGTGTGTGTGTGTGTGTGTGTGTGTGTGTGTGTGTGTGTGTGTGTGTGGGTGCACATACTTTTGCCTAATATATGATATATATACATCATGTATATGTATAAAACAGGTGGTTTTGCCTAATATATGATTAATATATTAGTCAAAAGTATGTGCACCCCAACCACTTGTTTTGTACATATACATACACAGGTGGTTGGGGTGCACATATTTTTGCCTAATATATGATATATATCATGTATGTGTATGTACTGTATATGTATAAAATAGGTGGTTGGGGTGCACATACTTTTGCCTAATATATGATGTATATACTAGTCCAAGGAATGTGCACTCCAACCACCTGTTTGATACATATACATACGTAGGTGGTTGGGGTGCACATACTTTTGCCTATATATGATATATAATAATCATTTGGGGTGCACATACTTTTGTGTGTATATGTGTATATAAAAATGTGTATATAAATGCAGCATGGTTAACACTTATTTTTGTTTACAGTGTATAAAGGGGACGTGATGCGACTGTGTGAGCTGAGCTCGACAGATTCCGGTACCGCCAGCTGGAAATCCGTCGTCATCCTGGTACCGGTGCGGCTGGGCGGAGAGTCGCTCAACCCGTCCTACACCGACTGTGTCAAGGTTAAACACAAAAGTGCCATAAAATAATCAGGGAATATAGAGCAGGAATCATGCTGTACGTGTTCACGGAGTAAATCGATAACTGAAAATTGTGAAGAGTTTAGAAACTTTTTCTAATGGGTCGGAATAATAATGGTATAAATGGAAGAGTTTACTGCGCCGATCACCTCCAGCCGTCTCGACCGGGATCGTCACTCATGGACCTCGTTACGCACAGGTCTAGGTCGGGCCTTTTCAGGAATGAAAAGAAAAAAAAAATAGTGGTGGTGTGACCAATAGTGGGTTTGCTTATTGTTTACTTTCAAAAGTAAATAAGCCAAAATCACCAAAGGAAAAAGTGTCTGAGCTTCAGAAGCCAACAAGGCCAAAATACTGAACAAAATTCCCTGGTAGTTTTAAACGTATTTACAAACCAAACAAAATCAAAGAAGGGCGTATACAAAAACGTAGTCAAAACAAACACATGAGTAGTCTGTCAAACGCCAAGAAATCATCAAAAGGGGAAAATCAAAAGCGTAGTCAGAAACGTAGCACGAGATCATACGCAGTATAATTTTACAGTAAGCGAAGACACGGTCTGTGGTCTGAAGGGCTTATGTAGGCCTCCTGGTTACCCAATTATCAGACAGGAGGCGGGATCAGCAAAGGGACAGGCAGGACAGCAACCCATAGGCTCCAGGAAGTGCGCGGGATCCGAGACAATAAGGGAAGACACACCCGCAGACATCCCACCGCCGGCGGAGACGTATGCAAAAGCACAAAATACAGATATATTCAATATCGTAACGGATGTACTCGCCTTGTTTAATACTGTACGTTCACAAACGTTCAGCTGATTTACCGCAGCGTAAAGTCTCATCACTGTACTCTGCTTGAAGTCTTCCGTAAATGTCAAACACTTTTAAGACCCAGTTTGTTGTAGATTGGCTGGCTGTAAATTTATTTTTAAAAGATTATAAGAAGCAAAAAACGCCAGTGTAATGTAAAATATACTCGATAACGTTCATATCATAAAATCTCTTCTACATGTTTTCTAGAATCTCCTGAATCTGGACTGCTGCATCGGGATCATCGGAGGAAAACCCAAACACTCGCTCTTCTTCGTCGGCTATCACGGTGAGTCGTGACTCCATCAGCGATCGGCCGTTTTTTTTTTTTTTCAGTCTGTGATCTGATCGGTTGCTTTGTTGTTCTTCAGATGAGCAGCTGTTGTATTTAGACCCACACTACTGTCAGCAAGTGGTTGACGTCACACAAGGAAACTTCGCCCTGGAGGTAACGTCACGTCCCGTCATGTTTAAACCATGTCGACATAATACTTTTTGTGTTTTACGCTACCTGGCCAAAAGAAGGTCACGGTTTCAGAGGAGTCAAATTATTAGGCAGCATCAAGCAAAGAAAACAACTAAGGAGAATTGATATCACTGGAAACAGGTTACAAACCCTTCAACACGTTATCCAAGGACGTGAGGAAGGTGCTGAACTGACAGTTTGTGGAGCAAAGGCGAGTCAGAAACTCTTGAAGTTGCATAGTACAAAAATCAACAGTAAACAAAAAAAAATAAGCATATCTTTGTTTAGAGCATTACCATACTGTACATACAGTACACACACAATATGATGGATTGGGACTAAACAGCTGTGTGTCCATAAGAAAACCGTTTGTTAGTTGATTTTTGAGTGATGGAACCAGGTTATGTGACCTGTATTTGTTTTGTTTGGTTCATCATATAAATTGGCGATTTTTCATTCAACTTAATTTTCACAGATACCCGATTCATAAAATCCAGATTTCTTAATGTGGTCGGTACTTTTTGTGCACAGATTTTTTTTTTTGCAGCAGCAGTAGGTTTTTGGGGGATTTTAAAGAGGACAGGATTGCGTTTGAGCTGATGTAAACTTTGCTCAAGCTGAGAGAGAGGTTTCTTAATGAGTCACTCGGCGATACCTACTTCCTAATTTCAGGTTTAAAAATGTTTAAGGAATTTCCTACACTGGAAAATGACTTAATGGTAACAAGAACATGTGTGTCTGTTTGTGCATGTGTAGTTTCTTAGCCGAAAAGCATTTTGTTTCTTGCGTATGATTTCATGAAAACACTTGAGTGCGGCTCTGAGGATTTAATAATAATACCTTCCTTTTTGTCTCTATATAATCTCTTGATACACTAATGCACTCATTCCAGTGTCTCACTAGTGCTTGGACACTATCAAAGTAGAAAGGTGACATGATCGGGCTGTCTGTCTAATTCACACTGGCCTCTCAGGAACTCCTTCAACATGTGGAAATGGCTTGGAGCGAGGTCAGGACTGTACAAGGGACGTGACGGTCAATTTTTATGGATCAGACTCCGAGCCGCCTCATTCACCATCTTTAAAAGTTATCACTGTCCAAACGTTTCACTGCGGCTAAGAGTCTCATCAAACGTTAATCACTTTTACGCCTTCATTCACCAGGAATTACTTCACACGTCCAGGAAAGCCCGCTCCTATTATTAAAAACGGGGTTTTTCTTTTCGTTCATACGCAAATTGTTTTCAATCTTGGTTTGTTGGTGAGCGAAAAAAAAATACTGTTTTTGTTGTGTAATGCACTATATTTGTCCTGTATTTGTTTGATGCTTTTTTTTACTCCCCCTCTCGCTTTCTGTCTCTCTGTCCTTTAGTCTTTTCACTGTAACTCTCCCCGGAAGATGAACTTTAATCGCATGGACCCCAGCTGCACTCTGGGCTTCTACGCTCACAGTAAAAAAGATTTCGAGTCTCTCTGCTCAGCCGTTAGCGAGGTGAGTCTCGTCCTCATGCCAGGCCTTTAACTGTCCGCGACTTCGTTCTTAGCTGAACTGTTTCGTAACGAAGGTGGTTTTTCAGCTGTTGCCCTGTTCGTCTCTCACGCTTTCAGGCTTTGTCCGTGTCTAAAGAGCGCTACCCGATCTTCACGTTTGTGGAGGGCAGGGGTCAAGACTACAGCCTGGAGGAGTACAGCGGAGGCAGCGGCGACCACATCCTACCCCCTGACACCATGAACAGAAACAGCACTGAGGGCTTTGTGTTCCTGTGAGGACGTGCTGGATGTGGCCTACAGACTGAAACCTGCAGCAGCACGGCCGAGAGTCATGACATCATGCACTGCAGTCTCACCTGTGTGTGGGCGTGATTAGGAAAATTATATAATGTATGGAGGATTTTATTTTTTTAATCTCTCTCTCTCTCACTCTCTGCCAACTTCCTCTTTCTATCTTTCTTACTTCCTTTTCTCACACTCACACCCTCCAAACCCCCCTCCCCCCTCCCCAACCCACCTTGAGGTGTCGATGCGTAATCAGTAACCGCTCTACACTTTTCCTTCACATAGCGCATTTTAGTTCAGTCAAGCAAGTCTAACAAGCCCAGTCCTGTCATTGCGTTACCATGGCGACATCTTCTGGCCAAGTTATAAAACATAATCAGGTGATTAAAAATAATTGAAAACACTAGAACTTTTCTAGAAAGTTTCTGCTCTGGATGTGTTGGCATGTTATAAGGACTGAAGCAGAAATGTTGAGTAAGGAGCCTCCACTTACTTACTTACTGGGGTCACTGTCTACTTAACTCCCCTACTTACTGGGTTTACTGGGAACTTTACCCCCGCCACTTACTAGTTCAGTGGAAACTTACCTCGCTATTTACTGGTTTCACTGCATTCTTACCACCCATTTACTTGGTTTACTGCAGACTTACCCCCCCCCCACTCACACACACATACACACACATACACACACACACGCACACACACACACACACTTCCTGGGTTCACTGCATACTTACCCCAAACCACCTACTGGATTCACTGGGAACTGAAACTCCCTATTTACTGGGTTCTCAGCATATATACCCCGCATATTTACTAGGATTACTGGATTCTTACCTCTCCTAGGTTCGATGAGTAATTACCCCCCTTACTTACAGGGCTCACTTGTGCTTTTTATTGACTGGGCTCACTGGGTACTTACCCCTCTACTTACTGGAATCACTGGGCATTTCGTACCTACCCACCTGCTAACTGGGTACACTGGGTCCTTACCCCATACTTACTGGGTTTACTTGGGATTTACCCCCCACTAGTGAACCCAGTAAGTAGGGGGTAAATGCTTCCCATTCTGAGCGTTTGTCCTTTTAAAAGAAAATTTTTTTTTATAGAAGTCTCTGCTGTACTGTTTGTTGTCTCTGTGAAGGAAAACAGATTTAACATGTGGTGTGATGGTGAGAACAACCTGGAGCTGAGCTTCTCTCTGTAGATCTCACTTGTTCCTGTTTAACTTATATTTCTTGTGTGAGCTGTTGTATCGTGATTTTTCCCTTTTTTTTTTTTATCCCAGAATTTTGAATGTAAACAGTGCTGATCCATCCCAGACTCTTATTCTCCACAATTTTTTTTTATATTTCATCATGGGCTCATGGAATTGTCGGCTGATCAGACGAAACACTGGACTATATATGAACGCACTGAATTATATTTGTTTTTATCGTAGGACAATAAAATGTCTGTATTTGATATTGTTGAATGTCCTTAAATCTGGAAACGCTACAACCGATTGGGCTGTTCCTGCTGTTTAACTTATGAAGATTGTTATTGTATATGTGTTGCCTGAGTGTACACTGGCTGATGTGCGCCTTTAGTCTTTTTCTCATCACCTGCTTCTATATCAGATCAACTTCTTATTTGTCTTGGTTTTAAATTTATTTTAATCCTGACTAATGCTGGATGGTACCACTACAAGATATCAACATTTCAATATTTCACTCATAATGCATTCTGATTTGCATTATTGTTAATAAAAACTTCATATATTTGTATATAACTTGTATTTATTATTAATATTGAATGCTGGAAATGAGTGTGGGACTTGCATGTTTGTTGCTGTTATTTTAACTGTAGTAAGTTTAGTGGATTATTATTATTATTTTTATTTTTTTGATGATGATCGTGGTTTTAGTTGCAGCAAAGCTTGGACTGTGCCATGTTGTATGTGGATCAGATGGTCCACTTTGGCCACCCTTGATGGGAGCAGCCGAAAGACAACATGACTATAGTTTATATGTATACCTACGATATCCATCAATCAGCCATATCATTATGACCACCTGCCAACATTAAGTAGGTCCCCACGTTTGCAACCCAAACATTAATACACTGTGTGTTCTGATGCCTTTCTATGGGAATCATCATTAACCTTTTCAGTAATTTAAGCTATAGTAGCTCTTCTATTGGAACAGAGTGCATGAGACAGGCTTCACCCACTTACAGTATGTGCACCAGTGAGCCTTGGCCACCCATGACTCTCCCGACAGTTCACCGGTCTTTCTTCCCTGGTAGATCCTGACCACTCAGGTTATCGTAATGTTATGGCTCATTAATGTATATAGAATTGTTATTTTGATTTACCTTAGTGGTGGTAAAGAGGGTGCTTTTATTTTAAACGTCATATGACTAAAACGGCAGTGAAAAGGTTCAAATTCAAATTTTATTTGTCACATACACAGTACGATATGCAGTGAAATGCTTATACGACCGCCTGTGACCTCAAAGGTTTAAAAAATAAAAAGCTTAATAAATATCTTAACTATAAGAAAGTAGAACAAAATACAAAAAATGTAAATATATATAAAAAATATTTACTTTAGTTATTTATTTAGCTAATTTTCATCTGGTGTTTATTACTACTGTAGTTGCAGTAGACTTTTATTTTGAAAAGCAATATGGCTGAAGATAGAACTTGTAGTAAATACGGCTGCACATTGGAATTTAGTTAATGCTTTCGGTTTTGCGCAGACAGTCGACTTTTATTATGAAAAGTTTTCCGGGCGTTGTTGAATGCGGAAGTGGAGTTGGGCGGCGCTTCCGCTTGCTGAGGAAAGTTGGGCTGCCAGATCAGGGCGGATTCTCGGGTTTGGATCTGAAGATGGACAGTCAGGGCCGGAAAGTGGTGGTGTGTGATAACGGCACTGGGGTGAGTATCATCTGCGTGTTGAGTGCAGGCGGTGTGATTAGTCACTGCGCCATTTTATCGCTCTCTGTGCACGGAAACGGGAAGTCCGCTGCTCACCTGCCTACAGCGTTGGGTGGCGGTTTGTCGGTGCGCACTCGTTTTTCGGCAAGTCCCTCCTCCCGTTCGGGGATTGGCTAGCTGTAATCCCATTCTGTTCTCTGATTGGACGGAATCAGCGGTTAGATTGCGCTCAGCCAATGACAGCGCGCGAAGCGGAATGCGGTTGCGTAGAGAAGTGTCTGAGTGGGTTAGGGCTAGTCAATGGAATGTGAGTGTCAGCAGTGTTGTTATGGGGGGAAGAAATAGGATTTAGCTTTTAATAAATAATATACCATGTGTTTAGGGAGCAAACGCGCGACGTATTGAGGGTTTATTTTACACCCTGGTAAGCAGAAAGTGTGCGTTTTGTTAAGCTAGCATGCTAGCTCATTGATTCTTAGCCAGTGCGAATCACATCCTATAAAGAGGCGGATGAAGGTGTGTGAGAGACCTGGGCAGAGGGTGGTGTGTGTGTGTGTTTTTTTTCTTTTTTCTTGTTTGACTGTACTTTTAAGGACACCTGCCTTTGACAGCTAGTTAATGCTTCTCTCCAGCTGAATCTAACTCTGCACCTAACCTCAGTAACCAATACAATACATTTATTTTCTATTATTATTATTTTAAATAGCAGTTTTTCTTAAGGGCTCCTGCTAAATGTCAGTGTTAGTTAAAACAAAAAAAAGAATGTTTAAATGAAATATTAAAATGATTAAAAAGAGGAAGAGTGATTTGGGCCCAAGCACTTTTTCATTAATATTATTATTGTTCTTCTAAGGATTATAATCCTTTTTTTCAGCATCCAGGATACCTTTTTTTTCTGGGGGAATTTTGCTTAATCGCTCATACACACTTGCACGTATATGCAAAATCCAGTACACGTTTAGATCTCATTGAGCCGAACAGGAAGTCAGTTATTTTTCGTTCTTTGCCAAAGTAATTAGATATACTTCTCCTAGGGGATTTATACGATCGCCACCAAACCGGACTGGTATATTCTCAGGACACTGAAGATGCAAAATTGCAAACGGATTTTTAATATCTCAAACAGTCCAGCCGTGGCAATACATTAAACTTATGCTGAAGATTGGCTAATAACTTCCTAAGTGCCAACACATTGAGTGACATCATAGCATGATGTTTTTTGTTCCAGCATCTGAGGCTTTATGGAGGTCTTAACATGCTTAAAAAGCCTCAAGGGTGTGTGGTGAACTTAGGTGGCGATGCCTCAGGTGCTTGGGCCCGATCATCATTGCTTGCAACTATATTTGGTTGTTGTGTCCGGCACACTTCAATACACAGTATTGTCCTTACCGAGAGAGACGGACAAACACACTCGCGCATCGAGTCTGAAGTTCTCTATTTATGATTATTATCTCTTTGGATGCATATTTGTCTGTATACAGGCTATAGGATGTTATAATGCTTATCATATTATAAAACTTTACAGTCAGGTTTTTGCAGGTTGATAATGTGTCAACAAGCATTTAAAAACACCCCCAGCTTCACACACACACACATGTGCTGCTCATCTCGGACATCTGATCGTCTTCAAAACTATTTTTGTTACTCCCACATGTCAGTCATGATAATCCTTGTGATTCTTTTTAAATATTTATTAATAAACCAAATCTGCTCAGATTTTTCCGTCTAAACCGCCTCGGACATTTTTCCAAAGTGCTGCGTTCTTGGAACTCCTTAAATGTTTTATTCCTTCTGTACCGCGTTTTAAAAATAATACATTTTTGATGAGCAACACTTTGTGCTATTTGCTCAGATGCGACATTATTGCTATTTCCTGTTCTCACTCACGTCACCACAGCTATAAACAGGTTGTTCCTTCACCAGCATTAGTTTCTCTCTAACTCTTAAAGTTAACCCCAAAAAACGTATTTGAAGAAGCATTCACAGAGACCCTCACATTTTCTTTTGACAAATGAAGTAAAACTCACTTATGTGAAACGTGATTTAAAAAATAACACCCAATCTGGCAACCTTGTGTTCTCCCTGTAGTGTGTGTGTGTGTGATCTCTTGCCATCTTTTGACAAACACTGTGCTGACACAGGAAACCAGATCGCACTTTTCTAACACTAAGCATGACTCAAATCTAAACTCCGTGCAGACGTGCAGCAGAATATCTGTCTAAAAAAAGAAAAAAAGGCTGTTAAAAGATTATAATTCTCCCTCAGGCCTTCGGCAGGCTTCACTAACTGGGCTGCAGTTTGGGGCAGGTTTGTGTTTTTATTGTCGGTATCAATAAGAATACAGGTCCGTCATTTTTTTTTGTGTTTTTTTTTATCTTAAACTGGACATACAGAGATATCCTAGGCTGGGCTTTCAAGGCAGTTAAAGCTAAACTTTGTGTGAGAGAACCCTGAGGCTGTGTAGCGTAACACAGTGCAGGAGAAGCCTGTAATCAGGAGCCTGAGGACAGGCAGTGGAAACCTGCTGCCTCAGTGAGAAAAGCCTGAGGTGAGTCGGGGCAGGTAAAGTCATAGGTGTGGCGGGTTCCTCCCAAGGCAGGGCTGGAAGGAGTCCAGGGCTGGTCAGGAGAAAATTCAGTCTAGACAGGCTTTTGTTTCTGATGGACAGGAGAACAGGAAGCTGATGTAAGGTGTGTGCGCGTGTACTTGTGCTCTATAAATAAGTGTTTATTAAGCATGTAAGAGTCTGTTTTCTGTTGTGTCTAAAAGTAGTGATGATAGTGAACTGACTCCACCCCCCATCTCTCTCTCTCTTTCTCTCTCACTCAGTTTGTGAAGTGTGGATATGCCGGCTCTAATTTCCCTGAGCACATCTTCCCTGCGCTGGTGGGGCGACCCATCATCCGCTCCACAGCCAAAGTGGGCAACATAGAAATCAAGGTAATGGCATACTCACTCACCAGTACTCCTGTGTACTTTCTTGCTGGTACATCTGCATACTCACTCACTGGTACACCTGCCCACTTAACCACGAGTACTTCTCTGTACTTCCTCACCAGTAGACCTGCCCACTTAACCACGAGTACTTCTCTGTACTTCCTCACCAGTAGACCTGCCCACTTGCCCGCCGATCTACCTGCACACTCAAATGCTTGAATGCACTTTTTAGTGACGCATTTACATTGTTGCATAACTGTATACCGCCTCCCTACCTTTATACTTTAAAGCCACCTGTATACTCACACTCGATTGCTTTTGCCAATTGATTGCTGAAACTCGTACACTTGGTAACTTCATGCATGCAGACTGGAACGCTTGTAAGGCCTACTTGCACACCTCCATGCTAGAATAGTTACACATTTACATGCCTATATAAACACAGGATTACATTATTTGCATCTTTTCCATTTTCTCTTACTCCCTCAATCACACACACACACACACACACACACACACACACACACACACACAGGGTCACGTATTTGTGCAGAGGCCGTGCAGTTCAGCATCTGCAGTCTGTGAGCTGCACTTAAAAAAAAAAAAAAAAAAAAAAGGAAATTGACATTATTTTTCTCTCTGTCTCGCTTCATCTTTTTCCTGTTTGTGGCTTTGTGTTGAAGGGCGAAGGGTTGACTCTGCATGCGTTTGTGGGTGGCTAACAAGGTTACTGTTTCTAAGGTTTTAAGAGTGTGTATTTAAGTCTGTGAGAGTTCGAGTGTGTGTGTGTGTGTGTGTGTGTGTTGGCCACCTTTCCCCTCTCTACCCCTGATGAAGTCATCAATGATTGCGTCAGTGTTCCTCGTCCTACTGTGCTGCAGATGTGAGAGCTAAATAAAGAGAGCTTTACTCACCCTCTCACAGTCGCGACTTTAACATGACGCGTTCCTTTTAAGGCTAATACTGCTAGATTGTGTAACATAGTGAGACCAGAGACAGACTTTAATACATTATTTCTGTCATGGCTTTCTGGAATTATACTAAGAAATGCTAAAATGGCTAACGGTAACAGCAGCCTTTTTTTTTTTTTTTTACTTTTTTTGCTTACGGCTGTTTAGTCTACGATTTTATTCATCCACTTTGAGGAAGTGAAAGTGACATATCAGTTCAGATCTGTCAGAAGGAGGAAGATGATGACCATGGGATCCGGTCTGGTTTCGCGTTTGCTATTTAAAATAGACACGTGCATAACTGACAATTAGCATGGTCGGTCAGAACTGAGTCTAGACCTGAGCAACTAAAACAAGTCCAGATTATAACACTGCCTCCAGAGGCTTGTACAGTGGACACTATGTATGATGGGTGCATCACCTCATGCTTCCTCCCTTCTTACTCTGACGTTCTTACCCATCGATGTAGAATAGGGTCTGTCTGGACTCATCAGACCACATGACCTTTTTCCATTGCTCCAAAGTCCAATCTTTATTCTCCCTCGCAAACTGAAGCCTTTTTTCCCTAATTAGTCTTACTAAGGTGGTACCTTTGCTTACCTAACTTCTTATCACAGTTACTGTATGTGCTGCATACCTCGATACTAGCACATGTTCTCTTATTAACATACGCACTTGCATACTTCATTAACATGTATACTTTCCATTGCATGATAAACAATCGTAGGGTCCGTAAAACAAAAAAGCAGAAATCACTCGCATGTCTTTAAGACGAAATTTCCTTCATATAGCAGGTCGTTTAATCGTTCCAAGCAGAAAACCGCACTAGCCTGACGCGGCAGTGTATTGAAAGGAAAATATTTTGACCTGGACAGGACCTGATGGTAGGGGACGAAGCGAGTGAGCTGCGCTCCATGCTGGAGGTCAACTACCCGATGGAGAACGGCATCGTGCGCAACTGGGACGACATGAAGCACCTGTGGGACTACACCTTCGGCCCCGAGAAGCTCAACATCGACTCGCGCAACTGCAAGATTCTCCTGACCGAGCCGCCGATGAACCCTACCAAGAACCGAGAGAAAATCATCGAGGTATACAGAGTCTTCTCGCTGACTTTTGATTCCGTAAAAATGCTTTATTTCTGTGGAAGTGATCATGGATGTCTTCGTCACTCTCTGTAGGTGATGTTCGAGACGTACCAGTTTGCCGGAGTTTATATCGCCATCCAGGCCGTGCTCACGCTCTATGCTCAAGGTAAGTAATGCTGACCGCTGGGAGCTTTAAGCCCAGGGTTGGGTATATGGTAGGGGGTCACCAAACTTAAAGGGAGCAGTGTAGTTACAGGGGCCTGGAAGGAACCATTCTTCATTCAATTAATTGAAGGTCAAGATCAGGGAATCAGGTGTTTCTTCATGCTTGTAATGAAACACTGCAGTAATCAAACCATTCTGCATAAGACTATTCATCTGTGGTACAGGGTATATGCCTAAAGGTTTAAAATATAATGTTATATCTAAAGTTAAGAGTTTAACAATAGATTTAAAGGTTGAATGGATGGTCAGGGGTTAAGTGGTGGGGATAGGATCTAGGTTGTGGTTTAGGGATGGATCCTTTTTCGGTTGATTTGGGGGTTAAATTTAGTAGTCTATGTTCAGGTTTAAGGTTAGATATAAAGGTTGGAGTTGAGGGTTAGATCTGAAGGTTGGGTTTTAGTATTAGACGCATCCGTGGGGTTTTGGGTTAAAACTGAAAGTTGGGTTTAAGCATTAGATCCAAACTGTGGGGTTGGGTTGTATGTTGGGTTGTTGGGTTGTATTTGAAGGTTAGGGTTTAGTATTAGAGCTGATGGTTGGTGGTTTAGGGATGCACGTTAAGGTTACGGATAGATTTTAGAGCTGGGGTTTAGGGTTAGATCTAAACTTTCGGGTTTAAGGTTAAATTTGGGTTTATTGTTAGAGCTGAAGGTTTGGATTTAGAATTAGAGCTGAAGGTTTGGGTTCAGGATCAAAGCTGAAGGTTTGGTTTAGGATCAGAGCTGAAGGATTGAGTTTAGGATCAGAGCTGAAGGTCTGGGTTCAGGATCAGAGCTGAAGGGTTGGGTGCAGGATCAGAGCTGAAGGATTGGGTTTAGAATTAGAGCTGAAGGGTTGTTTTTTTGGATTCAAGCTAAAGGATTGGGTTTAGGACCAGAGCTGAAGGTTTGGGTTCAGGATCAGAGCTGAAGGTTTGGGTTCAGGATTAGAGCTGAAGGTTTGGGTTCAGGATTAGAGCTGAAGGTTTGGGTTCAGGATTAGAGCTGAAGGATTGGGTTCAGGATTAGAGCTGAAGGTTTAGGTTCAGGATTAGAGCTGAAGGTTTAGGTTCAGGATTAGAGCTGAAGGTTTGGGTTCAGGATTAGAGCTGAAGGATTGGGTTCAGGATCAGAGTGGAAGTTTGGGTTCAGGATCAGAGCTGAAGGTTGGGGTTCAGGATTAGAGCTGATGGTTGGTGCTCAGAGATGAATATTGAGGTGGTTGAGGATGGACAGTTTATGATTTAGGCTTTAATGTTGTAGTCTGGTACTAAGGTGGGTGGTTTGCATTGGTGTTGAGGTATGAGCAAGAGGTTGGGCTGGGTGTTCGGGTTTGTGTTCAGGGACAGGGGTTTAGGTTCAATATAGAAGGTGAGGGATTAACTGTTTGTGTGTGTGTGTGTGTGTGTGTGTGTGTAGGCCTGCTGACTGGTGTGGTTGTAGACTCTGGTGATGGTGTGACTCACATCTGTCCTGTGTATGAGGGCTTCTCTCTCCCTCACCTGACACGACGACTGGACATCGCTGGCCGAGACATCACACGCTACCTCATCAAGGTACACACACACATCATACAGACACACATATTACCTCAGCCAACATTACACTTGCTTACACACAAGTCAAAACACAGACTATGTCCTTTTCCTGATCTCATCATTACCGTGTGTGTGTGTGTGCAGCTGCTGTTGCTAAGAGGTTACGCCTTCAACCACTCGGCCGACTTTGAGACAGTGAGGATGATGAAGGAGAAGCTGTGCTACGTCGGATACAACATTGAACAGGAGCAGAAACTCGCGCTGGAGACCACCGTGCTGGTCGAGTCCTACACTGTGAGCACAAACACGTGTTGAAATTCTATCTCGCCTCCACTAGAGGGCAGCAGGGTGACGTTGTAAATTTCCACTTGTTTTCCTCAGTCGAGGTCTCTTGGGAGAAAGTTTTTCGGACTGCAACTAGCTCCTGTGTATGAGACCAACATCTGAAATGATTTCTCCTTAGTGTTTAACTTGTGCGTTATGGGGATTCCGTGTCTCCTAGGTCACATGCTACTGCTTGCAATGCATTGTGGGACCGAGAGAGAGTTGTAATGCTCTCCACAATACAACTTGACTCTAATTTTTTTTCCCTTTTATACTATAACAAGGAAGGTGTTATATGTGTGGAAGGAAACAAAAAAAAATATTCATTCCTCTCTCTCTCTCTCTTTCTCTCTCTCTCTCTTTCTTTTTCTCTCTCTAGCTGCCGGATGGCAGGGTGATAAAGGTTGGGGGTGAGCGTTTCGAGGCTCCCGAGGCACTCTTCCAACCACACCTGATTAACGTGGAGGGGGTAGGCGTGGCCGAGCTGCTCTTTAACACCATCCAAGCAGCTGATATTGACACCAGGTCAGTTACCATGACGACAACCTGTTGCTCTGGGGCTTGAACACAGGGCTGGAGAACACTGTTCCTGCAGAATTCTGTTGTATTTTCATGGTGTACCTGATGTAAATCTCTCTCTCTCTCTCTCTCTCTCTCTCTTAGAGCCGAGTTCTACAAGCACATCGTGTTGTCTGGCGGTTCGACGATGTATCCCGGCCTCCCGTCCCGTCTGGAGCGTGAGCTCAAGCAGCTTTATTTGGAGAGAGTGCTCAAAGGAGATGTGGACAAGCTCTCTGTTAGTACACACACATTTCCGCATAACACAAACTTTAACTGACTCATAACACATCTGTAGATCTTCATTTGTCCTAACTGTCTTCCAAAACTGAGCTATTAAAAAAAAAAAAAAAAAAAGGACTTTTACCACCAGGGGTCGCCAGAATCCACACAGCAGATGTAAGATGTTTTAATCCAATGTATCTAGTTTGAGGGGTCCGTCTTCAGTGATAACGTAGATTTAATTAAAAAGAGATGCCGCCAATGAGCTTTGTTTATTTATTTATTTATTTATTTATTGGGGGGGTGGGGTGTAAACAATCTCAGCAATGTTTCTGTGGGACCACAAGAAATAGCAATCAGGATGACCACCAGAGATCATGCCTTTTGCACAGAGCTTAAGTTAGATGTTTTTATATGCTTGAGTGATTCATAGGTCACTGTGTGGCTTAACAAACCAAAAAACTTTCCTCGGAAAACTGCTCAGGTACTGGAAATGCACTGAAAATCAGAGACAAAATAGTCCTTCAGGGAGCCTGGAGAACTGTTCCTCAAGACTACATTAAAAATATGAGAGAGACTGTATATTTGGAGGAAAAATATGAAGAAAGAGACGTGGCTCAATGCTTTTGCATAGTACTGTATGTGTAATAGTTATGTATTATATTGTGTATAGTAACTCTTTTTCTCTCTCTCTCTCTCTCTCTGCAGAAGTTTAAGATCCGTATCGAGGACCCCCCTCGCCGTAAGCACATGGTGTTTCTGGGCGGAGCCGTGCTCGCCGACATCATGAAAGATAAAGATAATTTCTGGCTCACCAGAGAGGAGTATCAGGAGAAGGGCATGCGCGTTCTGGAGAAACTCGGCGTGACCGTTAGATAAACCACACACATACACACACACACACACACACGCTTGAATCAGTTCACACACATTCATACAGGGTGGCATTTTGGCAGTGTATAAATGGGGAAAATAAACAGTTCTACCTGATTGTAATAATAATAATAGTAATAATAATAATAAATATAATGATACTTGAATTTTACAGTTGCAGCGTTACAATATCATCGCCTTATTGGTGCAACTTTCTGACCACGATGTGGACTTTTAAAGCTCTGATAACGGGGAGGGGAAGGAAAAACGGTTAAGTCGAATCCTCAGACGTTTTAAGTACTTGTTTATGCTGCCAAAATTAATCCTAGGATGGAACTTCTATATATCGTTTCTCTGTCTCGCTCTATCTTTCTTCCTATGTTTCGTTGCCACGTGTCAATTTTTTATTTTATTTAAATCTTTTTGAAGGATGTACATCTCTCACGAACGACAGAATGAAAGAAAGTTAAAAATGTGTAAACTAAACTTGAAAATGAAATAAACTGCCAGGAGATCAAAACAAGAACATTGAACTGTGTGAGCTGTAAGATGTTTAAAGGGGCAGTCTGTAACTTTGTTCCCTGACCCAGCGATAATCATGACATTTTAATGAGAGTAAAAAAAAAAAAATACAGTATTGCTATACCATAGTTTTGGGGTGTTTTCTTTATATCCCTTTATTAATTTCATGATTCTGTTTACATTTTTTATTTTTTTTTGGCCCTGAGATAATCCCCATAAAAGGCAACTTTATTTTAAGAATTGGGGTGGGGTTCCCCCCAAAAAAAAACAACAAACTGCCCCTTTAAAGTCATAATGAGATGGGTGGCCCCATTTTTTTTTTTTTCAATGCACCGTGTTACTATTTTGTCGATTTTTCCTTTTTTGTTTTTTTCCTTTGTTTTCTTTGCTTGCCGAATGTGCACATACTCTTCTAGTCCACTAGAGGGTGCTAAAGTGAACAAATTCATTTATGTTTATCACCAGTTTAGTTTAGATTATAGTATAGTGTAGGGAAAAAAACGAAATTAGGATCAGGACCAAATTATCATCATTCCCATTTAGTGTTAGAACTGGTACAGGACCTTTCAGGAGCTAGTTTGGGGGGAAAAGAAGAAAAAAAAAATCTGATCCTGAAACGGTGTGATAGTCACGACATAGTCATTAACAGGAAGCGTCTTTAACGTTTTCGTATGGTGAATAAAACTTGTTTCCATATTAAAAAAGTGTTTTTGAAAGAAACATTAGCAGAAGCAGCACCGCCCTTACGACATTCCCTCGTGCTAGCGGGGCGTAAATGCGAGCGTTACTGAAGGAGCTGAACTTCGTTAATCGCCTATAGAGTTAGCATCGCTGAACTAATTAGCATCACACTCGTTATGTAAGAATGTTTCAAATGTTTTTCCACTTGCTTTTGAGCTTTTATTTTGATACGGTTCATTTCCTTAGCTCAGCTCGCGTAATACACGAGCAGGTTTTGTAGGTTTGCAAACATAAGGAAAATAGCTTACAGGGCTAATTTAACAACACAGTGCTAATAAGCCTAGCTAACATTGGTGAATAGTATTCTTCGGTTATATTAGCAACAGCCATACTTGGGTTTCAAAGGTCAACAGGTGGCTAACGTTATCCATCGGCTAGCTAGCGTAGAATGATATCAAGGAAGCTGTCGAGGAACTAAAAGTCTGAAATAAAAAAACGCTGGTTTATTTAATTCTCATATAATGTTTTTAAAATCATGAAGGATTTTTTTCCGTATTATTTTAGATTAGCGTCAGCTTTTTATCTCAGGATTTCCGCCATTTTGACCAGTACATGTTGCTATGGTGACAGGGTTACATAGTAAATCTACGGAACACACATTTTGTTGAGTGAAAACCAGTCAATCATGGATTGTTCACAGAGGTGATAATCACAAGCTAACCAACATTAGCATAGCGCATAATTGTAAGAAAAAAAAAAAAAAGACCTCCGTCTGCGTTTGCTGACTAGCGATCCTCGTTAGCATTGTTATTGTACATACCAGACCTTTAAACGTGAGGGCGGCCGTTGCTAATATGACCGGCGCTGTAATTTTGTTTAGCGCTCATGCTAATATTACTTAAGTAATAAACTGTATTGATGATGAGTAACAACAGCATGAGCGCTTATGAAATACGCTAATGGCGTAAATAAACACGCGACGGGACGATGATAACGCAATGCCAAGTGTGGCAACCTTTCTTTTCCTGTTTTTTTTTTTTTTGTTTTTGGTATTTTGTTTGTTTTCTGTGTTTTTGTTTTGATTTGTTTGTAGCATTCTGCCAAACAGCTGGTTTAAATAAAGTAAATTCATTTATAAATACACACTGAAGTCTTCTATTTATTACACAGCCTTATTTGAAGCAGTAGCTGTGTGTGTGTGAGGGTGTGTGAGAGAGAGAGAGAATTTCTTTGATCTGAAGCGTGTAACCATGACAGCCGCTGAATGACCACCGTCTTGGTTTCCATAGCAACCTGTACACAGCTGAGTAACTCTTTCTGCATCCTTTACAGAAACTCTGTCTTTCTCAGTCTCTCTCTCTCTTTCTTTCTCACGCTTTCTCTTTTTTCTTAGTGTCTCTCTCTCTCTCTCTGTTTCTCTCAAGATTCAAATGTGCTTTATTGGCATGAAAAATATTTACAATTGTCTTGCCTAAGCTTAGAGATAAGTCACGAGAAAACAATCTTTCAGTCTGTCTCTCTCTCTGTCCAGCGATGGCTGTCTGTCAGTGGCCTGCTCTGTGTTTGTATGGGCCATGTGGTGTGTGTGTGTGTGTCTGTGCACCTAGTATGTGTGTGCGCCACACGTTTATGTGCCCTGTGCATGTCCTCTGTGTGTGTGTCAGTACTTTATGCTCACATTTGTTTCAGATTTGCTGCATGTAAACACGCTGTGGCCGTCAGACTCGGTGGGGCCGCTTAAATTAACGCCAGACTGCAACACGTTACATGCAACACACACACACACACACACACACACACACAGTCCACATCTAAAGGCTCCTCTAAAGCTTCTCACTGATGCTGCTTCAGTATGAAGGAGTTCCTGATGCATGCTGGGTAACGGAGCACCAGCGCAGGGGAGTGCGCTGAAACACACCTAATATACACTTCTGCAACTCTGTGAATTTATCGTCTGGGGTCAAAGGTCACGCGAACACACATTCATAAGAGATACTCGGCAAACATGGGTGTGTGTAGCTGCATAGAGACAATACACACCCACTTCTGTTTCCTACACACAAACACACACACACACACACACACCGTGAGTTGTCTTCAGCTCAGCGTCATTTAGGCAGCGTGGGAAAACTTGTGTGTGTGTGTCTGTTTTCTCTCTGTCTCCATCCTCTTTACTGTCTGCGCTTTGTTCTTTTTCATCCATTGATATCAGCGTGACCTTGACATGATCACACACACACACACACACACACACAAACACACACACACAGTCCTGCCAGCACCACTTCCACCCTGACTGATTGTTGCATGTCACGCACAGCAACTTCCTGGTGTGTGTGTTTGTGTGTGTTTTTTAATTTCTGGGTGTGAACCAAATGTCCCCACAAGGACAAAAGTACTGTATAGGACAGATTTACCCGGTCCCTGTTTGCCTGGTCATTACAAAAAAAAAAAAAAAAACCTTTTGTTGTTGTTATTTTTAGACGTTTATTTTGAAATAAGACACAAAAGGTTACCGGAGGTCATCAATTAGCTGCACTAGACATTGTGTCAGTAAAAGGTCCTCATAAGGACAGTAAGACTAATCTCTCTCTGTGTGTGTGTGTGTCTGTACCGAGAGGAAGCCTGCTCATCCGGAGAGCGGTGCCTCTGACAGGACACAGGGGTGAGGTCAGCGCCACGGCGTCTCTGAGACGAGGACGGAGTGTAACGGAGCGCTGAGCCGTGTGTCTGATCCAGATGTTAGTGACGTCAGACTTTAACCCCTATGTGGTCACGACACACGACATCACAGAGCGTCTGATACACGTTTAATACGTCTGTACTGACACACTGCTCAGGTGTGGTGTGTGTGTGTGATGGTGTGTGTGTGTGTGTGTGATGGTGTGTGTGTGTGTGTGTGTGTTGTTCTGTGTGATTGTGTGTGTGTGTTTGTGGTGTTCTGTGTGATTGTGTGTGTGTTCTGTGTGATGGTGTGTGTGTGTGATGGTGTTCTGTGTGATGGTGTGTGTGTGTGTTCTGTGTGATGGTGTGTGTGTGTGATGGTGTTCTGTGTGATGGTGTGTGTGTGTGTGTGTGTGTGTGTGTGTGTGTGTATGAGCACACACACACACACACACACACACACGCACACACACTGTATGGTAAGATTCAAGTGAGGAAATGGAGTGGGTTCATAATGTTCATGGATGTGATAATGAATATATTTTCTTTAATCTATGGAATTAATGTTGTTATACTCTCAGCACCTCAGACCTCAGAGAGAACCTTCTCCACTGTAGTTTATATTAAAAGTGCAGCTCTGAGATAGATCCACTGATCTGGGGTCAGGTCCTGGGTCAGGTCTGGGATCAGGTCCTGGGTTAGGTCCGGGGTCAGGTTCGGGCCAGGTCCTGGGTCAGGTCCAGGGTTAGGTCCTGGGTTAGGTCCGGGGTCAGGTCCGGGGTCAGGTCCGGGGTTAGGTCCTGGGTTAGGTCCGGGGTCAGGTCCTGGGTTAGGTCCGGGGTCAGGTTCGGGCCAGGTCCTGGGTTAGGTCTGGGGTCAGGTCCTGGGTTAGGTCCGGGGTCAGGTTCGGGCCAGGTCCTGGGTCAGGTCCAGGGTTAGGTCCGGGGTCAGGTCCGGGGTTAGGTCCTGGGTTAGGTCTGAGGTCAGGTCCTGGGTTAGGTCTGGGGTCAGGTCCTGGGTTAGGTCCGGGGTCAGGTTCGGGCCAGGTCCTGGGTCAGGTCCGGGGTTAGGTCCTGGGTTAGGTCCTGGGTCAGGTCCGGGATCAGGTCCTGGGTCAGGTCCGGTGTCAGGTTCGGGGTCAGGTCCGGGATCAGGTCCGGGGTCAGGTCCTGGGTTAGGTCCGGGGTCAGGTCCTGGGTCAGGTCCGGGGTCAGGTCCTGGGTTAGGTCTGGGGTCAGGTCCTGGGTTAGGTCCTGGGTTAGGTCCAGGGTCAGGTTCGGGCCAGGTCCTGGGTCAGGTCCGGGGTTAGGTCCTGGGTTAGGTCTGGGGTCAGGTCCTGGGTTAGGTCTGGGGTCAGGTCCTGGGTTAGGTCTGGGGTCAGGTTCGGGCCAGGTCCTGGGTCAGGTCCAGGGTCAGGTCCGGGGTCAGGTCCGGGGTCAGGTCCGGGGTCAGGTCTGAGGTCAGGTCCTGGGTTAGGTCCTGGGTCAGGTCCGGGGTCAGGTCCTGGGTTAGGTCCGGGGTCAGGTTCGGGCCAGGTCCTGGGTCAGGTCCGGGGTTAGGTCCTGGGTTAGGTCTGGGGTCAGGTCCTGGGTTAGGTCCGGGGTCAGGTTCGGGCCAGGTCCTGGGTTAGGTCCAGGGTCAGGTTCGGGCCAGGTCCTGGGTCAGGTCCTGGGTTAGGTCCGGGGTCAGGTCCGGGATCAGGTCCAAGGTCTGTCTGTACATGAGGTCTCTGTGAACATGAACATGAGCCACTTTCTCTTTTCACTAAAAACGAAAGAGGTGTTTGTTCGGATTCTGTGATTGAGACACATCCTGACATCGTTGTGTCACGTCCTGTAAGCGTTTTAACGCACGGAGGATTTCGGCCACAAAAATAGCAGCTCGACTGCGAAGCTCAGTAGACCAACCCGAGTTCCCGACCAATCAGGGTCGAGCTCTCGGCAGGCGTGAAGACGTTTAAACAGGGCTGCGATTTTTCTCAGATGTTCACAAGAGACATGGAGCAGCTCGTTCGGCGCTCTCCAGGAGCAGGGAGTCCACAGGACACACACACACACATACACACACTGCTTCTGATTATTATTAGAAAAACTGAACTTTTTTTTTTTTCCATTTTCACTTTTTTGTCTCATTATTGAATAATTTGAGAAAAGAAAGAGATGAGAGATGAGGGAACAGGATTGACGGTACCTTACGGAGACATGGTTGGTCCTTGGTGTGTATTGTGTATGAGACTTAATTTGTCTGTGTGTGTGTGTGTGGACAAGCACTTGAGGCAAAATAAAAAGGACAGCTTTTTATTTATCTTGTAGATAATTACATTAATTTTGAGGCTGGTTCTCGATTTCAGATATACACAGTGTAAATACGGCTTTGTACATTCACTCACACACTCGCGCGCTCACACACAGAGGGACATTTACGATACAGTTTGACAGCATTGTAGGCTGCATGTTAACTGGACATTCAGAGAGCAGATACACTCGTGAGATTCGGAACCTCTGGGACTTTTTCGGGGATTGCTGGATGAATCGGATTCGTCCGTCTCGACTCGGTAGGCGACAAACAAACCATTTTTATAAAATGGCGTCATGCATAGGTTTAGCTTCACCGTAAACTTGAACGTCTTACAAGAAACATATTTAAGGTTTGAATGTTCGATCGATCTTATTCAAATCTAAATAAAATGTAAAGAACTAGTACGAAGAAAGCTCGATGGGAGGTGTGGTGTGGAATCAGGTCCGAGAACATGTAATTAATGGGATAGTTCGGGTTTTTTAAAATCAAAATTAAGGTGCTTATATGTACATTACACTAGGTCTTTAAAAAAAAAAAAAACTATTATTTTTTGTTTTTTTTCCCCGATGTTCGTCGTATCCAATTCCTCCCCGTCACTAGGGGGCTCCACTTTAAGACTGCTACTACTACCACTCATTCAGCAGGGCTGTAGATTATCATGTGTTTCCTCCGAACCACGTGACTCCAGCTGACAGCATCTTTCTGAACTGTTTGCTTACGCACCCCAACACTCGGAGGACAGCGCTATCCGCTCCTTCTGCTTGCGTGAGCTCGCAGATGCCCCTGATTGGCTGTAGAGCCGTGATTATTGTGGGAGCACAAAGTTCCTCTCATACCTCCGCTCTGAGAGAGCTCGGCCAATCAGCTCTGTCTAGATCTCTGGCTGCGAGAGGTTACAGCATCACCGACTGTTGAGTTTCTCAGCAGTAACACCAGGACAATGTACGTGATTAGGGGTCAAATCCAACACAGCTCTTTTCTTTCCGTGGAACTTGCCGTATTGCTAACCAGGACTAGCCATACGAAGAAAGAAAAGAGTTAAATTTGTATGAAATACTGCTTTTAAACTACTTTTACTACTGCATAACTTTTAAAGATACCAGCTTGATTTAGTACGTTTGGAATTTGGAATGCATTTTTGCATGGAACGAGGGTTGTAGAATTCGTCTTCTATTGCGTACACTCAACTCAAGTTCCAGGTGACAAAGTTCCTGGTCCGTGTAACGTATTGTAATGTACTTACAGTGTATTCGCCTCAATTATGACTTAAAAAAAAACAATAAATCCCTTTAAAACATATAACTTCCCTAGTTGTTTTTGTCTGACCTAACAAAAAAGTTATGAAAGCAAAAAACTATCAGTACATCGTAGAGCAGAAATGTTACCATGATGCACCATAGTTACACTCATGTACGTACACAAACGTTACTGGAATGTTCTGGGAATGTTTCCGGAATTAACGAACTTGTGAGGTCCATAAGTATTTGACAGGGTTTAAAACAAATAACCGTGTAGGAATTACATGCATTTATTACCCAGTCCGCCCCCTATTGTCACAGGCTCAAAGGTAACAACTAACGCGGGAAAAACTAGCATAATTATAAACATTAGGATTATTTTATATCATTTGCTACTTGTTTGTTTGTCTTTCTGCCCTTTGTTATGTCTGCAGTAAGTTGCGTTAGGTTGAGCTCAGGTAACAGACTCTATGAGGTGGGGTGTCTTTTTTAACACCACTCCATTTCTTCGCGTTAAGAAGCTCTTGGGATGCTTTCACTGTTACGTTTTGGACGTTTTCATTCTCGATATATACTGTGACGTACTGTTCTATCAGTTTTCACAGTGTTTCACAGAATCTGAGCAGAAATTAGAGTTTTATACACTTCACACGTCTATCAGCACTCACATCATCAATAAACATCAGTGACCAGGTTCCATTAGCAGCCATATACACCCATGTCCTGACACGTTTAATGCTGATGTGGTGTGCTTTAGAACATGAGCCCTTCCTTTTCTTCTCCATATTCTTCTGTTTCCATAATTTTCTTTAAAAACTTTTAAGCAGGCTTTTAAACAAGGTCCATCCTATTCTTGTCGTTCATTCATGAAGACGTCTCTTGATTGTAGACTTTGACACTGATTCGCCCCCCTCCCCCGCCTTTAGTGTTTTTGACTTGGATCGATGTTATGAAATGTTTTTTCTTCATCAAGGAAAGAATTCTACGATCATCCACTGTAGTTCTCTCTTCTGGTTTTCAAGGCCTTTTGCTGTCGACCGAGCTCGCCATTGCATTTCTTCTTTTTAAGAATGTACCGAATTGTCGATTAGGCTGCCTCATAAAGTTTCTGCTTTCTCGCTGATTTTGGTCTGTTTGGTTTATCCAGCCTTATTATGACTTCCTTCAGTTCAGCATCGACACATCTTTGGACCGTATATCGTTCAGATCGTCATAGTTCCCATGAACTGCTACCAAATGCAAATCCAACACTTTTCAAATCTTTTATCATCTTTATCTGTCATTAAATAAGTAAGAAACAGATCACACCTGGCCATCAAGCATCTTCTCAGTCAGTTGTACAATTACTTTTGAGCTTGCGAAAATAATTTTAAAAAAATTGTTATTAATACAATATTTTTAATTTAGGCTGAAAGTCCACACGTCAATCACATCTTCGTTTTAAAAACGTTTTGGTGATGCAAAGAGTCAAAACTACGCAAAAAAAAAAAAAAACAACAGTCTCGCTGTTCCGATACTTATGGACCTAAGCGTAAAAATAAAAATGCTACAGCAATGTATAGTGTTTGTTAAATAAGATTGTCTTAAGTAAGTATTATCGAGACAGCCCCACTCATAGAGAAATCCAGATCATTCCAGAGGTTTCATTCTCACACACACACACACACACACACACACACACACACACACTTCTATCACAGTTGTACTTCACTGTGGCACGTTTGGCCGTACACACACACACTCGGCAGCTTATATCGTTTTGGCTTCAGCAAAAAAATAATTTCCACTTTTGTCTCCATTTCATCACGGACAGCACACATTCGAGTTCGTCCTTTTGGACAGGTTGGACGTTCACATATGAGTTTAAGTGCCTCAGATAGGAGGGAGAGCTCCACCTTGGACTGGAAGGCCATGGCGACGGAACAGAAGGTAAACACAGAAACAAAACAAACATACGTAATCCAGAGTATTGTAAAAAAACAAAAACAACATAAAAGTACCCGGATTTACATATATAATTTTAAATATATATATATATTTATCTATATAGATTTAATATATAGCCCGTTAGCCAGGTGTATATATACACTTTATCATATATAAATGACTATATAAATGAATTTACTGTTTATGGCATAGAAAAAGAATGACACCAAAAATAACTGATAAAAACATCCAGACAAAAGCAAAAAAAATAAAAATAAGTCGCCATCTGCCTGTCGTTTCCATATTCCTCTGTTTCCTCGTCCGTGTCAGCCGGCGGCTTGGTGTCGGGCACCGCAGCAGTGACACGCGACGGCACAGCGATGGCAGGCACGCAGCGGTGCGTAGCAGCACATGCAGGGTGCGATGAGCGACAGGCCGAGCAGCGCAAGCCAGCGCAGGACGAGTCGCCCGTCACTGGGGTCGCACGAGCACGGCTCGGTGTACTCGCCCTCGGCGTCAGCCATGCAGTGGTACAACAGGCTGTCGGCACACCACATGAAGCTCACGCGCCGTATGAGCACCACCACAGGGTCGGGCGCTTCTTGGCACTGCCCGCGCCGGTTTTGTGCCGGGCTGAACACGTCCTGGCAGTACACGCAGCGTACGCGCTCATCGTCCGCGCGCCACGGGGTCCGCGGCTGACACGCCACCACGCCGCCACTGATGCCCGATTTACTGTCGTCTCCAGAGAGCCGGTGCGGGTACGAGTACGTGTAGTCGTGTTTGGGCGCTTCATTCTTGGTGAAGGAGACGTAAGAGTCCGTAGGTTCCGGGTGCAGGAGTTTGTGGGCGGCCGTGGTGGCGTGACGGTAGTCCTCGTAGCCCGTTAGCCAGACGCGCTCACGTGGATTTATGCGCACAAGCTCTTCCTCTTCCTCGAGGAAGTTCACAGGAACGTGGGGGAACATCGGCACCGCCTGGAGTCAAACAAGAGCAAGAAACAGATCACGATATACATATTGCATTAGCTAGAGCAAATAGAGTCAAGAAAAACAATATTCTTTTATATATTATATTATTATATACTGATCTTGGATTCCAATGATTACTGAAAACAAAAAGCACAGAGAAGTAAATGTTATAGGAACTGGAGATACAGATAGATTTCAGTATCATGAAGTACCTGGTCCAGGAAGTAATGGTCGGAGTGCCTGTGCTGGTTGTAGAGATGTCCCAGAATGCACTGGTGGTGATGTGATTCACAGAAGCTGATCGGTGCAAGCGTCTGCAGTGATGAGTCCCTCTTCTGCGACGAGTTAGACGAGCTGTCTGTGGCAGTCTGGTGAGAGGAATAAAGTCAGAACAACCAGGCCAGAATAAAGGAGATGTAAAAATGAAGTGGGGATGTTTTTTTTTTATTTAAGATAGGACTGCTCATCTGTTTCTCTGTTTAAGAAGAAAGTAAGTGGAGTAAGTTATTGGAGAATGTTCACTAGGAGACAGGTCCTTTCTTCCATTAGGCATGAACGAATAAACAAAATTGATCTGCATTCGCAGACTTTATTAAAACTGTAAGACCTGTTCTTGATCAGAAACAGCAGATAAGAACAGGTTTGGCTAAGTGGATAAAATTAATGACAATTGTAGCCTCTTTGAATGACTAATTGCGACGGCTAATAATAACCAAAGGAAGTTTTAGAAGTTCTTGGGGTGTATAAAAGAAGGAAGATAAGGAAGGAAAAAATGACTCCACACACTTGCCTCATTGCTTTCTCTCCCCTTATCTCTCGTTTTCTTTCTATTTGTCTGTTTCTCTTTTTCTGTTTTTTCTTTTTTAGTGAAAAAGGTCATGTGGTCTGATGAGTCCAGATTGAGTCTATTCCAGAGTAATGGGCGTGTCAGGGTAAGAAGGGAAGCTCATGAAGCATCATGCATAGTGTCCACTGTACAAGCCTCTGGAGACAGTTATGATCTGGGGTTGCTCCAGTTACTCAGGTCTAGACTCTAAACGTTATGGGGCAATAAAATGAAGTCAGCTGTTGACCTGAATGTACTGAATGACCAGATTATCACATCTATGGAGTTTTTCCTCCCTGATGGTACAGGCATAGTCCCGGACTGTCGAAGAGTGTTTCTGGGAGCACAAGGAATCATCTTCATACATGACTTGGACACCAATGAATGAAACCTTAGAGTGTGTGACTATTTTGGCCAGGTAGTGTGTATATACACTTTTTCACTAAAGATTCTTTCAGGTTTGCATTTTGTGTAGTTTTGTGTTCGTTGTTGCACCACTGTCCTGAAGAAACCTCTCTCGATGTTTCACATGTGAGGCACACACTCCGCTCTGATTGGCCCCTTTACAGCAGGACAAGGCTCGTTATTTGTAAACTCAATCCCCATGAGATCACAGCAATCCCATCCTTTAATCTGTCCTCATGGACATGGAATGCGCATTTGGAAAAGGACACGAGGCCCGCAGCGCTCATCCAAGTTCAGCTCGGAGGTTATCCGCAGTGTTAAGACCAGTATGAGAAAAACACAAGCACTATAAACAAACGCACATATACTGTACAACATGACACGATAAGATGTAGATATCGGATGACATCATTTTGTACCCAGTGACATGAGGCCATAAGGTTGCTCCCTTTCCAGGACGTAACATAAACCAGTGCTGAGAAGAGTCAACTGCTGTAGCAACAGAACGAAGAGAGAAAAGGTTTTTCCCTGCACTGACAGGTACATAGGCCACGCCTCCTTCATCAGCAATGCCACGCTGAGGGACCACACCACCTTCATGACAACCTAAGGCCGATTTATGCTTCTGCGTCAAGTCTACACTGTACAGTACTGTAGGTCTCGCGTAACCACGTATCCTATGCAGGACACCAGACAAACAGAAACCTTCATGAGCCTTTGTCTCCAAAATATTTAGAAGCCAAAACCGAGTCCGACTAGGATGCATTTACCTGAGAACTTTCACTGGCCCACTCTGTATCGATGCCATCTGTTGTACAAGATGAACAGTTTGGACAGGAATGGAGTGAGAAAAAGTCCTTGGCTAACTTTAGCTAACTTTGGCTTGCTAGCCAACTAATCCAGTTGGATTACGTCACGAGCGTTAGTCATCACGGCCTGAGGTGAGTTTCAGAAGGTAATATATGTTATTATATGTTAAATAAATACATTCGATAGTGATCAGAAATGTAGTAGGGTGGCATGGTGGTGGCTTAGTGGTTAGCACTGTCGCCTTGCACCTCTAGGGTCTGGGTTCGATTCACGCCTCGGGGTCTGCCTGTGGGGAGTTTACCAGTTCTCTCCGTGCTTGATGAGTTTCCTTCAGGTACTTCGGTTTCCTCTCACAGTCCAGAGAACCCCGCCTCGTGCCCTATGTCTCACGGGATAGGCTCATGTGATGGTACAGCAGGGTTGTGTTCAATGACAAGAGCACTCGTGAAACGTCCATGATTTCGACGTCCACGTCGATTTTATTGGGGCGGAAAAACGCCGCTGGATATTTGCAATTGTTTGTAGTACAACAAAAAAAACTTACCTGAGGTCACGCCTCCTTCACTGAGACTAACAGACAGAGGCCACACCTCCTTCACTGAAAATGATGGATCTCATAGAGGCCTTCTCGGAGACCAGAAAAATGACACACCTCCTTTACTGGGACTGAAAGATGGCACAGGCCACGCCTCCTTTAGGGGGACAAAACGATCTCACGTAGGCCACGCCTCCTTCAGGGAGACGAAACGATCTTACAGAGGCCACGCCTCCTTCAGGAAGACGAAACGATCTCACGTAGGCCACGCCTCCTTCAGGGAGACGAAACGATCTCACAGAGGCCACGCCTCCTTCAGGGAGACGAAACGATCTCACGTAGGCCACGCCTCCTTCAGGGAGACGAAACGATCTCACAGAGGCCACGCCTCCTTCAGGGAGACGAAACGATCTCACGTAGGCCACGCCTTCTTCAGGGAGACGAAACGATCTCACAGAGGCCACGCCTTCTTCAGGGAGACGAAACGATCTCACAGAGGCCACGCCTCCTTCACTGAGACTGACAGATGACACGAAGGCCACGCCTCCCTCACTGAGACTGAAAGATCTCACAGCGGTCATGTTTCTGAGGTAAAATTTCTACACAAAAACTATAAATAAATTTTAAGGCAGTCCATGATCTTGACCTTTGACCTCTTTTGTGCTCGAGTGAGGAAATGTATACGATGATCCCCACTATCAGCCATGGCCTTCGCCCTATTGGAGTCAGAGCTATCCTCTTCCTGCAGCACTTCCTGTCCTGTGAAGGCTATTCCAAGTCATTGCTGTTGTGTGTGTGTGTGTGTGTGTGTGTGTGTGTGTGTGTGTTTGAGCCAATATATGAATCAAGAGTCAAGCTGGGGGAACTGTCCTGCCAGTAATAACAACAAGCCCGCCAGTGTGTGTGTGTGTGTGTGTGTGTGAAACAAGTTAGAGTAAAGTTAAAGAAAGTGCACCAGAATGCCCTGACTGGGTGATTTCACAGATCACCCGACGATGGTTTAAACACACAACCACACACACAGCTAGAATGCTAGGACGCAGCTCACACACAGGAAGTTGTATTTGATACGACACATTCACAGGAAAGTGAAATGTTTTCCTTTGAATGTGTGGCTACAACCTCTTCATTTCTTCACTACATTGTGTGCGTGTGTGTGTGTGTGTGCGCATACTAGCTTTCACAGTTCGTCTGCGAATCACAGGTTTACAGTATATTAATAGGCTCATTGTAACGTGGTGTTGTTTCTATAGTAACGGCTCGCTCACAGGGACGTATTCAAAGGATGCACCAAGTTATTTAAACCTAATAACACATTAATTAATAACCTGTTATTTAGGAAATAAACACATAATTGTTAATGTGGCAAATTTTCCACGGCTTTGTAACGGTCCGAGTTAAAGCTGGTATGTGTGTGTGTGTGTGTCTTAGCTCCCCTGCCTTCAGGCATACGGGGTGTTTTTGTTGTCTTGAATTAGGAGCAGAAGGGGAAAAAGGTTAGAGGCCACTTCCTGAAACCATCCCCCTCACACACACACACACACACACACACAAATCTCTGTTTAAAACCAAGCAACCCCAACCACATAATCATACGTGATACGTGTATTTATGTTACTGAAAAACTTTATAGGGAAGGTAAGGCAGTGAGAGAGAGAGAAAGATCCACACCGTAAAGACATCGTCGTCTCCCAGTTCCGTCTCATTCTGTAGCGTAGACGAAGACGTGGTGGACCCTGCAAAACACAACAAACAACTCCCTGAATATACATTATACACACGTTTCTATGTTATGGTTTTTATAGTAACGGCTCATCGACAGGTTTGCACAGTGGACCTGCTGGACTTGCACTTCGCATTTAACCGGAGTCGTTTAAATCCGATTCCGGTCAATGAATATGATCCAGATATGATCAACCGGTCCATCTTCATTAACAATGTAATTGGGGTCAATGTGACGAGACGATGAACAAAAGTTTGAGTAAAGATTTTAAGAGTTTAAATGCCTTTCACAAGACCCTAAACATTCCAACATGTACATTTTATGAAGTTGTTGCTGTTGTTGTTGTGTAATATCTGTCTGGCTAACGTCCTCACCATCCGTCAGGTCCTCGATGGCCTTCCTGACGCCACGGTCGAAGGCACGGGCGTCCGCCGGACTCTGGAACGTCAGGCCGCACTTCTTGTTGTCCACCCGCCAGTGATGGAACGTTGGAGTGGCTTTAGTGTAGATCAGGTCCTTCTTCAGGAAGCACTTGAGGATCACCTGCATACAGAACATCAGCACTCTGTATCACTGAGTCTGTACCTTTGTCAACACCTGACAACGGATTATCACCAGATATGTCTGGGTTGGGTGAGTCCCTGCAACATAATCTAATCAAGTGTAGGTTGGGTTAATACCAGGAAGAGAGGCTTTGATACCTGGCACAGATATACAGTATGCTGCATGTGGGAGAAAACCAGAGGACACAGAGGAAACCACCAAGGTGGAAATCAGACCCTGATCATAGAGGTGCACGGCCACAGTGCTAACATTTAGCATTTTCTTAAAGACGTGCATCTTTAGTTACATTTTGTTGTAAAGGCAACACTAATGGGACAAGCATTAAACTAGACTGCACCCAAAGAGAGCAAAGAATTGCATTTTTAGAAATGGGAAATAAAAAAATGTCTGGCATAAGCCTTTACTTATACAAAGATACTTCTAAAATATGGACAACCATATTCATAGACACACCTGCTTGTCCCGGAGTCTCTCTCCATAGATAAGAAACCCGTTGCGGCCCAGGAGATCCAGATCGCCTGGAGCCACCTTACACACGCCCACCCGGCTGAGCCCGCCTCCTTCCTGAGCCAGCCAACCACCACTCGAGTCGTCTCTCGTCATCACCACCGCCTTCACGCGCACCAGGTAGTCGTCACTGTGGAGACAGGTGAAAAGAAAACAATTAAGTGTCACACGAGGAGGGCAAATCTTTCATTACTCAGGAATATTCGGTGCAGAACCTGAGATCCGAGCAAGGTGTCAGATTTACCTACACACCTCAAACTGAGAACTATGCAAAGCAGTGATGCGGAGAATCAGATTAAAGTTGTTTGTGTTAAACTCTGGGAACGACAGCTAATCACGGCCACAGGGGATGTTAGGAAAGCTCTCACCTCCCTCAACAAGATCTGTTTAGGACCTGCTGGTTTAATACACATGCTCGTGTTAATTATTGAATTAAATTAAAGTGTTTCGGGCCCCTTATCCCCATACCAAAACTTCTTGGACAATGCTATGGTTGCAGTTTGTGGCGACAGTTTGGGAGAGGCCCGCTCTATTCCAACATGACTGTGCCCCAGTGCAAAAAGCAAGGACTATAAAAACGTGGTTTGATGCTTTCCAGTTCGGTGTGGAAAAACTTGACTGGCCCAAATACAGAGCCCTGATCTCAACCCTATTAAGCACCTTGGGGATGGACAGGAACGGAGATTGCGAGCCAGGCCTTCTCAACCAGCATCAGTGTCTGACCTCATAAATGTTCTCCAGAATGATTGGGCACGAAATACTCCAAAATCTTTTCTGCTGCAAAACAGGGACCAAATCCATACTGAAGTACCGTGTATGGATTTGGAGGCAATGTCATTGCAGGTTCAGCCAAATACTTTTGTCCATGAAGTGTATATATTATTCAGGTGTTTATAATCAATTTGGTGTATATTAGTGATAGGAATCAGAACCCGTTCCATAATCAATCATCGGTTTGACTGAATCAGTTAATGATTGATTAATAGTCGCTTTGACCGCATAGTACAATACATCTTGAATTTGTTGTGTTTCCTGAAAATCAATCCCACCACCATTCACTATTACTATACCCGGAGTACATTACACACCAGTACATCATCTAGGATTACTCGCGAAAGCATTCATTATGAAGTACAAACGTTACAAAGACGACATAGCTGTCAAAGCAGAAATACACCATCATTGGAAGCCAACTGTTTACCATTGGTCATATACTCCCTGCGTTTACTTGTATCATTCAGAAGCTGCCTTTCTTTCCAGGAAAATTGTATAACAGGTCTGCTTGAGAGGAGGCACGTTGGTATAGTGGTTAAAAGTAGAACTATTTTCACCAAAGAGGTTCCAGAGCTAGTTTAGAGCTGGTGCCCAATTACGAACCACTTCTTTGCTTTTTCCGATAGCCAAAGCACTGGCCCTCAGACAGAGAAATCGGTTACATGGTGGCACACTTTGCTGGGCCGGAACAAAGAACATTACATCAGGGGGACGACCACTTTTTAAAAAATGCACCCGATATATTAATATATTAATCAATATAAATCAATATAAACTTTTCTTAATTGTGATTTCCAGCATGTAAGGTACACAATATGTTTCACAGTCTGTGATGCAAAAAAAGGCCTCGTCAAGTCACATAGAGGAAGAGACTCGTTATGCAAATGGCACCGGTTCTTGGCAGGGAGTGTGGGAACCGCTTTAATTGAAGGCCCAATTTTCATGCCTGTGTTTGAGGCTACGGATCAAAGAGAGACGCAGAGAATGGAAATGGTGTTAACGGTTCATTCAACCGACGCTCTCTGAACCAGACAATTCGTTACCATTGTGTTTTCCACAAATTTATAAAGGTGTAAAAAAGAAATTTTGGTTTATCAACACTATTATATCTGATAAGAGTCAGCTCTAGGTCTTTTTTTGAGAGGTTGCCATGACTATAACTTCCTGTTGTCTCTTGTTCGGCTCCCGATGCCACACAGACAGGAACACAACACCACACTGCATCAGCGGGACAGAAAAACAGCCTATAGACATAATACATTAGTGTGTGTACAGTATATATATATATATATATATATATTTACAGCTTCAGTGTGTGTGTGTATGCGCGCTCTTGTGCAAGCTGGGTGACATACATATGTATGACTAAATCAATAACAGATCAACATTTACAATACACATGAAAAAATAACGATCACTTGGGGTTAAAGAACTTTATCACAGAGCCCATTCTGGGACAGCCATACCAAAGGTGAGCTTCTCAGCATTGCTAGATTCTTGCGGTTTAAACATTATTTATTTATCCATTTCTTCTTTCTAGATTATTCATGTTCAAGTTTGTATGCAAACGTGAAATATCATCCTCATTTTAATGAAGAAAAACCCTGCATCTCCATGCTACCTGGTAGAGTCGCATTTCCATCTAAAATTTGAATGAACATGGATCAAATCAAGGAAAGGCTAAAAGTTCATAAATATGTACAACAAACAAGCTCTTTAGAGAATTTCGAATGGCATAGAAACCTAATCGCCAGCTAGAAGCAGGCTTTACATTATTTTCTTTTATAAATTGAAGCAGTACAAAATTAGGGTACTATAACACTATACTGTATAAACCCTAAATAATCCTTCTGGAATTGCTCAGCTTTTCCCATCTGCTATTCAATATGAATCTCTCCTGACCAAAATGCTTATAATAATTATTAGGATTTCACTGTTAATGTGATTTCTTCAAGGGTATACCAGTACTGTAGTCCTTCCTGTAGAACGCCTGCCCCCCTGTTAATAGAACAGGATACAGGAAGTGGGCTGAGCAGTAGAACATGCTGAGTGTGGGAGTTTTTGTGAAGATCCACTTCACATATCTTGCTAGGACAATCACAAATGATGATTAGACCTTTCAGCTAGCAAATTATTTAATGCTTAACTGCTTGGCCATAAAGCTCACAATACTGCACATGGGGCATTTAGGGCTGAACACACACTCAGCTGGTGAAATCATCTCCAACGGTTAGTAGTTTCCAAAGCCAACAACAAAATCAATTCCACAACATAATCCAAAGTTGAATCTCTGCTGTGTTATCTTTTATTGTACCACAGCGGTGTCACATTTTGATGTTCAATGTAATCTAATCAATAATTGGGGCCCAAGCACTATGACATCAGCCCTATGTCATCATAGTGTGGCCCTCTTGTTCTTCTATGTTTTTTTTTTTTTAGCATCCAGGGCTTTTTGGGGGTCTTATTATGCTCAAAACATCATAAAAATTGGCAGATAGGTTAAAATCTGCTGCCATTAGCCTGAGAGTTTGGGCCTTGGGTTGTGGCCCCGATTTTGCTGCATAGCTCATACACACTTGCACGTATGCATACGAAACCTGGTACACATTTAGAGCTCATTGAGCTGAACAACTTTCACCTTGCATATTATGGGCTCAACTCAACAAGAAGTAAGTTATTTTGGTTCGTTTGCAAACCGATGGATTTTGATGTACTCCTCATAGGTGATTTATACCACCAAACCGGGCCTATGTGATATCAAGACATCGAGGAGGCAAAATTGTGGAGGAAATTGTGATATCTCAAACAGGTCAGCCAAAAAGTGGTTAATAACTTTGGGTGACATTATATTAAGTAATTTAAAACACGGCATTACGGACATGATCGATGTGTGTTTTCTGTAAGGAGATCCTTATTGTGGAAGGAGTCTCCAGTTTCAGTGACTTAGAGTTTTAGAATATTTTAATGTTCGTGCTTTCTCTATAGTTTTTATTGTCTCATAAACTTAAGAAGTAATAGTAACCCTGCTTTATGGAGACACATTTTTCTATAATAGCAGGACTCAGTTTTACATTTCTACATTTCTATATAATATTTATCAGTAATGTACATATGCAGGACTTACAGTACAAGATGAGCCAATCTAATATAATATAGCATAATGTACATTATAATTATATAATATATACTATCAATGTTACACGTTTACAGTTTTGGAAAGAGTGGTTATCAAAAGCTTATTAACAAGCAGTATAACACTTCCTAGGTGAGGAGCAAGCAGCTAAGACCATAGCATTTATCAACTACTACTTGCTAGCAATAAATGAAGAGAAAAAGAGATGGGGTATGCCTTTATTTCTGACTGTGTAGATCCTAATTGGCACTCTTTTACCTTGTAATGATTGTTAGCTGAGTTTGAATTGTCTTTGTGAGTGACTCAGCACTTTTCCTGACATGGTAACTAGTTGAGATTAGCTAGCAGGGTCAAGTGTAGCTTGTAGGAACAGATTAGTTTTTTCCTGATTAAACAGATAGGAAATAAGCTAACTAGGTTTTAATGCTTGCTAGCTCTGTTAGCAATACAACATTAGATCTATGCAGGAGATTCTAGTTAAGAACAGGTAGCAGGATTGTAGTAGAATTTTGCTAATTAGCAAAATAAAAACAGCAAAGGCTAATTTTCATCTAATATTTGGTACATTTTAGCATGGGCCGATAATAATACTATTGATAGTGTCATTATTATCGATTAATTACATTTTAATTAATTCACTTAGTCTTACAGTGCTCGGCTATTAATAACAGAATGCTTATGACCATATCTCCAAGTTTTATTTCGCCGATAGCAAAGACCGTCAACTAGCAGACCCGACGGGCCCAAAATAAAACAACCAAATGAGCAAACATTGGTCATATTTTTTTTTCCCCATTGATAGTGTTCATTATTTATAGACATAAAGTTCATGAGTATTTTAGCTTCAGATACTGTTAGCTAATGATACTGAATTCATAAAACTAGCATAATGCATAAGATGTAGTTTGATGTGATGCTATCTAAGACGTTTTTGCAGCCTGCAAAGAAACGAATGTTGCTTAGCTAAGTGAAATTAATATGCAATGAGGATATTATCCATGCCATAAGCATGATAGGAAGTTATGTCTTAGAGGTATCTAGGTATGTTGGTCTGTATTTTGCCCCACCGCAGACTGCCACTAAAGCTGTGCGATTCAATCAAATCAGTTTTCAATTCTAAATCTATTTACTTTTTTAAATATTATTCAGGTATACATATCATCATTAAGAGATCTAAAATTGACAGATTTTTTTTTTTAAATATAGAAAAGCTTCTGCACAAAATTAAAACTGATCTCATCTTGTGCAAATACTCCTGTTTTGAGAAAGTACCAAGTATCTTCTTCTTTTGAATTTATGGGCGGTTGGTACAATATCGCCACCTATTGACTGGAGTGTAAAGAAGAATATTGGCAAGAAAAAATATGATCACTTCCCGCAATTCTTAATATACAATCAACAACACAAGCTACACATCATTTCAGTGCTTATTAGATCATATATTCGTAGTTTTTAATGCTCCAAAACTGATTGAATACCTGCTTAAGACAAATCAGTAACATAAATATTATGAATAAATATTAGTGCTTTTGAATTGAATTGAAAATCTCAAAGCCCAAAAACCTAATCAGATCAACAGTCTGATCTATGATTCACACTAATTGGCCACCCCACTGTAAAAGGTCTG
The DNA here is from genome assembly GCF_024256425.1 of Clarias gariepinus. NCBI lineage: Eukaryota > Metazoa > Chordata > Actinopteri > Siluriformes > Clariidae > Clarias > Clarias gariepinus. The sequence goes on from NC_071117.1 coordinate 9,895,582, forward strand.
GCTTTCCTTGGGAAAGCCATATTTCTAAAAGCACATTAAATTATCATATACTATTACTGGGCATCCTGGGATTTCCTGAGCTCACTGGATATTGTCTGCTATGGTTTTGAATGTGGTTACAAAAACTTTTTTGAAACATTAATCTCATGATACGTATCATTAAATACTGCAATATTGTAACTCAGTCTTTTTCCATCTGTGGATAAAAACCAAAGAATTTCTCGGACCATTAGTATTTATTATTGTACATTGCCTAAGATTCCATCCTGCCTTGTGTGTGTGTGTGTGTGTGTGTTTGCTCAGCACGGGTGTAAGTGGGTCATAAATTAGAATAATAAAAGATAACAATTCCCACAACGCCCGAGTCACACACACGTTCTGTCCACAAGCCCTCAGCAAGAGCGAGATAAAGAGCAGCGATAAGCAATGAAAAGAGTTTTAGCTGATAGGCCGTGTTGGACCCGCGGGAGCCGAAAGCTATCGGTCTTGTGTGCTAATCAATAGTGTGTGCTTTACTGTAGTGTGTTTAAGCAAAGAGTGTGCCAAAGAAGTGCTGTTGGATTCTCGGATGCTGATTTATTTTCTACGCCAACAGCCCTTCCTGTTGTAAATTAAGCACAGGTGTATATTAATGCGCTCACATGAATATGGTGTTGCTTATTAAACAGATTAAAAAGCATGTTATTTGACAAAGAAAAAAAAAGATCTGTAAGTAAATGTTTATATAATGTATGTGGAATGAGTCTCCAGTTTCAGAGCTTTGTCTTTGGCTTGTGTGTAAACTACCATTTATAGCAGGCTGTAACGGAAGTGACACAGGAAAGAACATGATTTGCATCACAACGGGCTTTTTTTTCTTGTCCTACATTTTTTTGCCATTCACATGCAGAATAACAGAGCTGATTACAGGAGTTAATGTTAAGCTCTGGAAGTGCTCGCTTAGCCAAAAGGAAGGTGTTTAAATCCATGCTAATGCTATTAGCCAGGGACTTTGATCCAATTTTCCATGCGATATAAACAACCGATGACCTTATTGAATACTGTGTAGAAAGCATATAGATTTTGACAGCAATAAGTCTGACATCCAGGAACGTTAAACACCAAATACCGTTCAATTTCCTTGACACATCATGGACATGGTAAAAAAAATGTCTTAAAGTGGTTATTTTCATATTGCTAAGACCTGTCGTAAGTCGTGTTTTCCCTTGCAAAGGCTTCTACAGTGATCATCTTTGTGTAGGAAGACAGTTCAACCAATGTGGTGGTACAAACAATCAGTCTACCTGAAGATGCAAAAAAACATGCGAGAGAGGTGTGATTTCCTCAAACGGTAAATATCATGCTTTGATCAAAGTTGATGCATAGCTACGTGCCACAGACAAAGTGACATAAGGTAAGTCTAAACAGTTCAGTTTGTTACCAGATGTCCCTGATACTCCTCCTCTACACGCCTCTGCTACACTCAGAACGAAATGTGACTGAGACAGATTTTCCTAGGGGTGGCCAGGGTGTGACCGAAACTCAATTTGGGGTGAAGAAACAGAAAGTAGGTTCAGTTTTCTTTATCTGTAAGGTAAAGAGTTGTGGGCCAAATAATCACTTATTTGGGTCACTTGTTATTAAAGATGGGAAAAAATCAATTCAGCTATGTATTGTGATTCATGTAGTGCCACACTGACTCCAAAATCACTCTTTTAAAATTATTCTTAAAATTAATATTCTCTTAATTCTGTTCTCTTAATTCTCCTAAAATTCTCTTAAAAATTCTTTTTTTCATTAAAATGAATCAGTAAATATAAACTTTAATAAACCTTCAATTCTAGAAAATAAATATTTAAAGTAAAAAACTTTTGAGTTTCAATACCAAAAATATACAACAAAATAGCAGCAATCAAGGTAAAACAAAAAGTAATATGTTTTCACACCACAAAACTCAACCAGGATTACACTAAAAACAATTAGGAAATGAACTTTCTGGCACTGGTTCATGTCTTAACAATTAATTAGCTCAATGTTTCACACAGGAAAAAGTGCAACCCGAAAAGTGCTTCCGCGTGGGGTGGCCGGATTTTAATCAAGGGTGGCCTGATCCACCCCTGTCCACTCATCTTGCTCCACTATTGCATGAGAAGGGTTTGATCGCCATGCTAGCTAATTTAGCGTAGTCTGATACTGTAGCTGAGATACTTTAGTAACCAATTATGACAAGGTCTGCATGAGATAAAAGATACCTTTATCTCTGAGAACATAAATAAAGCATAAATTCCATACAATTACATCACTTATTTTTCTTGGGCATTGCCCCACAAACCTTACACACTGATGACCTCAGTTCTGACCTTCTGAGAGGTATTCTCTCAATGAGCATGGACTGATCAGGGAAATCCATTATAAGACATTAATAAGACATTTTCTCTATTAAAGTTGATTCAGAGCTGGTCGTCTACAAGAAGTGCCTAATAGGTTCCTTTCGTTTTTTAAATGATTTCCTTCTGAAACAGGAAGTCAGAGGGATAGCCTGTTAAGTTGTGTAACAGATTAGCATTCAATGTATGCCACAAACCCCACTAAATCTAAAACAAACCTAGCAAACAAGATATTAAAGAGTGAATGTTTATTATTTAATCTATGGAGGATTTCTCACTGTTGCCTTCCACAAGAATATTCAAGATATGTTTAAAGGTTTCCATATATAATTGCTCCTAAAGTCATCACATGTTCATCACCAGGAGACATATCATGTATTGAGATGTATTAAGCACAGGATGATCTTCTTTAAAATGTTTGCATCATTCAAATTGGCTAAGAGTCTCATCACCGTACTGTGATTGAAATCTTCTGTAAACGCCAATCGCCTTTACGTCCTCAGTCACAAGAAATCTCATCATAAATCCCAGTTTGGCTCGAACGCCCCTCATATAGGTTGTCAACTTAGAAGAATAAGAGGTGTAGTAGCATTTTAGCTGTGTTGCTTTTTAACATTAGAAGGTAGATAGTAGTTTAACAGTGACAGTAAAACCAAGACCACCCAGGCTAGCTAATGGATTGTCCTACCAATGCTAGTTAGGTAACCTGCATGAATATTCATTCAGAAAATTAGTGTGGATCTAATAGGTACATTTGATGGGTACATACACACTAGAGAGCAGACATTGCTCGTTCTTTTAACCTGAATCATTTAACCACTGGCACAATTCTAAAGGCCAATGACAAGATCATGGAACATGTTGGTTTTATACTTTGTATAGACAATTGTTTTAATATCCTAGTACCTAGACAATGTTTCTTGGACTTATGAACAAACTGGACTTACGAACGATCTCTCGGAACAGAACTCTTTCATACTCTCACATATGTTTGCATTCGAGGTACTAAAGTGTTGCAGTTCCTCTATAATCCTACAGGTGGTGCTTTGACAAGCATGTGGTGCTTTGACAAGCAGTATCGCACCCTGTGTAGTAGAAGTAAATTATTGCAAAGTTTGTTTAGAATTGTAACATGATTTTAAAAAATAATTATAATATTGAATATAAAAAAAATTATAGAATTGTGATACGGAATCGCAATACAAATCGAATCGGCATCCGGCTATCGTGATATCATATCGTGAGGTCGCTGGAGATTCACTCACTCATTTATCCTGTGTACAGGGTCGCAGGGGCCTGAAGCGAGGCAGAGTACACCGTGGACAGAGTTCCAATCCCTTACAGGGCACACACACACATACACTACAGGGCTATTTCGGAACGCCGAGTAGCCTAATCTGCTTGTCTGTGGACTGTGGGAGGAAACCAGAGTACATGGAGGAAACCAACCAAACATGAAGAGAGCATGAAAACTACATCGATCCCTCGACCCCACAGTGCAAGTCACTAAGCCACCAGCGCCTTGTCCGTGGTGATTCCCATCCCTGATAGATCATTTAATTAAATAAAGAGAAGAAAAAAAACAAGAGCCACTACATGTCTTATCCAGATATAATATTGTAATATAATATAATAATAATAAATCTCAGAGAATTCCGTGCAACGTTTCTACTGAATCATATGAAACACTGTTAATCATCGCTGTGGCGTTTTTGATCAGGGGTTTCGGTATGAGAATCTGCACAGCACGGATGTGACAGGAACAGCTTGTGCTGATCTCACACTTCCGGTGATCTGTAAGGTGATATAATGTAACCATGCGGTTTGACATGATGTGGTGTTGTGATGCAGGTTAGAGGTCGGGTTGAGCTGAGCTCCGCCTGTGACGTCGGGAGGGTTTCATTTATTTATTTATTTCATTTTTTTTATGAATGAAGCGTGGTATGCAAATAAGCGCAATTGACGAAAAAGGAGGAGGGGGGGCAGAACATGGCGGATTTAGTTCCCACCAGAGAGAGAGAGATACAGAAATGCGCCAAAGCACCTCGGGTTTAACCCCACGTGGGGGGTTATAAGGTCTCCCCGGCATGCGTAACGTCGACGGAACATCACCGGGGAACCGTTTCCGCTCCAGCCACCCTTCCACCCCTCTCTCTCTCCCTCTCTCTCTCAGTCTGAGATAACTGTGTGATCCTCGTGCGTGCGTGTGCGTGAGTGTCCAGGCACAAACGCGTGCGTGCGTGCGTGCGCGCTTCAGAGATTCGACGCGCAATAAATAAATATATCACTCAATCCCAGCAGTGAGAAAAAATAAACGCACCCCAGGAGCCAGGAGAAGGAGGAGTAGTTAGTAGTGGGGGTAAAGGAAGGGGGCGGCGGAATGGGGTTTTGAGGAGGAGGAGGAGGAGAAGGGGAGGAAGGTTTTTTTTTTGTTTTTTTTTTACTTACTCGTCTGGCTGCGATTCCTCGGTCATTGTATCCCCCTCGTTTCACCTACAGTAATAATAATAATCATCATCATGATAATGGTAATAACATCCCCGAGCGCGCGCGCACCAGCGTCCAGTAGGCTCCATTTTGTCTCACACCGATCCCGGTCTCCCTTTTTTTTCCCCTTTTCTTTTCTTTAAGCTGTATAAATTACAGCAGCAATCGTCTCCTTTCTTTCTTTATGTTTGTTTTGGTTTTTTTTTTTTTTTTTCGTCTTGCAGACTTTAACCAGCGCGCGACAGTGTAGAATCCGACCCGATGGTCTCGTGGACGCAGGAGGTTTCGGTCTGCGGTGAGCGCGCGCGCGGCGGCGGAGGCGACAACGCGGCGGTGGCGGCTGCAGTCGCGAGTTGCTCTCGGTGAGGACGGCCCCGCGCGAGCCCCATCGCCGCTCCGCGCTCACTCCATGTTGGATCTGTGTATAGAGTCGGCGAGTGAGAGAGAGAGAGAGAGAGGGAGGGAGGGAGGGGGGGTAGTGGTGTTGAGGTGAGTAAGAGGGGGGTGCGGAAGTAATGACGTCAGAACCGATAGACCGACCGTTTCGGACGAAAGGGCTCCTACCGCGCTTGTTCTTTGTATGGATACATTACGAGTCACTTCAATCAACCGATTCCTTTGAACACTCTCACTTTAACCGCGTGCTGATTCGACCGATTTCCCCCTGCTGTATCTTTCTTCTATCTATCTATAGAAATAAAAGAAAGGTTTGGTGTGTACTTTGGTCGGAACTCGCTCTTTACATGATATACATTTTATGAACCGAAATCTGTCTGTCTGTCTGTCTGCCTGTCTGAGACAGGGGTAGCTCAGTGGTTAAGGCATTGGACTACGGTTCGGAAGATCACAGGTTCGAATCCCACAACCACCAAGTTGCCACTGTTGGGCCCTTGAGCAAGGCCCTTAAACCTCAACTGCTCAGATGTATAATGAGATAAAAATGTAAGTCGCTCTGGATAAGAGCGTCTGCCAAATGCCTAAATGTAAATGTCTGTCTGTCTGTTTGTCTGTCTGTCGAGACAGATTTTGTCACAGCATCGTGCAAAACTGTCTGACAGTTTATGAAACTTTTGAAGTTAAACCTGAATGAAATGAAATAAAAATGTTGAGTAGAAGTGAAGTTATGAGTAGTTTTCTGCCAGATTATAAACTGCAGGTTCTGACAGCGTACTGCGCATGCGTCAAACTGTGGCCGAGTCTTAAATCGACTTTTGTACAGAATTTAACAAAACTTCTGCAGCGCTTACTGTAGACATCTGCCTGAAGTTTAACCTGCAGCAGAAGTGAATTCAAAATTGTTCAATGTTATGAACAATTATGTGTTGGATTTAATAATCTACTGTAAAATAAGCTACCAATTTGCTACTTGCTCAATGTAAACCAACACCTGCATTAATAGATATTAATTAGAAAAGCTAAACTGAATATTTTTACTAGGATTAGTAAAAAAAAATTCACAGCTGAAATAACAGCGCTGAAGTGGCATGAGTGAATTTCGAACACGCTGGAGTCGTTTTAAACACACAACATAACGTTACCTTTATCCGATTTACTTTTTGATTTCTCATCTGTGATTCACTCGCCTCGTACCGAACAGGGAGTGTATTTGGCTGATGATGAAAGAAGTACAACTTAGCATAACCAAGTCGTAAAATACTCAACCTTTACAGAATGTGATTTTTCTGTATTAATAAGTTAGACAGAGAGTTCTGCTGAACTAATAATATCTCTGATTACATATAACTGATTAGCTTACTTTTAGCTTTAACTTTTTAAAAACATTTTATGTGAATGTAACTCACAGTGGGTAGCACGGTGGCATAGTGCTTAGTACTGCAGCCTTGCCAGGGACCCTCAAGGGTTTGATACCTGCCTGTGTGTGGGATTTGCATGTTCTCACCCATGCTTGTTGGGTTTCCTCCGGGTACTCCAGTTTCTTCCCACAGTCAAAATATATGTAGATTAGGCTAATTGATGTTGCCAAATAGTCTGTGGTGTATAAATGTTTGTATGTGTGTGTGCCCCCTGCGATGGATTAATAGATGGATGGATAGCTAAAGGCCTCCTGCAATGCTAAATACAGGATAAAGCACTATAGACAATAAGATAGAGTGATAGAATAACTTGCATTCATAAGCAGGTACTAATTTAAATCAAAGAACCTAGGAATCCTGTTATCACCACGTTACACACAAACCAATGACTGGCCAAAAATACACATGTATATACATAGACATCATACATACATACATACAGTTCATACATACATGCATACATTAATTAATTAATTATTCAGTCTCAGACTTTATTTCCTGTCACCTCTACAAAATCATCCACCATTCACCAAAGTCCAACACACTAAAACTCAGTGACATAATTCTGTCATTTTATTATTATTTATTTGAACATCCCATTGCAGATTTAGTCCCATTTTGCCATCATAATAAACTCCTGACTTTGGAGAAGGTTTAAGACTACAATTTAAAGCATAACCATTTGGAATTAAGTTCATCTCCCTGCAAGAGCATTAGTGAGATCAGGTGCTGATGTTGAGATGTCGAGGAGGTTCAGTTCCAGTTCATCCCAAAGGTGTTTAATGGAGTTAAGGTCGAAATTCTCTGTGCAGGACCCTTGAGGTGTTTCACTTTAAACTTAACACGACATGTCTTGATGGATCTCAAGAGCATACAAAGACATTCTACAGGGCTACATTTGTGTGCTTCTGATTTTCATTGCATCACTTTAGGGAGCCTTGCCTTGCCTTATATTTCAAAACAAGTAGTGGCTAAAAACTAATTCAGGCCCACACATGAATAACTTTATTTTAAATTTAATTTCAAATGATGTGAATGTCCATTGTTGAGTCTGGATCAGCTTAATGCCAAAAGAGTCTAATCACTCATTAACGATATACCCCTTATACACCTCCCTGGTAACCTGTTCCTGTCCATAATGCAAGTAACACCCTTTAAGTAATAATGGAAGTTTATCTCATCCGAAATCTGTCACGTAAATACCTGCCTCAAACCACTTCCAGTTCCTTCAATGATATCACTCAGACATGTTGAGGTGGTTTAGGACATGGTGTGACTCACAGTAGACTATAAATACATACAGAGCTTCATTGCCTAGCTGAAATCTGTCACTTTCTTTTTTTTAGTGTACTCGTTCTACTGGTCTAACCACCTAAAAAAAATTTAAGAGAACTTGTAGAGAAAAGCTAGAAGTCATGTGGATTATATAGGGATATCAATCCAGTTGAATATAAGTTTGAATACAGAATACGATTGTTGTTTTTGTTGTTGTTGCACTTTGTTTATGCAACCATTTTATACCATATGAGGTGGTATAAAGATATTTTGAGATTCACGTGCCGCAGGTCCGGTTGCTTTTGCCGTACGTCCTTCCTTAGATTCTGAGAAAGATGATGAGCTTGCCTCGAGCTGTCAAGCTGCCTCGCCTCTTCCGGTTGTGGAGATGACGGTCTCTTCCACTGTGAATCTCAGGGTCGTACCCGTACGCCCAAGTTTCATCACCGGTAATGATCCTGGACATGAAGGACAGGTCATCCATGACACGCTCTTCAGGCTCTTGTCATCTTACAGTGATGTTCTGCCATGCCACTCAGAACACCTCGGGCAACTTATTGCAGCATCGTCATAAACTTGCCGAAACATGTCAAATGTCTCTGTGGCAGATTTGCCCAGTTTCACGTAAAATTTCACATTTAATCTTTGCTCTTACTTGCTCTCCATGATGACATAGCAGATGTGGTAACTTCCATGGTCAGAATAGTACCATGTGCACAGCTCCTGATGTACACAGGATGATGTCTTTTGGCACGCTGACTTATGAAGGTCGGTGCTCCCTGTGACTGTGCGTGCAGTCTTGTGCTGCCATCTGTTTGCGGGTTATAAAACTAGTCTTCAAACTTTTTGATACCACCTCATGAGATATACTGCCTGTGATAGGCTAGCATTACTTGTTAGCTATGTTAGCCTTGTAGCTGTAGTGCAAAAGAAAAAACTGTGTGGGTTTGTCTTTTTTCTCTTTTTATTGATAATAACTTAATATATAACACATAATTTTTTTTTAAAGTGTGTAATTCTATTTAGAAGATGCTATGCTGTCATGGTCTTTACCGCATTTAAACAGCATTAGTTTATGCTAACTCGTGAGCTAGCATAAACTAGCAACACATATAGAAATATTTCTTTTTTAATTAAAAATGATTTTTTTTTTTATTTACAACCACATGTTTTTTGGACAAAAAAAAACTGTTTAACAGACTGCTATTTGTTCTTATTTCCATGCAGCTTTAAAAAAAAAAAAAAGAGTCACATTTACACTTTCGCTTTCAATTTACAGATTTTTTCCTTATTCTTATTCATTTTACAGCTGCATCGTATGTTTATGTTTATTTATGTTGCAACTACACACAAAAACATATATACACTTGTTATTACATATTTTATATCACAAATCCATGAATTAGCACATAAAATGTTAATTCTCTAAACAACAGAGCAATCAGCATGGCTTTAAGTGAAATCTAACCATGTCATCTTCTGCCACCTAGTGGTCATGTTCCAAAATAAATACTGCCAACCTCATAGGGAGCTTATTACAGGAAAGATCACTATAAACAACTTGTGTGTTAATCTTCATAACTATTGCATGAACCACAAAAAAAATTATTTTGTATTGAAATTGTTCATCTATTTTCTCTTTAGTTAACATTGTCCTACATTACCCACAATGCCATTCAGCTAACTGCTGGAGCAGTAGGATTTAGCCTTACCTAAAGATATTGATGCAGCACAACTTCAGTCCTTTAGCTTGTCCAGCCCTCTCATCTTTTCTGTATGCTTATTTCAAAACAAACACCCTGTGTCTTTGCGCATGAGCATCTTTTCTGATGCATCAAAATACACGGGAATTTCTCAGTAATATGATGTCAAGCTCTCACTCACTCGCTCATAGACACTCATTGTCTATACCACTTCATCCTGTAATCAGTGTCGCAGGAGGCCTGGAGCCTCTCCTGGGAGATTTAGGGCACGAGCCATTGCAGGGCACACACAAATACACACACTCAAACACTGGGAACTAGTTTGTTCCACTTCCAGAACATTTAAACTGTTTATACTTTTTCAAAGAAATTTACAATTAGAATTGTAGAGTGCTTTGTAAGTTGCAGGTCTAACCTAACTCTGCTAAATAATTATTGTATTGAGTTTTGATTAATATAGAAGCGTATTGCATTCACTAAAGAAAAAAAACCTGAGAACCTACTTCATTCTTATAACTTAGTTACTGCATCATAATTATGAGATAAATATTTTTTCTTTTGTGAATGCAATGTGCTTCTCTACATTAATAGGAACAATTTTTATATTATGTTTTTGTTCCAATAATGTGTTGTTAATATGTATGGAGAATTTATATTTAGTACTTAAGTCAAACTAAGGCTTTTAATTGTGCAATACCTTGATTTCTCTATATAATCAGATAAATAATGTACACTATTGTACTTATCTTAGTGTTTCACTAGTAGAAAGGTAAAAAGTAGAAGGAGGTCTCACTTACTTCAGGTCTAAAAATCTGGCCTCCCAGGAATTCCTTTAGTGTCCCATAAATGTGAAAATGGCTTGGCGCAAGGTCAGGACTGTACAGGGGATGAGGCAATGAGATAAAATGGAATCACACACACACACACACACACACACACACCTCACCGCAGGAACATATATTTAGTGAGTGAGTGGATGAGCGAGAGAGAGAGAGAGGTTGATTCATGTTTTTTTTATGTTACTGATGCAACACCACAATAAACCTCTGATTAGCACACCACATGCACTTTAAAAGTCAGACTCAGTGCTACTTTTGCTCACAGCAGAATAGCTACACTAGTGCTATTATTGGTTTGGACTAATAATGGGCCAGCCTTCACTCCACATGTGCATCAGTGAGACTTGGCCACCCATGACCCTGTCACCAGTTCACTGGTTTTCCTTCCTTGGATCACTTTTGGTATGTCCTGGCCACTACAGACCAGGAACATCCCACAAGACCTTCAGTTTTGGAATTTTGGACCCTCGCTCAGATTTTTACACTTTTTAATTTTTTTCCTGCCTCTATCACATCCACTTAACAGAGATAAAATGTGGACTTGCTGGCTAATACCTGTATATCTCACCCACTTCCAGATGCCACTGTAATGAGATATTGCAATTGTAGCTACTGTGACAACGGCCAATTTGTGATGGGTCAGAGCAGCTCCAAAATTGCAGCTCTTGTGGGATGTTTCTGGTCTGCAGTGGTCAGGACATACCAAAAGTGATCCAAGGAAGAAAAACCAGTAAAAGAGAGATGGCCAAGGCTCCCTGATGCACATGTGGAGTGAAGGCTGGCCAGTGTAGTCCGATTCAATAGAAGCGCGGGTGTAGCTCAAATTGATGAAAATGTTAATGCTGGTTTCAATAAAAAGGTGTCAGAACACACAGATAATCACTGTTTTGGTGGCATAAGGGGAATCTACTCAATATTAGGCAGGTGGTCATAATGTTATAGCTGATCAGTGTATATTCTGACTCCTGAAACATGAATTTCGCAACATGTATTTAGTCCAGCAGGAGGCGCCGTGTGCACTAAGTATAGCTAGTACGAGCTTTAGGATTTCAGTTTGCTTTGAAGTAGAAGAACTTATTTGGCCTTGGCTAACTAATGCATAAAACTCCACAGTTGCATGCTCCTATAAAAAAAATAATGGATACCATGGTCGAGTGATATGACCTGACGTGACCTGACGTGAAGTGGACAGCAGCTCAGGCAGTAATAAATAACAAGTTGATGTTAAACGCAGTCGATCTAATATGTTATCAGTCCTTGGACTCCTGTGCACCGACTCTCCACATAAACAACAATGATTACCAACAATATTGTTCATTAATACGGGACGATCTAATTGTTGATATGGTGAAGTATTCCATTAGGAGGTGTTTATGTAACATTTATGAAAGGAGTATACAGTGTCAATGCTTTGTAACAGTCACTATGTGTTCAGCCACAGGAACGCCTTCAGGACACGGTGCGGTTCCTCTGCCACATGAAAAGCGGCATTGTTTTGACTTATTTACTTTAACGGAGTGAAAAAATGTGAGCCTTATTGAGAGAAACGCTTGTTTACAGCTGCTATAATGAAATAACTTGTCTCAGAGACACGCCACAACATTGAACATATTAAATGTCACGATACACAGTGAAAAGGCATGACATGTCATTCACTAATAAATAGAAATTGTAACTGGCAAATTGCTGTGGAATTAAAGGGGAAAAAACATGAACGAATATGAATAACTGGAAAATTATCATCCTCTTTTTGTCAGGCCACATCACATCAAATCATCAGCACAGTGGCATAGTAGTTAGCATTGTCGCCTTCCACCTCCAGGGTCCAGGATCGATTCCCACCTCAGGTCTCTGTGCATGGAGTTTGCAAAATTTGGTTGGTATTTAGTAAGTTTCCTCAATGTACTCCAGTTTCCTCCGTCAGTCCAAAAACTGGCAGATTAGGTTAACTGGGGTTCCAAAATTGCCTGTTGTCTGTGTGAATGAGGGTAATATGTCCAAAGTGTTCCCCGCCTCTTGCCCTAAGTCTCCTGGGGTAGGCTCCAGGCCCCCCATGACCCTGTGTACAGGATAAAGCAGTATAGCCGATGAGTGAGTGAGAAAAAACTCCCTTGGTTAGGTAGAAGGCATCAAACTTAACATGAACTGCAAAAGCATGTCTATTTAGACAGACCACAACCTATTAAATTGATGGTGAGTTTCTGTTGGACAGACCCGAAGATGGACATATGTGTACTTTTCTGGTCAGACCCTGGGAAAGTTATGATAACAAACAATTGCAATGATTTTACACTGAGTGTTTTATAGTATTTATTCATCCACGCACACACACACACAAAAACACACAGGGCCTGAAGTTAGACACAAAGTCTGATTTAAACTGTTTATTCTTCTAGATTAGAAATATTTACATTTAAAGTTACATTATTCATTTACACACTGTACTGCTGGAAAAGTAGTCTGAGAACTGCACACTGTAGAGAGGAACAGGACTAAACCACGAGTCTGGGATTCATTTAAAGAAAGCTTTTTACACTCTTTAAGGGGTTTTTGGAATTCTTTAGGAAGATAAACGTTCTTCGATTCCTAATAGGGTTCTACCTGAAATTACTTGTTGAGTTCTGCAAAGAAGTGTAGTCTATAGCTTTGACCTTTAATTTAGAGTGCAGATATCCACCTGATTCAATGCAAGCCTGTTTGTTCAAAATGTAAAAAATGTAAATAAAATTTTAATGTAATTATTCTTAGACATGCATTTATTTTTTGTGAAAAAAAGTAAAAAAAAAAAAAAAAAAAAGGCCCCCAAGTAATTCTTTAAATTTGCATTTTGTTTAGGAACATTTCACATTTTTTTAAATATTTCTACCTCAATGTTTGTAACAGTTCCAGTAACAAGATGGATAAAAAGAGCACCTTGAAGGTTGTTTAAATAGTTAAAAGTACTTATAGCTTCCCAAATGCTTTTTAGTTCGAGCCCTGCATAATGCATTAAGGTGCAAATCAATAAACACTTCCAGATTTTATCGTTTCGACGCAGTAAAGAAACATTGATTTTTATTTAAATTACAGTAATATGATTCTATTAACCATTTGTGTTAAACATTTAAATCAATCAATGTTTCTGGAGACAATTTTAAAAATTATGGCATTGAGATGATCTTAAGCTCTAGCCAGATCTTCCAGCAACCTGGAAACTTTGACTTGTTCGTATAATCCTGATCTAAAGCAGAAAATTCCAGAACTACTTCGAGCTCTCTGTTCTGCCTACAACTACGCTTAAACCTAGCACTGTAAAGGATTCTTTGATTCAGGGGATCCCCTGAACGGTTTTAGTTTGAACTTGAAAACAGACGTTTTCCTTTTCAGGAAAAAAAACAAAAAAAAACATTAATCATTCGAAATGGCCCTGAGCAAGCATTTTAAAAAAGATTTATACATTTATATATGTAGGACTTACTTGTGCTCACATTTAGTTTGTCCCTCTAAGGGAACCCTTAAAGGTTTATCATGGATGCTCTCTTCTATTCTAAATTGAACTTTTTTAGAAAATCTAATATCTTTAACTTAAGACTTTAAGAGTACATGGTGTTCTACAGTATCCCTAAAGACTTGGGATCTTTAATATATTTCATGATGCTTGTGTTACTTCAGTGTGCAGGAGTGTATTCTGCCTTGTGTTTGGATAAAATCATTCAAAAGGATGTGAAAAAAAAAAACCTTGGAAAATTCTTGGAATATTTGTACAATTCTTGCAGTTTCTTAGAGACAGTGGATAAACTTTTATTTTAAGATTTCACGTTCAGTTATGTCAAAGCTGATCCACAGTTATTTAAGTATTTTTTTTTTTTTTTTTTTTAAAGAAATAAGTTTTATTCAGTCTGGCATTTCCAACATGACTGGCTAAAAACATAACATGCTCATAAAAGTACATTTTAACGAGATAAAAACATTATAATTGAAATGACTCATAAATATAAGTGAAATGGAACTCAAGAGCTGAAATGAAATGCTGTATCTGGTTGGTTGCTGATGTGTGCAATAGCGGCTCCTTTAAGGACACACACTCCCTCACCACCTCCTTCTCTCTCTCTCTCTCTCTCTCTCTCTCCCTCCTGCTGTCCAGTTCGGAGACACGACACTGAATTAAGACTAGGCGACTTTCCGCGGACAGCATGGGGATTGTATCCGACTTGTAAACACAGCTGGAATAAACGAAGCACGATTTTTGGAACGTCTTCAGCATCGCCTCTTTGGATTTGTTCTTTTCCTCCCTTGTTTCTTCTGCTTCTTAAAACAAGAAAGAAGAAAAAAAGGTTGAACCTAGCACTTTTGGCATTTAAAACCCAGCAGGAGTTTGTTGGCGGATTGGCAATGAGTGTGGTGTGTGTGTGAGCAGCTCCAGAGCTCGGTGGATTCCCCCTGGCTTGATGCGGTGTGAGTCCGAGCGACTCCGTGGTTCCGCACAGCCGCCATCGGCGCGCCCAAAGCCGGCCTCGGTGTGAGCGGGGACTCGGTGCTGCGCCGTCACCTCCAACACCTCCTTCACCAGCACACTCACCTCCTCCTCCTCCTCCTCATCCACCACCTCCTCTTTCTCCACCTCCTCCTCCTCCTCCTCATGGCGCAGCGGGTGCGTAAAGCAAAAATCCCGGAGGGGAAAAAGTGATTTTTATCTTTCTGTGGGTTGAATGGAAGTCAACTATCAAGTGTAGACAGATTCAGAATGAACCGTTAACAGTAGGATAATAGTGGAGGTTATCACTCTGGAAATTATAATAAAGATGGTAGAAAAGATGATCGTCAAATTATTGTTTGTTTTAGTTGTATATATATATATATATATATATATATATATATATATATATATATATATATATATATATTTATTTATTTGGGGAACTAAATACCTGTAAATATAGGTACATCATGTGAATATATAAGATGGGGAATTCTGACCTTCTGATACCAAACTAAATACATTTTTATTAGTAATGATAATATATAATGTTATTCCACTCGCAATTTAAAGCACAATTTGCCGTTACAATTTTTTTGGTTTAAATCTCATTCTCGCCTGAAAAAGAAAATCGACGCTACATTAAAAGTGACTGAACACAAGATACAAATCTAGGACTAAAACAACTAACTTGTGTGTGCGCGTGTGTGTGTGTGTGTGTGTGTTCCAAAAAGACTTGAGACGTGGCCCATTTTGTAGTTAGAAATTTGAATCTAGCCCTGAGGACATTTATTTGCAAATAAAATTCAATTCTAATAAGATTCGGTTTTTATTTATCAGTAATTTATAATCCCTTTAATGATTTTTCCAATTTAAAATTTACAGATTTAGTATAAATGGTTAATTTTAACACGGCTTGAAGGCTACACACACACACACACACATTGAAAATTTGTTCAGGGTTCCATGCAATATTTTAATTTTAATTTATTTTTATTTGCTAAACATATAAAACATATAATATTATAATAATAACAACACTTAAGGTAACCATAATTTTTTTAATTAACTTTTCTAATATTTGAATAAACTGAGAAACTTTAACTGCTGTTCCAGTCGCCTAACGTTTACACAATTATAATTAGCTTTATCAGATTATAGAAAATTGCGGATATTGGATTAGATTTGTGGTTAATTTAGGTTAATCTTTAAAAACACTCTAGTAATAATAATAATAAATAAATTTAATAAATAAAATATTTCGTAATATTTGAAAAGTCTAACTTGTATCCTTTTTTGTTGTTAAAGTCTATGCTATTGTAGGGTTGTTATTCTAAAATATTTAAAACATATTTTTTTTAATTTAGGGGAAATAATAAATATTGTCATGTGTGTTTAAAACTTTAAATATACATAAAAAAATCTAGGACATGAATTTGACTAGTCTGTATGTTTATCGTGTTTTTGTTATGAATCCTTATATTAAATAATATTGGTAAAGATTTGTGTATTTTGTGCGTGTCTTGTTTTGTTCAAACCGCAGTGAATTATATTCTGGAGATTTGCTGTTTTAGATTATTAATTCTGTCTCTGTGTTTGTGTGTGTGTGCGTGTGCGTGTGTGTGTGTGTGTTCAGTACGAGGATCTGGTACATTACGGAGGGGACGGCCTCGGGATCCCGGCCCCGGCGGTGTACGGTGAGCCTCACGCGGCGGTGCGCGCCATGCACGCGATTAACGGGGGACCGGGCCCTGGTTCCGCCGCCGCCGCTCTTCACGCGCACCACTATCCGCTGGCAGCGGTTTCAGGCGTGGGCTCGGCCGTTAACGACGCGCTAAAACGCGACAAAGACGCCATTTATGGGTATGTGTCCTCCTTTTATGGCGTTAATAATAAAACCCGGCACCTATTATGGAGCTGCTGAAACTGCTGCAATATAGAATGAAGTTTGTGGACTGTATAACTACAGTGCGCGTATTTGTAGTTTTATTATTGTACTCTGAAATCGTAATGATTAACCTGTTATAACATGAACTAAAATAAAAACATAGTAAAGAGAATATCTGCTTATCTGCGAGGGTTTCCTAATTACATATTTAGAGCGTAAAATATGCAATAAACGTGCACAATATATGCCTAATATATGCTGTTATCGTCATATTGGTTACTAAAAGTCACACAGACATGCTTAACGTGTTCATAACGTTCCATTTCCATTTACAGCTTATCGTGCACGTGTTTTTTGCTTAAATAATAATTTAAAAATTTCGTTGATTCGTTCGTTATCTGATTCTTTTATTTTAACGTGATCCCGCACTTCATGTAAACACAACATTTTATTTGTTTTCCCCTCGACGTTATTTACATAATCACACGTGGAAAAACAGAATTACGTGTGAAAATATTTGTTATTTTTTTCTTCCTGTAAGCGATTTCTATCTATGCGCTCTAATCATCATGAATGATCTCAGAGGCTCTAGATATGTTTTCTGTGCTTTATTTAAACGTAGCACTAGCAGGAAAAATCTAATTAATTGAAATCAAGCAATCAGTCAATCAATCAATTAAAAAAAATAAATGACAAAGGAAATATGAACAGAAAAAAATAAAACAAGGAACGTTTTTTAAATATAGCATGTCAAATCTGTAAAAACAATAACAGCAATTATTGCTCATTATCTGTATTAACTAAAGCATCTGTATAACAGCTGTTCGCTTTCTAGATAAACACAACAAACAAACAAACAAACAACACCCATGCTCATGGACACATGCTATGAACACTGGCATTATTTAATCTCCTTAGTAACAAAAAGAACAGGATTTATTAAATAAAACAAGGAGCGCACACACACACACACACACACACACACACACACACACACACTAAACTGTTCATGGCCCATAATGTCGAGGTGTAAATGCTGTTAAACTGCAAAACACTTAAGACACTGGCTGTATTCCAAACCGCACACTGAACTAACCTACTACTAAGTTATAAACGGTTGTATTAATGCAACAGTACGCCATCTTAGGTAACCATGGTAACCCATATTAGCAGGTCATTCCGCTTTGTGAGTTTGCGATTTGGGGCAGAGCCAGATTTTCCCCTTTGTGTTTTGACATTTTATGGGCTTGTTGTGAAATTGTCTGAAACTAACACAATACTCTGTTGGTAATTATTCGCTGGTGAACAGACTCTGGGGATACAGCCTCAGGATTAAGCTCAATAATTAAGAGAGGATTGATTAAATTAGTCTGATTATGTGAAGAACTAAAACTTTAGCAAGGTGCTAACATATTCTTTCCGTTATATATTTGTATGGTTTTATTGTGTCCCAAAGTAACAATGATAATAATAATCTAGCACGCCATTTATAGTAACCATGGTAACCCGTGATCTTGTTTTGGCGTAATGTTTAAGATTTACAGCGTTCTTACATTTTTCTTTTCGATTTGTTTGATTCCTTCTTTGAATGATTGGAGAATTAAAATGAAGATATCTGATGATTTAATATTTATTATCGAATACTAAAACAAATGACAGTCTGTTTAGTGTAGGACAACTTTTTGTTTGTTTGTTTGTTTGTTTGTAAAGCTTCGAATACACAGACTAAAAGCAACGACACAAATGAGAGCTAAATCTGTAGCACAAAAATTTTAACAAGCTTGCAAATTTTGTTTTGTTTTACACGTGCATACATTTTTGTTTTTTTTATTAATTTATTTGTTTAAATTTTACTGTTTTTCTTTTAATCCCGTGAAAAAACATTTCCACATGAATTAAATCCACAGAACCCTAATTTAATTTTTGACAGTAATTGTGTTGGTGTTATATATTCGTTATGGCTATGACTTTATTTTAACGTGGAAATGAAGTAAAGGTTGATTAACGCTGATTAACGGATCCACTTTAGATTAGCTGGTCTTTGTGAACTATGTTGGGTAATTCTGCGATTATATGGAGAGGTAAAGTTTCAAATAACAATTAAATGTAAAAAAACATGTTTTTAAAAAGCTACTTTGTGGTTTTATTTTGTTTTAGTTGCGGTTAGTATTTCTTCTTTCTTTAGAAATCATAATGTAACTAACCAGTGAGTTTATTTTTTTACTTATGTTTTTTTTTTCTTATGTATTTTTTTATTACAGACACCCGCTGTTTCCTTTGCTTGCACTGGTTTTCGAGAAATGTGAATTAGCGACGTGTACGCCGAGAGAAAGCGGCCTGGCGGCTGATGTCTGCTCATCCGCGTCCTTCGACGAGGACATTACCGTGTTTTCAAAACAGGTCCCTCTTTCCCACCTCCAGTCCCCACTGCATGGGTTTAATGACTTCTAATGAGTCGTGTCGAATAAACGCACTGAAATTTAAAACTTGACCCCCGAAGCGCGAGTGCGCATGCGCTAATCTCATTACGCTTTTTATTAATTTAATTATGTTATTTCTATTACAGATAAGGACAGAAAAACCGTTTTTCACGCCCAATTCAGACTTGGATAACCTGGTAGGTTGCCTATTAAAGAAAGGCATTATAAAGATCGACTTTTGATCAAAATCTAGGCTAAATAATTGTTAATTCATTTGAAAAATCATTTACAGATGGTGCAAGCAATACAAGTGCTGCGTTTTCATCTTTTAGAATTAGAAAAGGTGAGATTTCATCTTCTTTTTATTATTACTTTAATTGATTTTGTTGTGTAGTAACAAAATAAAAGAATTATAGAAAAGTCTTAATAACTGCGCTTTTTTGCAGAAGTCTGATTTATTTTGCGTTTTTTTTTCATTTGCAATGTTCTGTCTTGTGATTTCACCTCTATTTTGTATGTTTATTTATTTATTTTTTTAAATATATTAATCACGTGCTTTGACGCGTTTATATGCAGTGTCAGGGCATGTCACGCTCTAATAATTCACGTGTTTTTCACGTGCAAACAGACATTTAATCAAGGGAGGTTTTTTCCCTGCAGGTCCACGAGCTTTGCGATAATTTCTGTCACCGGTACATCAGCTGTCTGAAAGGGAAGATGCCGATGGACTTGGTGGTGGATGACAGAGAAGGATCTTCCAAATCCGACAGCGAGGAATTTAGTCGAAACTCCGGCGGCACCACAGATCAAGTCAGTCTATTTTTATAACCCATCAGCAGGGTTCCCCCTTATGATTAGCCTTTATTTCACCTTGGGATTTATTTCATTTGGAGCCTGTTACCAGTAAGCGGCTCGTGCGCATGCGCGTGGTCTGTCCTTGTATACATTATGTATAATGAAAACACTGGGTTTATGTCTAAAAACATACACCATTCACCTTTAAACGAAGAGAGCCATGTATATCCAGTGCACTTACCAAGCTCAAGTGGCCTAGTAAACCTGTGTCAGGGATTGCTTGTACTGGAACTGATGATGGCATTATTTATTCATCCCTGCGTTTGATGTTTGAATTACTGAACTTAAAGAATTGCTTGAGATGTTCACATGCAAAAAATGAATAAACAAATTTATATATGTATTAAATAATATATTAAAAGAACAAAAACAAAAAAACAATCCAAAACCAACTCTAGCTTAGATCTAAACAGGTGTGCAAACATTTTAGGCTTGCAAATACACAACGTTTGAAGATGACAGATTTATCTTTTATAGTGAAAAGAGAGAAAGACAGCCTTTATTACAGTGTATAAAATGCTAACAATAGGACATACTATCCTACTAAATTCTTCGCGAGTCTTCTTTCTTTCTTTTTTAGTTATCGATTTATTGATTGGTTTATTTTTTATTTATTTTTTTCGTCTTGAGAACCAGTAATGCATGTTTTGGAAGAAATATGTGTAATTCATGGGATTTTTTACAGTACATAAAATAATTAGAAAACGTCTACGATATTGAATTAACAACAACAACATTACAAACTACAAAGGAAATATCTCCATACATACCGGAAATTCACTTAATTAAGCAAATACACGCACAACCCCAGATGTTTTAACACAAATTCATCATAGATAGGAGAGACAACTTGTGTATACATATAAAGAAATTATATTTAAAGAATTTTAAATAAAAATTCAGATAAATATGTGTTAATTTCCCTTATGTATTATTGGGATGCCCTGCAGGAACTTTTATATTGCATTAATATGCACAAAATATTATAATAATATCTAGACTCTATTGTTTTTTGTTAAGCTTTCTTTAAGTGTTCATTGGATGATTAATGGTTCTCATTCTCCAAAAAAGACGAAGAGTTCTCCTTGGAACCCTTCTAACAGAGAAATAATAATTAATTGTAAGGTTATACATTTGACGCTGTTCTCAAAGAAGGACAGCTTAAGAACTATTTCTAAGAGTCTATAAACTGTAAAGTGAATTGCAGTAAATGTAATATAATGTAATATATCACATTACCACGGTGTGTTATTTGCAGCATATAAAGGAGATTTGTTTTACTACAGAAAGTAAATGGGCAACTCCTATTTGTCCAGAGTTAATGAGACACAGCGGCATGACTGGTCCTTAATTCTTATTTTTCAGCCTTGCCTTCAGCCTTGTACGTCTATCCTCTGCCCTGCGTTCCTACCCTAACTGTAAATTGTACAACATATAGTGCTAAAAAAATCTTTTCAACTGACTGGCACAGAATATTCAAAGTGTAAGCACTACAGAAATGTTAGTGTCTTAACCCCTGTCAAAGCATTAATAAAGGTTACACGGACATTTGAGCTTGGTTTATTTCTGAAAGCAGGCTTGAACGGCTCGTCCTCAGTGTTGTGCAAAGGGAGGTTTTGCTTCGGGTCGTACACAGTTTACAGAAGGTTTATCCACCACAGCTGTTCCGAGGTCAGCGCGGAGTTTGAAGTTTTATGAAGGTTCGGCTGCAAAAGCACGACGATGACGCAGGGAAGGAACCAGTGTTTATGTGCAAGTCGAACATTATTACTCAACAATCATGTTCTGTATTGGGGCTGAGTTTTAAAAAACATCCTGCTTTTCGGGTGGTGTATATAAAAGAGCCGACGCGGGTCTGGCTTCAAAGGCTCATGGGATGGTGTTGTTTCTGAATGAAGCCACATGTTTACATTTCTGTGTTTGCTTTTCATATGAGGGAAATACTTGTATGTTAAATGAGCTTTCAGACTTGTCTAGATGGGCTTCTCTCTCTCTCTATGTAGTTTTCGGTGTACGTGCTTACTTACATTTTTGTATATGCACTTATACACGTGCAGACATACTGTAGCTCCATGTGTCGCTTTCTCGTAGACGTTTCTCTTGAGGTTGTGGGATGGTGATTGTTATGTTACGTACTTTTAAACGTGTAATCAAGTACTTGAAATTCTACACATTGCTTTGACAATGAATGAAAAAAAAAAGATAGAATTACGACTTTGCCGCATCACACCTCCAGGGTTCCTGGTTCGTTCCTGAGCTCGTGTTACTGTCTGTTTGGAGTTTCACATGCTCCATGTGGGTTTCCTCTCCGGTTTCTTTTCACCTCCAAAAAAACATACCTGCAGGTGGATTCTTGCCTCCACATTGCCCCTAGGAGTGAATGAGAGTGTCAGGGTGTGTGTGCATGGTGCTGTGTGATAAACTGGCTTCTGTCCCGACCGTTTTTTTTAGGATTCCGCAGATCTACTATGACGCCAATAGTTTAATCTCGGCGAAAGCAGAGGGGATGTTGAGTGCAGAATGTTGTGCTGGGTGTCATGTTAAATCATGTAACCTTGTTTTGTTGGGTATTTCATTGCTGTTATGTTCTACCCCATAGGCAAAAAACGAAACCATTTTGGATTTGGGATAATTTTAAGATGTTGGATGAAAAATAGTGACTGTAAGCGATAGTGCATGTTGAGAAATTCATAAAAAAAAAATCATATCTGAAGTATTTAATGGTCGCTTTCCAAAAGCTGTATATCATCAACATTAATAAAGATAATGCACTGACAAGTAGAAAAGCTGTTCCAGAGAGATTGAGGGGAATAAATGTGTAAAGAGTGTGTTTTAACAATCAGTGTTCTGAAGCTCTGGTGCCTCTAAGCTGCTTGCTCGGATGATGCTCCCATGCAGAAATAAAATCCCTACCAAAAGCATATATATATATATATATATATATATATATATATATATATGGAAAAAGTCAATCGGAGAACTTAAGAGATGACTGACGTGCAGAGCCGCGTCATTCTCAGAACAGCGTTGTGTGTTTTTTTAATTCCCATATGTCATAACAGTGATCATGCGCTCACGCCGCCCGCATTCAATCCCAACCACAAATATCCATGCTGGCTAGCTACATCAGCTGTGAGCTTAGCAAGCCATGTTAATTGTTCAACACCTCGGACACCTCCGCCGTCTTCACAGGCTAGCTGGAGAAGGCTAACCAGGCAGCACGTAATGGAGGGTTTTTTTTTTTTTTTTTGCTAAAACGGCTGAATGGTCTGTTAAAAGAAATGCGTTTTGTTCAGGAAAAATTAAAAAAACGTTTAAGATGTTTGGCTCGCACTATTCCTAGCTCCGCCCACTAGTCCTAGTCCCACTAGGAATCTTTTATTATAGAACAGTGCAACTTATATAGCACTGGATATGGCATTTTACAAAAAAAAAAAAAAAAAAAAAAAACGAAATCAAAAGTAAAGGCGCCCCAGACTAGAAATAACCAGGCTGATGGAAAAGAAAGAAACAAAGAGGTGTTTATATATCTTGTGCATCATGATATTTATTGTAGATGAACCCTATCATCCCCCTGCCTCCATATGTTCTAGCTGCGTTCTAGCTCTGTGTGTCTGTGTGTGTGTGTGTGTGTGTGTGTGTGCATGAAAACTGAGCATGTGTTCTATATTATCTCTTACAGCATGAGTCTGGTATGCAGTTTCATACTGCACTGGACCAAATCATATATCACCAATATATCTAATACTCATTTTTCTCTCTCTCTCTCTTTTTCTCTCTCTCTCACACACACACACACACACTCATACAAGATGTGTTGGAGGGAAGATGACTCCGTCTCCGTTCACTCCACAGAAGGTCCAGCACCCTGCGGCGGACGGTCCAGTTCTCTCAATGGAGACAACAGTAGTGAACATGGTACAACACACACACCCAAACACACACACACACACACGCATAGTGGCTGTCATATTAGCATGAGTATTTGTGAAGTGCACACCGTGTGCCAAGTGAAACAGAGCTGCTGAGGTTTTGTCATCTCTTGCATAGGTTTACACTTTAGCACCACCCTGGGGGTCCACTACTACACACTACTACTACAACTCCTACTACTACACACACAAATTCATATGGGAATAAAGATATTTTAGGTTTCTAGTGTGTGTGCGTAGATTTGTCAGGAAATGGTGCGTGGTGGATCGAAAGAGAGTCTGGTCTGTGCTATTCAACTCTGTGCACCAAACCATGGCCAATAAAAAACAGCATACACACTTCTCCAAAGGCATTCAAGTGCGTGCAAATGTGTGTGTGTGTGGTTGTGTGTTTCCTCACAGCTGTTTGGCTGTCTCTGTCAGAATAACATGCTCCCTTAGCTGAGAAAGAAGGATCATGTGTGTAGACATATTTATACTTTTGTGATACTTTCCTGAACTAGAACTACACAGTTCCTGTTGCGCATTTCCACCAAACTGCAGGAACCGTAGAACCGCAGCGGTTTTATTTAAGTGTTTGGCAAAAAACAAAACAAAACAAAACAAAAAAAAACAGTGGATATTTGCTCACGTTTCTTTAAGTTCTTGCTGATATATTTGCAATGAAAATGCATGAAAAAGGTCTTGTATCTATGGTGTGAGTATATTATCGAATGATGTCCAAGTTTAGAAACACTTATGTGTGTATCTTAAACACCCTCCCACACACATATTTAACAAATCACTGACATTTGGCACAGTAAACCCTCAACGAGTTCCTGGTCCATCACAAGTGTCTACTCTGGAGCATGGAACAAAACAAAACAAAACAAAACAAAACGGCAAGGCCCAGGAGCGAAAACTGGTCTCAATTTATCCAAAGTTCCTTAAAATGTTCCTGTAATCCTGCAAAGTCTTTGCAACATATAAGCACTTCTTAAGTCCCTGCGAAAGTCCTTAGGTTCCAGTTCTTACACCCACAATACAAATGTGCCTAAGGTTCCTGAAAAAGGTTTTTGACTCCCTGAAAAACCACCTAGTTTCCTGACAATGGAAAAACACCTAAAAGCCTTGCGTTCCTGAAAAAGGTTTCCGGGTCCCTGACCGAGTTCCTGCAGTGGAAAATCACTTTACAAATGTCTAAACATGATTAAGTTTATACGTGTTCTCCCCACATCAGCACCAGCCCCTGAGACAGTGCAGGTCCCGGTCTTTACTTTGAACTGATACAGGAACGTCCAAGTGGCCAGGTTTCCTCTCCAGAGGAAGTGAGGTTCCTGCACAAGCGTAACAGGCGAGAGAAGCTTTCCGCTGTCTTCCATTCACTTCGAGTCATCTTTGAAAAAAAGAAGATGCATGTCATGTCATCTGGAACTTATCCACTTCTGGAGACAGTAAACAGTTTATTATTTGAACCACAAGCTCGACAATCAGCTCATTGTTCCAGAATAACCATATGTTCATACTAGCTGGGGGCAAGTTGATGACGTCACCACAGATTTGTCTCGTAGTAGTGTAGAAACCACTACTGTTGTCTCTTGTGGGTGTGGCCTATCTGAGTTATGATAAGAACTAGTAATACTATAGAATATATAGATATGATTTTAGGGCAATCATTTAATTTTTGATGATGCCACTGAATTTATACAACTAATGCATGTAAGAGTAATTCAATTTTCAAATTTTCAAATCAAAATTTTCAAATTTAAAATTCAAAGTTTATGATACCGCGAACCTGGTACAACATGATTCACTTGTAACCAGTTTTGGGGGACGTCTCTTTTTAAAGGAACTAATAACATTATAAAAGACATTACTGTTTTAAAAAAAAATCAGTTACATTACAGCGTTACTTTCCGATAAAAGTAACTATTTCGAGTACTTTTCCATTGCAGAAAATGAAAACTCCTTTGTGATTCCTCATGCATGTTGTTTTAGTCAAGACTTATAGAATAATTATTCTACCATCATCACTCAGCGAAGTTTGGCCCATAATCTGTTAACTACTAATACCCCTATCTCACCTACGTGGTTTCGGTTCATCATGATTCACCGCGGGTTTTGGCGCTGTGATTAGGTTTCCTTCTTTCCGTGCGTCGTTTGTCGCATAGTCAAACCGCACAGGTAAGATAGAGGTATAACAGCAGGAATAACAGAGGGGGATGGGTTATTGGGGGCGGGGCTTGTAGGACGACTTTTACACACACACACACACACTAATAAATTGGGAATGACTGCTGTCTGGCTCACAGATTACATAAATTATCTGAATAACAGATTACATTTTTAAAAAAGTAACTAAATAACTGAGTACTTAAATGGCGGACCGGACGCGTTAGATTACTCGTTACATCAAAAAAGTAATCCGAGTTCTTTACCGTCTTACAAACACTGCTTATGACAACTCTACTGTATATTTGATGTCAATACTGAATCTGCTATGATGCTATTCTATTTATATTAAAACAACATGATTTTTATTTAATATAATTGACCAAATTTGTTTACAGTTAATTCACAAATAATAATTACATACAGAATAACTAATTAACATATCTAAACTATGGGCAAATCATCTTGTAATCTTTGGAGTTGTACAGAAATTTATCATTAACATATTTTTCCCCCCTGACATCTTAAAAAAATAGTTAATAGATGATCCTACTTCCTGGTTGTGAAGACATAAGTCTTTGCAGTAGTACATTTCTAATGCTATGCTAGTTAGTCCATTCCTTAGCCATGATGCAAAAGGATTAGCAAAGCCAAAAAGTAAAAAAAAGAAACCCTCAGGTATCAAAACTGTTTTTCCAGGCTCTCACTTATAATTATGACAGTAATCAGTGTTTAAGTGTGAAGTTTAGCAGATGAAAGCAGCATAAAGTAATTCTAAGCGGTCTCTGCTAAGAACCTAAAACGTTAGCGCAGCTCAGGGCTAGGGTTAGCCATATTAATTATGCATCTTTCTTGAATGGAATGATCTCAGGGGCATCACAAGGCAGTTTTTGTATGTGTGTGTGTGTGTGTGAGTGTGTGTGTGAATGAGACTTTGGCCAGGTGGGCTTAGCATAAATACACATAACTACACAAATAAACTGTTGCAGCACAAACCATGTTTTAGAGCATGATGCGCGCACGCACACACACACACACACACACACCACCACCACCATCAGTGAATTCTGCTGGCTAGTGTGGATGTTTGTACATGTGTGTGTAGTAGTAGTCAGGAAATGACGTTCCCTTAGAGTAATAAATGCTAACTGTACGGCTAATGTAGCCTGTGCATTTAAAGGGTGGAGTGTAGAAAGGTTAATACTGGGTCTCTAAAACAACATTTAAACTACCTCAGAGCATAGAAATGTAGTTTTTAAATGTTTATCTCCTCTTGGATGGCTTAAACTGATGATTTAGACTTGTATTTGGGACAGATGTGTTATCTCAGTGGTAAATTCCCCTCAGCTCCAGAATGAGGCCACCAGAACCTTTTAAATGCCTCGCTAGCTAATTTAGGCAATGTTAGTGAAAATTATTTCAAATATTATTCCTTTATTTTAACAAGCTACCAAATTTACTCAAATTCAAACCTTTATCATCTGTCAAAATCATTTTAGGAGCTAAGTTAAAAAAAAAAATATTTTTAATAAACTTCACAATATGCTAGTTAGAAACCGTTAGCCACAGCATCTAGATGCTAAGCTAGCTTTGTCAGTTAATATTATTTTCATTTTTTGTTTGGACATGCTTGGCTGCTGCTAATTAAATCGTTAAACATAATGCTTTAAATCAAGACTCACATAATGAAATCCCACCTTAAAACGCGTGCTAGTTTGGCTGGCTAGCAAGGTAGCAAGTAGTCATTACTAGGGATAGCAGAAGGAGGGGATGATATATTTAAGTGTTTTGTGAGATCTAAATTACATTTAATGTCTTTACTAAATTTTCCCATACGAGTGAATACATGTTGTATTTGGATATACAGTATACAGAAGGTTTATTGGTAAAGGTTGTTAGCTAGCTATCTCAGCCAGTAGGAAAGGGCTGGAGGAAAAAGTGACGCGTTATTAACGGTTTAGAATGATCTGTTTAGGCTGACTTTTTTGTGTTTTTCTGTGCAATCCAGTACATTTAATGTTTTTGCTACTTTCAATTTGTCTCTACACTGTACAAGCTTGTGAATTGTGAGTACGGTTTAAGTTTGATGATCTTTAAATGGTTAGATAGCCTTAAATAGCCAGGATTTATTTGTGTTTGGCTCAGATGTCTTCTCCCAGCGCGAAATTCACCTCAGTCACAGATTCTAGGTGCTAGACTAGCTAATTTGGGTAATAGTAGTTAAAATTATTGACATTTTTCAGATGTATTTTAACAGGTTTGACTGGCTATGAAGTATGTCGATTCTAATAATCATAGTAATAATACTTGTATTAGCTTATGACCAGTGCTAGCTAGTTTAGTAGCAAGCATTTAGCTGGCTTGTTAGTAGGGTGCTATATAATGCTATATAAACGCACATGCATATTTATAGAAAGTTAATTATGCCAAACATTTCAACAACAGGTGACCTTTTGGACCACGGTGCCGCTTCTCCAAGCACAGGGGACGATGATGAGACGGACAAGGACAGGAGGAACAACAAAAAACGAGGGATTTTCCCTAAAGTGGCAACCAACATCATGCGAGCATGGCTCTTCCAGCACCTAACAGTAGGAACAAATATTTCAATTTTTCTCCTAACCTTTTCTTTTTTCTTTTTGTCTTTGTCATGTACACGAACGGCCTAAACGTTTTACAGGAATTGTATAGGTAGAATATGCAGCTCTCTGTTTATAGATGTTTAAGGATGAGTGTAAGAATTTATTTTACTGTTAGAGCAAATCGTGGACCTCCTAAGGGACAACATTCCACACCAGCTGTTAGACATACCACAGTTTATTATCAACCAAAAAATTTGCTTAAAACACATATCACAGAGACAGTTTGATTGTAAGATTAAACACAATAAAAATGTTATAGGCTACTGGGGAGTCTCTTAAAAAGCCATACATTACAGTACAGCTCAAACTAAAGTGCTGGTGCTATCGGTTTACAATGACTTTACAAGAGCTGCTTTATGTTAAGGGTTCGCGGACACAAGAGTATAAACACAGAATACAGGGCCAAAGAAAGACAAAGCTACACACTGCAAAGAATAATCTTATCATGAGGAAATGTAGAAAGAATGATGTAAAGTTTCTCATTTTACAATACAATACAATTTTATTTTACAGTTAAATTAATTTCATTAGTTCTGTTTTTTAACATGTCTGTCTAATTAATATATGGAAAATTCAAGCACGAAAACTTAAACATTTTAAAAAAGTAAAATAATTTTACAATTTCAAACAATATTAAATATACATGTACCATTTTCAGTCCATATTTAAAGAATAATTATATAAAACCAACACAATTAAAGTGGATAGTTGCATACTATTTTGCTGTCCTAATCTCCAAAGAACCATGGGTCCATATAATTTACACTCCTAGCGCACGTGATATAAAATATTAGCTTTGTGTAAATTGTGTACTTACTGGATTTAATGAAGCATTAGAAATGTATGTATGTATTTACATACTAGAATTGTTTTTAATTAAAATAAATTAAAAGTAAGCCCTATTATCAGGTTATTGTACTACTTTCTTTTTTTCTTTCTTTTTTTTTTTATATTTTATGTACAAATTTTAGCACAAATGAAATTTACATCTAGCTGCGTACTTTTGCAAATTATTTCTTTTGGTATTTGTACAAATCTCACATAATTGCTGTTAATAAATGTCTGAAACATTACAGGTAGGAAAAAAAGTTTTTAATAGTCAGAAACACAATCTGGCCAAATTTTAAGCCATTTTTGTCATACAGAAAAGAAATGTTGCCAAACTCCTTATTGTGCTTTTCCTTAATCTTGTTTATGACCATTGCTTGGAAAGTAAACATTTTGCATAGCAAATGTATAGCATTTGCTATGCAAATAGCAGATAAAGATTTATAAGTAGCATTGAATATAACTAATCATCTTTTCTCAAATAGATTAATTAATTTTTATGTTACTGTGACAAAGTAGGAGAACTCATCGAGTCCCATTGAATTCTACACTTTTTGTACGCATTTTTAATTTAACTTATATTTAAAAAAAAATTTTGTACAAAATTAGTCTAAGCATAGTTTAAGCATATAATATGATAAATAAAAAAAGGCACAAATTTTGCTTGGAATGTGATGGGAATTCTTCCTATTTAGTTAATTGGGTAACTTCCAACAGAAAAAGAAATCATGAAAGAAGACAAATATATGTAGAAAGTCACATCTTTACACCACTTTGATCAGGTTCTAGCAAGACTTTGTTTATGTGAAAATAGTCATTATAAATCAGACTTTCGGAGAACGTACAAAGTGTAATGAAGGTATCAGCACTACAGCTTATGATTTTGAGCTGTAAGTGAAAATGATAATCTTATATAAAGTGTTTTTTTTTTTTCATTTTCTAAACGAAGGCAATTCACATTATAAAGGCATGTAGCATCATCTGTCTCTTTCATTCTATTGGTATTTTACTTATGCTTAGACACACACACACACACACACGGGCTGCACTCTGTTGGGTAATTAGCGTGTAATTTGCCGCCCTCCTGTTAGCAGATGTGCAGCAGAGTGTGTTAAGCCTGCAGCAGCAGTGAACAGGAACAGCGCTGGCATTTGGCTCTTGTTTCATATCTCACTAATCAAACGCATGCCCTTGATGACACACATCCTATGCTGACATTCTGTAGCGGTCAATAAAACATCACACTGCCGGGTAATTTTTTTGGTGTGACAGTAATATGGCTAATGCCCATGCAGCGTGTTTGAATTCATGCTTGTATTTTAATTCTTCCATTTCCCGATAATATCACTGTAATAAAGTGGCCCAAGTAGCACAACCTATAAATGCGTGCTACAAATCGTTAGAATTTCAGACACGTGGACAAACTTTGTCTAAGATCCCCAAAGCTCGTTAAAGGTCGGGGGTCACGGATACCACAGAATGCTTCAGTTGTCCGGCTGCTCATATCTGCCAGAGTAACCCGCAGAGAAAGTACACACAACGGCGAAATGGTCTGGCCCATCCTCTGAGCTCCCCTTTGATGTCACAAGATCTTAAATAGAAAAAAGGAAAAATCTATTCGAGACTTCAGTGCCTGACCGCCCGCATGCTCTCTCCGATAAACTCTCACTGTGTACATTTCTTATTCATGCTGATGTTTGTAAAAATTAAATTTCCCTGACCTCGGTCTGCTCATTATTGCCTAATTTCATCTTCAGAGTGGCTGTCAGAATCGCAGGCGCCAGACTAATTAGCACACACTCACACACACACACTCACACACACACACACGAAGGTTTGTGAGGACCTTCCATTAAAATATTACTATGCCACACCTAAATTTGATTTGAACGTTAATCTCAATAATGTTTTTTTTTTGTTTATTTTATTTTATTGCTTATAAGAAAATCTGTAATTTCAAATAAAATAGAAAAGAAATGTGGGGACAATAAAAATGGGGACCAGTGAGATATCATTTGCTTTAGGAGGAATTTGGTCCCCTCAAGGATTTAAAAACATGTTCACACAAACACACACACACACACACACACACACACACACACACACACACACACATTTGTCTTACTCTAATTATGAGGACCTTCTACTGAAATATTCCTATGCTCCATTTAAATCCAGTGTTACTCTTAACCTCAGTAATTTCTAAGGTGCTTCTTCTGTTTTATTTTATGTTATTAGTTTTATGATAATCTGTACTTTTTATTTAAAAAAAAAAGAAAAGAAAAAGGTAGTTCCCGTTGTGTGAAAATCGGTCTCAACAAAGTAAAAAAAAAAAAAAAATGCGTTGAGTGCACACACACACACACACACACATTTACCTTTGCACCATACATCAGAGACTGGCAACTCTGCCCTTTTCATGACTTCTTTTTATTAACAGCCTCTGGTTTTCTTCATTCGTGGCTTTTTATTTTTATCTCCAGCAGCTTTTTTTTTTTTTTTTTTTTACACGCTACCGATTTTAGTTTTGCGCCTTTTCGGTTTGCCTTGCTGCTCCTTTTGAAGTGCAGAGACATTTGGAAGCAATGAACAAGACTCTATTAGTGTCACTAAGGTAAATGGGTGAAAAACATGGTGGAGGTGAAGGAGGGATTTTTTTTTTTTTTTTGGTAAATGGGGGGCCAGAGATCCCTTGGTTTCCCTATTCTCCTCCTCTCCTCTCCTCCATCTGTCCAGGGTCGAACTCACTGTTATCAAAACATCATCCATTACGGAGCTGACAGCCTCATCGGGGGACCCGGGACCCTGCGAAAAGCCGTGGGGAATTTCCGTCACTGCCCCACGCCAAAAGGGGGGGAGAAGTAGGGAGGGGGTGAAGGGAAAAAAAAGAAAAATGAAGGAGAGAATGAAAGAGAGGAGAAGCGATTCATCATGAGAGCTCATTTTTTCTCTTTTCTTTGAGGTGGTAAGCGAAGATTGGTGGAGTGAAGAGAGATGGAGAGGCAGGGGATTATCAGAAAATCCTGTCGCTCCCTGACTTTGTCTTTTATTCCTTCAAGTCACGATCCAGAGTTTGTGAAGTCATTTCTGTTGATTACGAAAGATTATTTTGTTTTGCAGATCTGAAGTACCTAAAATTTAGCAAATAAGTCATTTCCACATAATGTGCACATTGTGTTTTACATAAAAGTAATGCAGTACATGCTCAGGATCTCGTATTTAATAATGTAGAATTTTACACATGGTTTAAAACGAGAAGAAACTAGAAAATCTTTTACAGATGATTTTATACATTTCAACCTTAAGACTGTTTTTCCAGAAATATAGTTTTGAAGGGAAAGCGGCAAGACTTTGCTGAATGTAAACTGCCAGTTTTAAATTTATCAGATTTTATGTAGTATATTAAATATGCTAAGATAGAAAAGAGAAATAAAATTTAAAAGGGTAAAATTTGTAAAAAAAAAAAAAAAAAAAAAAGT
Source organism: Clarias gariepinus (assembly GCF_024256425.1). Classification (NCBI taxonomy): domain Eukaryota; kingdom Metazoa; phylum Chordata; class Actinopteri; order Siluriformes; family Clariidae; genus Clarias; species Clarias gariepinus. The sequence goes on from NC_071117.1 coordinate 9,928,717, forward strand.
AAATACATTTGAATGTTTAATGTGTTAGATTTAGTTTTTAAATTCTTGAAATTTCCACTTATTTTTTCTTATTTTCATTAAACATTCTGCATTTAATTTAATCTTTTTTATAGTTTTAAATTGTTTCAGTTTAATACTTCTGTTGGGTATTCTTGCTTTTTAATTGTAGACAAATGTATTGTTTGCAAACACCTAATATAAAAAAAATCAGGACATTTGAAATTCAAAAAATTTAAATATGGTGTTACTTTTGTTTTTCGGTTACGCAAATAAAAAAAAACATTTGTATGTATTTAATAATAAATTATCATTTTTAATTACAGTATTATGTAAATACAGTATTGAAATTTATAACTGACAAAAACATATCTTTCAGAACGAGACGTTGGTCTGCTGTGTTCTTCAAAATTCCTCAAAATTAACTTGTGATTCTGTTGACTATAATAGCCGTAAAGTGCGGATTTAACAACTGGACAGATATATATTTTCTTAGCAAGTCGTCCAGAAGTGTCAAATGGCGTTAGAATAAGGAGCCCGAGTATGGACTTTATCTCATGAGCTTGGACACTGTCAGGGAAAAACGCTTTCCATCTAGGCAGCCTAATCTCAGAGGAATGTCGGGGAGGTGGCGATGATTGGAAACGTCCATGATAAAAAATATTGTTTTTGGTGAAAATCACTTAAGAAGAATCTGTGGCAGATCTCCTATTTTGTTAGAATCTGTTCAAATTCCTTTTAAGTTGCTTGTTTAATATGAAATGCTTCTTGATGTTTTGAACTGTAGCCTTTTTTAACACAGTATCACTCCATGTCTGTGCACACACATGGTGTGTTTTAAAGGTGTTTTAACTTTAATTCCCTAGAATTACTGATAATTAGGGCACTAACAGTTTTACTACCCCAGAAAACAGGATAATCACCTCCATACACAAACACACACACACACAACTTACTTCCTCATCACCCAGGGAGCAGCGCAGGCTCATTCAGCTGTAAACCACTAAAGCTCACTAAAGCTCACCCACAATTTGCTAGCAGAGCAATAGCGACAGGTGTTCAGCACCCAAAAGCTGGAGCGAGGCCGAGTTGTTAACACCGCTGACCCTTGATCAGATTTAACGCCGGCCTCTCTGTATTTTCAGCTCCTGATAAGATATCGCATCTGATCTGGGGTCAGTGTATAATCGCACACGGGGGTTTTCTTCATTTCCGCACAGATTTCCCCCGGGATTACGACAAGGGTTTAGTGGTTGCGTAGCCTTTGATTGCAGGATTGTTATTCGTAATTACTTTGTTACTTGCCGTTTGGAATCCAGAATGTAAACTCATTCAAATTAGCACCAACGCTTCCTGTTATCCTTTTTTTTTTGTTATTTGTTTTGCCACAGAACAGTTTATATTGTGATCAGGGATGTGATCGTTAACTGCCATGAAGGATTGTTAGGGAAATAACAACAATAGCAAGCAGAAATGTAAATGGAGGACTTTTACTTTTACTTGAGTCATTCATTGTTTAATGATACAAATAGCCATTTACACATTATTAAAAAAAATGCAATAAATAAATAAATAAATAAATAAATACAATTTAACACAGTATCACTCCATGTCTGTGCACACACATGGTGTGTTTTAAAGGTGTTTTAACTTTAATTCCCTAGAATTACTGATAATTAGGGCACTAACAGTTTTACTACCCCAGAAAACAGGATAATCACCTCCATACACAAACACACACACACACAACTTACTTCCTCATCACCCAGGGAGCAGCGCAGGCTCATTCAGCTGTAAACCACTAAAGCTCACTAAAGCTCACCCACAATTTGCTAGCAGAGCAATAGCGACAGGTGTTCAGCACCCAAAAGCTGGAGCGAGGCCGAGTTGTTAACACCGCTGACCCTTGATCAGATTTAACGCCGGCCTCTCTGTATTTTCAGCTCCTGATAAGATATCGCATCTGATCTGGGGTCAGTGTATAATCGCACACGGGGGTTTTCTTCATTTCCGCACAGATTTCCCCCGGGATTACGACAAGGGTTTAGTGGTTGCGTAGCCTTTGATTGCAGGATTGTTATTCGTAATTACTTTGTTACTTGCCGTTTGGAATCCAGAATGTAAACTCATTCAAATTAGCACCAACGCTTCCTGTTATCCTTTTTTTTTTGTTATTTGTTTTGCCACAGAACAGTTTATATTGTGATCAGGGATGTGATCGTTAACTGCCATGAAGGATTGTTAGGGAAATAACAACAATAGCAAGCAGAAATGTAAATGGAGGACTTTTACTTTTACTTGAGTCATTCATTGTTTAATGATACAAATAGCCATTTACACATTATTAAAAAAAATGCAATAAATAAATAAATAAATAAATACAATTTAGAATCAATGCTAAAGGCAAAAAAAAATTAAGGAAACTGTAATGATTTAATTTAAATGCATTTTTAAATAATAGTTTGTTTTCTATAACATGATAACAGGGTTGTATTATTAAACTGGCCTTATTTACTTACTAGTACAACATTGAAAAAGGAAAGTTATAAAGTTTTTTAACTTAGCTTTACTGTGTGGCAGTAAATTCCTCATTACAGCGGAACCTCAGCATTCAAATTTAATCTGTTCCGAATTAAAGGGGAAATTATTAAGGCGAATTCTTTCGTATTGCAAAACCCATTTTCTTATAAGAAATAATGTAAGTTCAGATAATCCGTTCCAGCCACCCAAAAATATTAACAATATTACCAATTTCCAACACTATATTCAAAAAAAAAACATTTAACAATAATATTTCCACCTTCCCACTTCCACAAAGAAAGCTGCGATTTGTTCTCATGTGTTTTTTTGTTAATCAGGTTTTTGGTTCCCAGTGACTCCGCCCCCTCTGGGCTATTATTGTTAATGTGTCCTATAGTTTATTAGTGACCTCATTATTGTCTACTGTATATTTGCTTATCATGGTGCACTTTTGCTTGTTTCTTCCATGTTCTTCCATGAAATATTTCCTCCTTTTTATCAAGTCATAACACAGAAAATTAACTGACAGAATATCAGATTACAGTCTTGCACATACACCCAACAATCTAATTACTTGACCTGAGTCCAGTATCTTAAAATGTCAGAAATCTGATATCAGCTTCAGGATTGAAAATGTTGTAAACGGTGTTTGCTTTCATATAAGGATCATATTATTAGTGTGTATGCAAACACCCTTGTATGAACATCAGTATGATTAATACATGTTCTTTGTTCTGTGTGTTAGCACCCGTACCCATCTGAAGAGCAGAAGAAGCAGTTAGCTCAGGATACGGGTCTCACAATCCTCCAGGTCAACAACTGGTGAGTGTGTTTTTAAACTGAAGAGACACTGATACACCTTAAAGTCACATGTTTGGAAGGACGATTGAGTTTGTCCTAGTGTGTATAGTATAGTATATTGTGATGGAAAAAAGTCAGTCATAAGGTTCAGGTCCAAAATCTTAGAGTTGCCTAGCAGTAAGATTTCTTTAACCACCTGCCTGAGTCTTCACCTGCTCACTTCAGGTGCTGTGGGTTGCGGTGCGGCGCCTCCATAGATCAGACTTGTCTCATGGGTGCTCGATTGGGTTGGAATCTGGGGACGGCCGGGGTCCTGCACAATTCAGGATTTAGCATGTCTTTTGACTGTGGGAGGAAGCCGGAGAACACGGAGAAAACCCACCAAGCACGTAGGGAACATGCAAACTCCATGCACACAGACCAGACCTGGGAAACGAACCCAGGACCTGGAGGTGCAAGGCGACAGGGCTAACCACTAAGCCACCATGATACTAGTTATAATCGTAATACTTCGAAATAAAAAAATAAAAAAAACATTTTTTTTAGTTGTCGTTCCAGTTCTTGGCGACACTGGCGTTGTAGACTGTTGTCAGCCCGTTCAAGTCAGACTGGAAAGTACCAAACTGATTATCATTGTAGTGCCACGTTCCCTCAGCGACAGTGACATTTCAGGTTCTCCCCAAGTCGTTATATTACGCGCGTTCAGCTGGTACTCACCAAAATCATTTTCATTGTTGACGACCTTGCCGGGTCTTTCCAGCGCACGCCTTTGCATGGGAACAGTGTGGTCCCTTTTCCGAACAGGTGAGGGGGTGGCTTGAGGAGTGCAAACAAGCACTTGTCAAATTAAACAATTTTCACAGTGAACAGCTGGACCGGTTTATTTAAACACATATACACACACACACACACACACACATACACACACCACCACCACCACCACCAACTCCCCCTTCACACTCACACTCACACACACACACACACAAAGGCTGACCGCTACATAACCCCACATTACGGTGAGGCCAGAGGAACGTTTTATGATGGTGCAACCCATGTGTTTTTACGTTCTAAGGTTAAACAGCCCAAGTGTCCATAACAACACATATGAATTCACAGAAGGTGGATTAATGCATTGCACAGATACAGTACAAGTCCTGAACATTAATCATCCTGATGCATATAATAAACGTATAGTGTTTGTGTTGTGCGGCATGTCTTGGCGCATAACCTTCATTTGTGTCTCTTCAAAAGCGCCTCAAATAGCTGTAGCATATTCACCACATGCTTTGTATTTATGGTACATGCTTGCCATGTGCGAGTGCAGTATGCGTGTGTATATGATGAGGAGGCCGAGCCTGGCGCTCGTAAAAACCCAGATTCATGGTGTGAAGCGAGGGGTCAGCCAAGGGTCAAACTTTTACCCCCTAAAAGAGGGGGCAGGATCTGCAACCGCATGGCTTTTTGTTCTCGAATCCGATTGGTCACTGGACAGGTGGCGTGTCATAACCGAGCTGATTTATTGGCATCGGTGCTGATCTGGGGTCAGTTTTAATATTCATTTCTCTGATAGTACAATGACATGGACACTTAGAAGAGAAGAGCATGAAAATTTAGCTTTTCTTGTCATTAAGAGGTAAACCTTTACTGAGCAGATTTTGTACATTTCGTCTCGTTTCATTTACGTAGAAAAGTGTGTGTGTTTTAGAGCTTTGACTGCAACTGTAATTATGGTACATTTATGGAAGGGACATTATGAAGGGACATTATGTCCACATTTAAAAGTACATATTAAGGCTTCAAAATATAAGACTGACAAGAAAAGGTACAGTTTTAGTATCTTAGTTTCTGAGACACAGCGTGTTAGCACTTTAAATCATTTCGAATGCAATCACTTCCCCCAACCCCCCGGTTTAATGCCCTGAATCTCATTAAAAGTCAAGGACACCTTTTTTAATATTTTCAAAACGGATCCATTTGTCCTCCATAATTTATTTTAGCTCTTCCCATTCCTGGTGCATAACCTTCATTAGCTTAGCGCCGGCCTTTTTGTGCCATGCAACCCCCAGCGTTTTTCAAGGGAACAGGAAATGGAACCGCCTGCCCCGAGGTCAAACAGTGAGGACATAAATCATGTACGGACCCAGGGCACTGGCACCTTCAGGTCAGAGGTCACGAGGGGGGGTTTTCAGACTGAGGAAGACCAGAGCTGCACCTCTGCTTGGCGTGTGACGTCATGAGGTCGCAGAGTCAAAGGGTGAAAGGGCAAGCACTGTAGGGGATAGATACTAAATACTAAAAGTGTTTTGAGGCTGTGCCTGTACATCGACATCTCTGACATTAAAGAAGTACTCCACTGCTCACTGCTTTTCCAACCTAACCCCTGATCAGCACATCTGCAGTGTGGGTGTCAGTGATGTGGACGAGGGATTCCAAGTTTCTCATAGTTTAAGGAAAAATCAAAGATAAAAAAAAATAATATATATATATATAATGTATACAATAGCAGCAGAGGTGTAGCAGCGAAAGTTTCATTATGGTGCTTGATGGGTTTTGCAAATGCACTTGACACAATCCTGTTCTTGCACAAACTGTTCCAGAACAGCTGAGCTTCGTGTCTTTAAATAACAACTGACTGTTCTTGCTTTATTACCTATTTCCATATGTTATTTTTTGATAGTTTGGAAATCTTCAATACTTTTCTACAAAGTGGACAATTAATCGCAAAACAGCACTTTTGAACTTTTGATTGGTGTGGATGTATAAGCTAGATGTGCCCTCAATTTCATTTGTGTGGAATTTAATCACTCACTCATAAGCCCATATTAAAATATCTGTTGAATTTTGAGATGGACTAATGATTTTTTTCAAGGTCGATTTTTTTTTTACGAAATAAAAAAAAATTGGCGTTTTCCATTTAAATTACAAAATAGCATATCTTTTCTTCCCGTGGGCCCATTGAGATGAAACAAAGCCTATATGTTACCTCAAGCTCGACCAAACACACCTGTGAAGACCCTATTAAAATCTGTTCAGTAGTTTATACATGATGCGAGCACAAATAAACAGACCAACAGACAGACAAAATAAAATATTCCCAAAAAATCTTGATGTGTTCTATATATATATATGTGTAGTATGTAGTATATACACACATACCAATAGTATATAATATATACCATATAAACTATAGTGTATAAAGTACCAGTTTAAAGATGTTGGTGCTACAGTGCCTAAAAACAAAACAACATCCTCCCTCTAGGATAGACCGGTCACTAATATTATTATAATAATATTATTATTATTTTGGTAATTAATCCCTGTCCAAACTGTTAATGTATTACTGTAAATCAGTATTAATAGTAATTATGTATATATAATTATTCTGATACTTAATACCATTAAAATAAATAAAAATATAAATACAAATCAATTATTTTTTTAATATATCAATTAAAATATCAAATATCTTTAATGTTTATCGGATATGCACATATTAACATGAAAGATCAAAAGCAATAAATATTCTACAGCAGAATTTTTTTATTCAATAAATCATGCACCATAAGGAAACCTGGCATTGTGAGTGTCTAATACAAATTTTGTTAATAACAGATAAATTGAACATAGGCAAAGTTAAATGACATTTTATTAAAATATTACTTAAAAGCATAACAAATGGCTCAGATGGACTCTAATATTGCACTCATGATGGGAATGAAACTGGTATCATGTCACCTCAGTCGGAATATTGGAATGAGATGTAAACCTTTGATAATCCGTTCAGTAGGTAAATATTAGCCATGTAAACACTTGATCTGATTGTTTCTCTCTTCTCGGAATAAATATTATCTTTCAGCACATTTTCAACACGTGAAGGTAACATTTCACATAACTTTCACACACTGGGTTTCTGGTTGGCTTGCAGTTTCATATGTAGTAAAGCATTTATCCAATCACAGATAAGACTGGATTCCTGGTATGGACCCAGTCATGACTCAGAAGGCAGGGTTTATCCGAAAAAGATGGGAACTATAACCTAACATTTAAAAATCTAACAACATTTTAGAAAAATACTACTTCTTCTCCTTCTGTTATTTCTGGCAGATTAAACACTTGACAGCAGGCAGAGACACTTTTTTTCTAATTAAATCCTTTGGGCACGTGAACATGCGTCTTATCAGCTCACAGTTAAGTTGGAACCTCTAATCAGAATGGTTTTAATCAGATGGAAGAGATATTATCCACCTGGACATAGTTTCTACGAGGGATCCTTGTGTTTAGTGACACATTTTAGTACAGATATTTAAATAAATGGTAGTGTAAATAGGAATAATTGTGGAATTTTTCTCTTATTATTGCTGTGATATATGTATTAAAGTAAGTTTGGAGTAAAGAGTTAAGCTATTTTTTTGTCTTTTTGATGTCAAAATATGGTCTAAAAACCATTCAAGGAAAGACTTTCCCACTTTCAGGCTAGGTTCCAGGTAAAACCTCTTTAAAAAAGGAATAAGTAATTAAATACTAAGCTGTAAATCTACGAGATTTATCCAAAGAGCCTTAGCATGAAGAAAACCATTGATTTCTCTTAAAACATAAATTATGTAATGTGACATATAACCAGGTCGTTCTCACTATATTTATATCTCCAGGTTCATCAATGCCAGGAGAAGGATAGTCCAGCCGATGATCGATCAGTCGAATCGTGCAGGTGAGGCCATGCTTATGCTGTCTTACTCCCACTAAAGCTACATGTCTCGTCTGCACTCTCACATACTTCTACTAAGTGGGTCTAATACGAACCAATGAAGTTAACAGAGTTCCAAGGGTCTTTATTAAGTGACACAAAACAAATCGCTGAACCGAGTGGTATATTTCATCCTTCTATTCTGTCTTCTCTCTCTCTCTCTCTCTCTCTCTCTCTCACTCTCTCTGGCTCTTTTTCTCCTAACTGTCTTGAGCCTTGTTTCTGTTGAGCTGTAGTAAAGTTTATGGGCTGTGAGGGGGGTGCGCGGGTCGGGCAGGCTCCAGGCCGAGGCAGGGAGGAGGGCTGGGGAAGTTCAAAGGCATTTCTGTGGGTCTGAACTGCTGCCCTCGTGCCAGTTAACCAGACACAGCTCACAAACCCCATACGGACTGTACGCTAATGGGCTTCAGAGGGAGGGGAGCGGGGAATGGGAATGCATGACTGGAACACTATAGCGATATGTGTTTGATTTTGGAAGGATTTTGACTGGAGTGTGTGTCGTTGTAGTAGGTCACAGTGGGCCGTACACTCCTGACAGTCAGCCAATGGGAGGCTACATGCTGGATGGACAGGCTCACATGGCAGCCAGAGCCCCAGGTGACATATTATATGTACTATTCATGCATTTAAAGGAGTGTTATTTAAAAGTTTAAAAGTGTTTAAACGTGTTCTGTAACATTAATATGCTTTCAAAAATGCTGTAGACTGTGATTTATAATTTTTGGTAATGGACCCGATTAGTTTCTTAGGTTCAGGCATGTGTTTTTCTGGCCCAAATCTAAGCTCCACCTCAAGGTGAAACAAAGCTGCTCAAGCTGCTTTCTTATTTAAAAAAAAAATGCTAAATTATTGAAAAATGTGAGTATAACATAATTTTTGTTGCAGTTAAAATTAATTATAGTCTTAAACTCCTTGGATAACTTCCTTAGTTCCAGGAGTAATTTCTTAGATAGAGAATTAGCTTTCTTGGTTACAGTCTCAACAGTCTCAACTTTCTCAGCTATAAGATTAACTTTCTTAGTTTAGTTCACTTTACTAAATTCAAGAACAACTTTCTTAGTTCCAGAAATAATTTCTTAGATGCAGAATTCACTTTTTTTTACTTACAATATAAAATTTCGTAGCTACAATAATAACTTTCTGAGTTACAAGAACAACTTCCTTAGTTACCGGAATAATTTTCTAGATATAAAATTGAATTTCTTACCTACAATATCATATTCCTTAGCTACAAGACTGACTATCTTAGTTATAAGAACCTCCTCAATCACAGAATTAATTTCCTAGATAATTTACTCTTAGTTACAATATTAACTTTATTAACTTCTAGATTAACTTAATTAATTACAAGTACAACTTCCTCATTACAAGTAATTTTAGACACCAGAATTAACTTTTTTGTTTAGAAATTTTCTTAGCTAAATAATTCTTTTTCTTAGTTACAAGAACAACTTTCTTAGTTATAGGAGTAATTTTTTACATACACAATTAACTTTAAACTTTGAGATATATCAGCTTCTTTAGCTACAAGGTGAACAACACAACTTCCTTAGTTACAGAACCAAACTTTCTAAGCTACAGAATTATTTTATGAATCTACAGAATTATCTTCTTTACATGTAACATTTACTTTTTTAGTTACAGGAACAACTTCCTTAAATACAACATTAACTTCCATACTTACAAGTTCAACTTCCTTATTTACAGCAGTAAATTCCTTTGGAAAAAGATGAATTTCCTGAGTTATAAGATTATCTTCGATAGTTCCAGGACTACCTTGCTTAAATCACAAGTACTTACTAACTTTCTTAGTTACAGGTTTATTCCTTACATACAGAATTAGCTTTCTTACATACGATACCAACTTCATTAAGTACAAGATGAACTTTCTTATTTCCAAGACCAACCTCCTTAGTTATAGGAGCAACTTCCTTAGTAAGAAGTTCGAGTTCATTAATTGCCAGGGTGAAGTTACTTAGATAGCTTAGAGAGCATTACGTGGCTAAGCTATGGCATTAACTTCCTTAATTACAGGAGCAGCTTTTTACCGACAACATTAACTGCCTTAGTTACAGGACCTCCTTCTTGAATTAAAGAATCAGCTTTCTTATTTACAGGAAGAACTTGCTTGATTATAGCATTAACGTCTTTAGTTACAGGATCATCATTTTTTTTACCTGGAGGAATCATATACCATTATATGATATATCAACCTTAGCAAACTCTGATTAACCATAATTACCTTTTCTGTGTAACTCCTGGACATATTTGTTTTCTGCCAGGCTTCTGCGAAGATTAAAAAAATAATATATATATTAGACATTAGCCTCGCCTCCAGCGGAAAGAAAGCTGCTCAGCTTCATCCTTTTTTCCTTAAAAGGCAACGCAAAAGACAAACAGATTCCTCACAGGCTTCGTCAGTGTGTGTGTTTTTTGTTTTAATTGAAGCTGTAATTCACCTTATGGGCAGCAGAGGGCTCTGTATATTACAAACTGCTCCTTTAAACAAATTTAAACAACAGGTATTTGAATCGTACTTGAATGAAGGAAACGACAGTGAATGATTTCTCTCTCTCTCTCTCTCTCTCAGGCTCACTGGGGATGGGGATGGACAGTCAATGGCACTACATGTAACCAATGTGTACTGCATCGTAACACCTACATAGGTGTCAGGTAATCTCTACTTGTGAGTGTGAGTGTGTGTGTTGTCAGAAGTTAACTTAAATGAAAGGAGACTCCAGTGTCAGAAGAGAAATATTTTTCTTGTTTTTGTTTATTTGCCTTATTTCAAATTGAGAAATATTGTCTTGTAAAAGAAGCATTTTTTTTTGAGTACAAAATGATGAAGAAAAGAAAAACCAAGCTGAAAAGAGAGAGAGAGTGAGAGAGAGAGCGCTTGTTAGTGCCTCTGCGGGATTGCTGCTTTTCACTCCCTCTTTATGAATCATTGTATTCAAACAAATCCATCTGTCATATCCCATAATGCCCCACAATGCCTGTACAGTTGACCTCCACCCCTTCAGCGAGCTGAGAGAGTTTACCCTGCCTAATCTCCCCTCATATGTTTCTCTTTTCCTCTCTTTTGTTAAATTCGTTTTTTATTTGCTCAGCTGTTATTTTTTCCTTTGACGTAAAACACACCGAACCTACTTAGCACTTGGGTGCTATATTGATGTCCCAGGGTCATGTTGTTATTGCTAGCGCAGGTACAATGGCAGTAAGTGGAAGAACAATGATTAAGGCATAGCAGTCAGGTTTCGGCTGAGCCCCTAATGCGAGATAGGAGGGGAAAAAATATGAAAGAGGCATACTAGAAAAAAAACAAACATTTTTTTTTTTTTGGTCATAGTTTAGAGTCTATCCGTTTAGTGTAAGAATCTTTGCTAGACAGATACTCTCGTTTTTTGTTTGTTTCCTTTTATAAATAATTCAAACAAAAAAATATTAAGAAACTTGGTGTAAAGTTATGAAAACGCTCATTCTGCTTCATGATTGGTTTTAAGAATTCCGTCTCATCTAGATTTGATTAGAAACCTAGAGCACAAACTTTTTCACAATATTTGTTAATTATTAAATCTAAGCGTCAGTCTACACCACGTTTATGTATAGTCGCCCACTGCAAAAGTATCAGCCAGTTTCTGTTAGCAAGCCAGTGTGAGGTTATGAGGTCCCACCCTCTGCGTTACGATTGGTTACAAGAATTTGGTCTCGTCTATTTTAAGTTAGAAACCTAGCTCGCGTCACGTAGTATTTCAGTACAAGTGCAAACCACAGGGAGCGAAACTGTTCACTGAAACAGTAAAGGCAATGTGAACAGTGTGCACAACAATAAACGATAAAAATCGGTTCATCATTTTGACGGAATTGGACAAGCAAGATTACCCATCAAGTAATTTTTTTTAAACTGACATTAACTAAACAGGGAGAGAGAGAGAGTACAGTGTTAATTACATTGTGGAACAGAATACAGCACTAGAGCATAAGTGCAGTTAAATAGAACCAGAAATGTGCCACTTGTTTTGTATAATATTGGGGTAAAAGACACAACAAAGTACTACATACGCCGTATTAGGTGTGTTCAAGTCAAATTTGGACTTTTGATTGCGCAGACTAACAACACAGTATGAGAGTAAAAACTATCTTTATTTCTCTATATAATCCCCTGGATCCACTAATGCACTTTTCCCAGTGTTTCATTAGTGCTTGAAAACCATCAAGGGAGAAAGATTCCTCAGTGTGCCAGAACCATGCTTGAACTGTTTAAAACCCTAGCCCACCAGGATCCCCTGTAATAGCCCAAACATGTGGAAATGTCTTGGATGGAGGTCAGGACTGTACGGGTGATGTGGCAATAACTTCCAGCTGAACGTCAACTGTAATGTGCAAGTGGTGTTAGTGAATGCTTGTGTGTACAGTTCACACAGACAGATATGCAAGTTGGTGACCATCGATTATTCATGGATTTTCAAGAATCATGCGTTCCACTCGCTAAAACGTTTGCACCGTTCAAATGTTTTACTGCAGTCTCATCTCTGTTCTGTGCTTCAAGTCTTCCGGAAACGTCAATTGGTTTTCCGCCCCCGTTCACCAGAAATTTCATCACATGTCCTAGTTCGACACATTCACAGCAGAGATGCACAGATAAAGTGCCGAGAGAACGAGGTAGACTGGAGGACTAACGTGCAGCTGCACTGCTGTCTTTATATAGAGAGATGAAACGAGGGGTTAAATCCCAGAACCCCACAATCAGCAGGTAATCAAGTGGCCTTCTGGTCTGTGTTTATTATAAACACATAAACACACATCTTGGTGAACAAATCATTCAGGGTGTACTTTTCCTTTGAAGGTGTTTCTGAGTGGAGTTTTCCATTACTCTGGTTCCTTTTCAAAGGAAGATAGTTTAAGTTCCCTTTTCAAGGATGGTTTTAAGTAGAAACCCATTTGGGGGAAAAAGGACACTTTAAGGATTTTTTATTTACTGGAATACTGCAATAAAAAAATTTAATCCTTCAAGGTTTTTCTGTTAATCATTGGACTCATAAATAAAGTTGTAAATAATATATATGTATTTTAACGAAATAAGACCTCTATTATTAACAGTAATGTGAACTTTTAGTAGAAGTACTTTAAGCGGCTGTCTAACCAGAGTTAACGGCACAACGTATTTAAAACATGCTCTGCCTCTCATAATCTTTGTGTATGGGAAAATGTTCTCAAAAGCCAGAAGTACAACATGTAGAATCCTCCACGGTTGTTTTGTTCATGCTGCTCATTAGGAAAGTCCCACAGCTGAAAATGTAGTGGTTTGGTTCATAAAAACAGAGGGAAGATGGCCAGTTTCTCCGTTTCTGAAAACCGTCAGCTGGTTCCTTGAAGCAGCGTTGGCTCCAGTACTGACAAAAGAAAAGAGAAACACTGTGTACGCTGTAAACGCCGATCTTTCTCTCTTCGCTTTTGCCTTCTGCCTCTGAAACTGAAACGTGCTCACTGCTCGCGTTTGGATTTTTAATTTTTTGACTTTTTTTTTTTTTTCCTACAGCACCAAAGATGGCGAATCGTCAATGCTACAAATCCCAGGAGCCTGATAAATTACCTCTCCGTGGCTTAAGGAATGCAAGTGCCTCGCTGCCACCACAGAGACTGCTGCAGCAGGCCGTTACAGCCGTCTCGTTCAAAATGGCCGTCCCAGCTGGAGCTTGGCGAGGACTGGGACATCAATCATAATGGGTCAAAAAAAACAAAACGAAAAAAAAAAAAAAAGATAAAAAGTAAAACACCTTTACTACTCCCAGCCTTACCTGCTGTAGGCTTGGTACAAAGACTGAACTGCCTTAAAGGATAAGGACACTCAAATGTTAAACCTCAAAAAAATATTTTATCCAGGTGTTTAAAAGTTTTTTTTTTTTGGTCAGAAATGATCTCCAATAGACAGTCTTTAACTACTGCATAAAACACTAATTGATATCATGTTGGGATGTTTTGTGAATTAATAATGTATTTACCTACATATTTACCTCTGATTCTTTATTTATGTATTGGCTTAAAAGCAGAGATTGTAACAGCAATCAGATGTCCATAGGTACAACATCAACTTCCTAAGTTTGAGGATTAGCTTCCTTAGCTACACCATTAGCTACTTAAATTACAACATCAACTCCCTTGGTTACATCATCAGTTTCCTTAGTAACAGAATCACCTTCTTTAGCTACAGTGCTAACGTTACTTAGTTACAGGATCATCTAACTTAGTTACAACATCAGCATCCTTAGATACATTGTGAGCTTCTTAGTAACGGCATCGGTTTCCATGGCAACAGCATCACCTTCTTTAAAGAGCTAACTTATTGGTTACAGCATTACTGTAGCTTACTTAGTTATAGCATCAACTTCCTTAGTTACAGCACTAATGTCTTTACTGTAGTTATAGCATCAATATTATTGCTAAGAGCATAAATTCCTTAAGTACAGCATCAACATTCTTACTTACAGCTTCAACTTCTGTAAGTACAGCATCACTTTCCGTAGTTTCTGCATCAAGTTCTTTAATTACTGTACATAACAACAAAACAATTTTCATTGGTTGTGACACTTGATTTCATAGCTAAAGGCTAAAATTCCTGAATTACGTAATGTTATTTACAACGTTAATCGCACAGATATAAAAGAAACTTTATAGATTACAGAATCGCTCTTACAGATACAAGAATCAACTTCCTTATTTATAGCAATGTCTTCCTTAGATACAACTTTAAATTCCTTACTTATATCATCAGGGTTTTTTTTTTTACCGCTGTGGCAACCGCTTGCTGGGAGCAACCAAAAGACCAACAACAACAACATCATTAGGTTTATTTTGTTACAGGATCAACATCCTGGGTTTCTGCACAGTCCACAGTAACTGCGTATATACTTATTTACAGAACCAACTTTTTAGTTACAGCATTAACTTCCTCAGTTACAGTAATAACTTTCATTGTTAGAAGCTGAGTGTCAGCTTAGTTACAGGATCTTTTTGGCATTGGAGGGACACCTAAAAGTATCCCCGGTACTGCTAGGCAAAATGGCAGCGTATGAGTTTCTGGGGAACATGCTGATCTCGGAAGGGTCTTTTTTTAGCGTTGTTCTGTTTTAAAGTTCTCCAGAGTGAAACTATTGCTACAAATATTTTGTAAATAGCATGTTAATTTGTCTCTGTAAAAACTGTAGACACAAAAAACAAAACAAAAAACTTTTCAGCTTAGTATAATGGATAAACAGTTTGACACTGACATTCTAATAATGGCTTTTGTGTCAGCTTAAGTTTTGTAATTCATTATTTCTCAAAACTGGTATTTGGGCCCCTCAGATGGATTTGTACAGGTGCTGAGAAACTGGTGTGCCTTGACCTCAAGTTAAAATAAATGATGTGCATAAAGTCATCACTATCCAGAGGTAAAATAACCTTGCATAATTTTATTACATTTTTACTTTCTTAGTTCAATTACTTAATGGAAGATTCTGCATAATTTGCATAGTTCAAAGTGTGTGGCCTGCAAATTTCTGTTAAAGTGTATTGGAGGTCACTTTTGTGCCGTCTCGTATCCACCCCAATAAATACACTGAATAAAATATGCACTTTGAGGTTTAACAGTGACCTTTAAGAAGTTAAAAACTATTTTCTCACCAGCAACAGGAGGACCTGCACGCATTTTCAAGGATCTACGTGGAATCTATGTGGAACTACATTAAAATCTGACCAGGCCTGGAGAAGGACATTACAAAAAAAAAAATTATAATAAAAATAGACGAAGAAGAAGAAGAAAAAAAGAAGCTTGTATTGATGGTACGGTTTGATTTTAGATGACATAGGCACTAAGCTTGCAAATTTTTAAGGTTGATTGTATAATTTTGTAGTGCTGCAAACACCAAAATGCAACAATGTTTACCCTTAACAAACATGCTGCAGATGCATTGATGTTTTAAAAACTGAATGTTTCTTGCCTTTCTTATGCGATCTGCTGCATCTCTCGAATGAGTAATGGTGCTCCAAGAAAATCCTGAAAAAAGATGATTGTAAATGGTTTGGTTTGCATTGGTACACCATATTCTGTATTTTCCGCACTATGTGTGTTTGTGCGTGTGTGTGTGTGTGTGTGCGTGAGAGTGCGTGTGTCGTTTTCATAAAACTTTTTACCTCAATAGCTGATGGCTGGTTTTATTTCTCTAATGGAGTTGGAACAATAAGGCGACTTCACACTGGAGCTGATTATGTGTGCCACCTGTAGGACAGCAGCGATACTGCGCAGTGTGAAAATTGAGATGCACATTATCATGGTTTATATTTAGAAACATATTAGACACATATTCTTATGGTTTATATTTATTCATATGGAAGACACTTTTTGTCTACTTACAGGATAAAACGTGATATTTTAAAGAAAAAGAAAACATCATGCTGGCTTATCACACTGTGAATTTACTTTTACACTGTTAGAAAAATTCTAACTTTTATTTGTATTCAAGAAGCATCTTAATCGCAAAAAAAAAGCAAACATGCACCTTGTAGCGCATTATGCCCTGTACATTACTGTAGTAAGGAATAAATCACTCTGGGACATGCTGTTATTGGAACACCACAACAGCTCAAGTGTTTTATCAGCGTTTTACAAGCTACTTTTATAGGCTACTTTTACAGACTACTTGGCTCAACCCTGATCAGGATTCTGTCTCCTTGCTTGTGTCGCATGAACTTGATAGAGCTTTTGACACCACTGATCACGTTATTCTCTTGAATAAATTAGAAAATATTACTGCCGTTATGTAAACTTCCCTCTCCTACTGTAGCTCAGGTCTCATTTGGCTGATTGTAATCTTTTTGTAGATGCAAACGTGCAAATATACAGTTTGGTGTTCTGCAAGGTTCGGATCTAGACCCACTGCTTTGTTTCTCTATACTGTATATGAACAGTTTGATTGCATAAATGCTATTGTAGATTTTCACTCATTTTGGCAAATTCTTTTCCAGAGCCATGCAAGGCTGTCTATAACAAAATATTTTTGTTAAACATTTCTAGATTTTGTTCTTCTACAATCTTTGAACTATCACTAGCACTGATTTTTATCATTTGGCAGCCATAATTGCGCTTCAAAGTCAGATTAATGAAAGAAAATGAAATAGAGAGATAATGTTACAACACCTAAGAGATGTTTCTATCATGTTTGCTATTCTCGCATTGTGTCCATTACATTCCTTTTTTTAAATAATGATTTCTAAGTTATGTTATTACCTTGTGGGACTACAGACATATCACCATAAGATGCATAAATGACCATTCTAAGTGAAAATACAACTGGTAGAGGAGGAAGCTGATGATGCTGTACATGGAAGTTTTTTAAATATTTTACAATGTTTCTCATGATCTCCAGCACACTTTGTAATTAAAAGGTTTTGTGTGGAGCAAAACAACACTTTCTCCCTGTTCAAGTTTTCTGCCATGAACTGATTTACTACAAAATCAAAGCATGAGTTTTCTATCATTTTTTTTATATCTATGGTTGACTTTAAACGGCATACCTAAATAATCATTTACACAACTCCGGACTGATTTATCCACTGTGACAAAATCGTAGGAGGTGGATTTATAGCATTTTGCAAAATTAACTCTGGTATAAACAAAATAATTTTGACATAATATTTTGCCATTCATGCTTTTTAACATGTTAGTGACCTATTAAAACCATGCACAAATATTTTTATTACTTTGCAACATCTAACTTCTTTTGAAAAAAAAAATCTTAAAATTGCAAAAAGAAAGGGAGATTATCTTATTTTGCAGTCAAGCTGTTCATATGAATCTTCTTTGTAATATTTTTCATAACCATGAAACATATTACACATCTTTGCATTATACATCTGAGTAGTTGAGGGTTAAGAGCCCAAGCAATTGGTGGTTGTGGAGTTTGAACCTGGGACCGTCTGACTGTAGGCCAATGCCTTAGCCACTGAGCTACCCCTGACCCCGGTACTAGAACTAAATGCAGCTAGAAGTAAGCTTTCTCATTACACAGTGCCTCTGGATGGCCTTTCTGTCTCGTCACATGCAGCAGTAATAGACCTTGGTGTAATCTTGATTCCAGCTCCAGTTAGTCCCGGATGCAGCGACCAGAGTCCTTATACTAGAGTTCAAAGATACACTATCTTATCCACACAAAATTAGTATAAAATACTAATATTGACTTATAAAGTACCAAATGGTTTCACACCACATTACAGTGGCACATCAGCAGACAAACACCCACCTTAGGAATGTTCGCCTGAAAGACTGAAATTTTGCTAGAAACTTACCTTGGCACACACAGCAATTTTGGCATGTTTTTAGTGTTGGAAATTGGTAATATTAGTAATATTTGTGGGTGGCTGGAATGGATTATCTGCATTTACATTACTTTCTATGGGAAAATGCGTTTTGCAATACATAATTTCTGCCTCAAAAACTCCGGAATGGATTACACGTGTGAACTGCTGAACTGCCATACCTACTTCAATTAAAATATTCAGCCTATTTGTTGGTGCCTTGTATTTTCTAGATTATAGCAGATGCTAGAAATTATTCTTAAGAAAGCTCCGCAGTTATGGTCTAGCCTTCCAGGTAGAGTTTGGGACTCAGTGTATAAGACCAGCTTGATAATTTTTCTTATTAGTAAAGCCTTTTTTCGAAAAAAAAAAAAAAAATCCTTAGGTAAAGAAGCAAACCCTTGAGGCCATGGGATGACTTGATTCCCTGGCCCTTATCCAATCCCCAACCCCACTCTCACATGTTCGTTAAAGTTCTTTGATGCTAGAGAGACTGTCCGATTTACAGTATGTCTCAGACCCCTTATGTCTGGCTCGCCATTTTAGTCATGCTCTTATAGCTAGTCCTTAGAATCCCTGCTTGCACTCTGCACAGTTTACATTGTACGATCACATGACAATGCACATACAGTACCTAATAAATTTGTCTTTTGATAAGCTATATATGCTACTCCTGAGATACCAGTGATTCTGCCCCCTTCTGTTCTTCTGCCTGAGCCAACATTGATCCTGATCGCTGCTTCTGGTTGGAGTTCTCATCTCTTAGAAACCACTCACTGCTGCTGAGGATGGCTAATGAATACTTAGTAACCATAAAAATGGCTTTAGACTGCAATTAATGCGAACATTTTGCTACAGTTGCTTAGGATGATAATTGGCATGAAAGCTTTAGTGCAATTCCTACACAGAGTTTTATACTTGAGTGTCTGGCAGTAAAACAGTTATTAACATCGACAAAATAGACTTAAAATTATAATAAATTACCTGGTTCCAGATGAGTTCCATTTAAAGACTGGTTCCTCCCAAGCTTTTAGGTATCAGTTACAGTATAAAGGTATGAATTTATCATTTATATAAGGAATAAACTATAGATTTTTATTAATGTAACATAACACTGTAGACTCCTTCCATTAATGTTTGCATAAACCTTGCTTGACAGAAAAACATAATTCATAACTACAGTAATATCAGTGTTTTTCCTCTTTAGTGTATAACTTTACATTAAAAAAGAAACCAGACAAGTCTTCCAGACAATTCTATGTCTGGATTACTGTTAAATTAATTTACTATAATAAGTTACTAATGAACACAGTGAAATAAACCATGCAGCTGGAAGCACTTTGAGAGCTGCTGTGTTAGAGAACTAATCAACACCTTCAATCAGGATATACACAGTCATGGCTTTGTGTAATGTATAACAGGTGAATGATGTATAAATCCAGTAGCCGTTATGCATACAGGAGACAAAGGGATTAGATATCAGCTTGGATCAGTTTCAGACTGTGTGTGTGTGTGTGTGTGTGTGTGCACGGACAGACGTAGGGGCTCTCAGGTTGCCCCATGAAAGCATGTATAAGGGCAGGAAGTCGCTCTCATTTGAAGAACTAATTAGAATCATTTAACCAGAAAACAAAAACATGTCAATGCCCATGTTGGAGATCAGAAGAACTCAGGTCTGGAGAGACCTGAAACATCTACACGCGTGGAACAACACAGACAGAAGCCTTCTGTTTAATAAGGTTTAAAATGTTGATTTAGTTCTCTTTATAACACCATAAATAATAAAATGTCTCCATGTTTCATCCTAATGATGATTAATGATGCAGTAATTTAATACTGAGTACCTGGCATCTGAGTTATTTCTGTCACTTTGAAATTATTTAAAAGGATGGACTGGCGAAAAAATAAGAATATTTTAATAATTAAAAAAAAACAATGATTTATTGAACCAGATGTAGGCAATCCGTCAGAATTTTCGAGCAGTCAGAAGGGTTTGGATGTTCACTTATTTAGTTGTCGCTAAAAATGTAGAATTTACAACTCATGCATTCAAAAAATTCTTTTCACCTTGTGCTTGTGTTTCTTACAGGGACGCATGAAGCCGGGAAGTGATGCAGGTTGTGATCGTAGAAAAACAGATGAGGATTTCACTTTTAAAATCACTTTTAGCCCTGAGCAAAGTCGTGTACAATACATTTTTATAGTTTAAAATATAAACAGAATTAAAAGGAAAATTAGGGAAATCAGTTTGTAATGTCTGAGGAAATATGAACCATTAGGTTTGCCAAACGTATCTTTGCTTAAAGAAATTAATTAAGTGTCCAGTTATTAGCTACACATTTATAATTTCACTTTGCATGCATCATGAACAATTATTATTAAAAATAACAACAGCAGCAATAATAATAATAATAATAATAATAATAATAATAATAATAATACTAGAGTGGCACAGTGATGTAGTGGCCTTGCTAATAGTTGTTCACAATACTTTCTTAGTGTGTGAATGAGTGTGTGTGCGTGTGTGTGTGTGCTCTTTAATGGATCAGCATGGATTGTACAGCCTTGGATAGGCTCCTGGCTTTCCGTAAAACCTGTACAGCTGGTATACAGAATAAATAAATAAATAAATAAATAAATAATAATAATAATAATAATAAAATGAAAGAAAACTTCAACGTTGTTCCCGTATGATTAATTCCAGAAATTTGTGCACCCATAGAGCAAAATGGAAAAGACATAAAATGTTATTTGTAACAGCAATATGTTTAATGTATTGGGATTAATAGAATATAAAGGTGTTCCTTTGTAGGTGCAGGAAACAAATCCTGTATTTAAAAAAAAAAAAATCACATGTGTTTGTGTGAAAAATATGAAAAAAATATGAAAAAGTGCATTTACACAAGCCATGCTCTCAAACTGCAGATGTGAACTTGTGATCATGTGGAAAAGAATAATTCAGTGTTAGTAAATACCATAAACAACTTTAAAAAATTAGCATGTAAAATTAAATTAACATGTAGAAATATGAAAATGAGATACATGTAAAAATGTCTGAAACGTAACTAATGGAGAGGCGTTAAACCATGTGCACATTTCACATGTGAAAGAGGAAAAATAGTTTTTTGAGTCCTTGCTGCGGGACTCAATTACATTTTATTTATAACATTTTAAAATGCAATTTGTTTGTTTATACAGTACACCATAAAATAAACTGATGATTTCAATTTTTCCTAATATTTTTTCTTGCACTTGCACGAATGTAGCATGGAAGAAGTTGCTCCTTTCAGTAGTCCTTGAACATTAAAGCAGATTTAAGAGGATGAGAGCGTGATTTAAAAAGCTAGAAAAGTTGGAATTCTGATGTCTGGTGTTTTTTTCACACACTCAGACTCGAGGCTCCTCTAATCAGTGAACGATGACATCATCAGGACAAAAAAAAAGAAAAAGAACTGTGTCTATTCAGGAAATCTCAGCCTCCAATAATCCACTGCTGCAGAGAAGACTCATCTATCAACTAAAGTACTTCTGTGTGTGTGTGTGTGTGTGTGTGTGTGTGTGTGCCTTAGGGGCCACATTAAGCATGGAAAGACACATAAAGAACATTCAAAGGCTGAGGTAGCCATATAGCAGTAAAAGAAAGACAGAGAGATATGGTCATGTCCATGCGGTCATTAAAGCGTTGAGGAGATTTACAGGCCGTGGATCAGTGCGTAGACTAACTTATTCACAGCGAGCCATCAGCACAGAGTGAAACAGCAGGAACACCTATGATATACTGCACACACTTTCCTTTCAACGCAGTACAACTGGACGTTTTTGTTACAGTCGAACACAGGGTTTTTTTTTTTTTTTTTTGCTGGTCAGAAAATAAAAAATTTTGCTAACCTTTAAACTAGCCATGTAAGTCATGGAAGGAGTAAAACACTCTGCAGCATGGTGTTACAAAAAAAATAATCCATGACGACTCGGGCGTGGTGTGCTCTAGTGTTAATTCTGGAATGTTGGAATGTGATTAGATTGCAGTAAGTGCGTCAGTCTTATACTGCAGCTATTCGCCAAATATTACAGTAACTGCTGAATTAATGAATTATAGTTTTTTTTATAGTTATGTTCAGATTGTGCAACAACCAAGAGACAAGTCAGTTCATGTTGCCTCTTTTATAACAATGGCAACAAGTAAATGTGGAGCCAATTTATTTTAACGCAAGAAGCTGATTAAAGTATAAAAAGTTATTACAGCATGAAATTTTTTTTAATAGAGGCACGTCCTCATATCAATAAGAGCAGAAATGGATAATGGGTTTAATAAAACGCTTTTAGTACAATCATAAAACACTCAAATAAACCATAAATTTAAAGCATTTAACAGCTCCAGAAAAGGATTCTGTCTGTCTGTCTGTCTTCCTGCCTGTCTGGCTGTCTGTTTGTCTGTATGTGTTTTAATACCTACGGAGTGAAACTTCAGTGCACCCAGAGGAAGCGGATTCAATACTGCTGATTTTGCCATTTTATACATTGAACTCAAACACACACACACACACACACTCACTCACTCCCAGGTCCAAGTCTGGGTCCTCTTACACACATAACGACGCCCACTTTCCCTATGATATACGAGCGGCATCGGCAGGGGTTATTTGGGAACATCGAAAGGTTGAAAGTGCTGTAACTCAAGAGCGCACACAAATCTGTTTATTGGGCCGAAGCTATTTAATGTCGCAATGTCTCATTAAAAAGGAGAAGTTAACGCTGTCATCTGATTGTGACATTAAAATGAACATCTTAATAATAGTAACAGTTAGAAATATGATAAAAAATGAATAACTAAGAATATTGCAAGTGTGTGGAAAAGTATCCTTTTTACCTTCACAATAATGTATGTATGTTTTTTATCTTATACAAATCATTTAGCTATTTATTTGAATATACAGTATGTATTGATATCATGTAATATTTATCTTTGGAACTATGCGTATGCAACTTACAAATGTTAGCTATTTAATCAAATCTATTTACTTTTCCTTTTTTAAGGTGATATAGTATACAAGTAACATATTTGGAATTTTTTTGCATGACAATTATTGGACATATATATATATATATTTACATACCTAAAAAAAGAGCAGTTTAAATAAACTGGGACTCCATGATGAAAATTCTGTTGAATGAAGGCGCGTACAGTATATACATTGACATTTATAGAGGATTTTAAGCTCAGTATGTGAGCCGCAATAAATCTGTGAATGATGATCCCGACCCTCTGCAGTCATTCCATTGAACATTCAGGAAGTTGAACACCTGATCCCTGAAAATCAATGGATAATTTGTCACCAACTTGAGGAAGAGACTTATCTCTCTGTGAGAACTGTACACACAATCATGTTAAGGGAGTTCCTGGGGGGCCTGTGTTACAGACATGAATCAGACAGGAAATCAGATCCTGGCTCCAGCATACTGAGAAAACTTTGATGGTGTCCAAGCACTAGTGAAACACTGGGATATGTGCATTAGTGTAACAGGGGATTATACTGTATAGAGAAATAAAGGGAGTTTTTACTCTCATAACTGTATTCTGTTAATCTGCACAATCAAAAGTCCTTGAATTCCCAGGGAAAATGTTAGTTATCATATCATGTTATGATTCTGTTTTATTTTTATTTTGTCAGTTATATACAGTATTTTATGGATTTATAATCCATCTAAGAAAATAATCAGGGTCTCACTGTGTGGTCAAAAGTATGTGGACACCTAACCAGCACACTTAGAGTACATGTGTACGCACTCATGAGGGAGTGATATTTTGTCGGTAATTTTGTCGGTTTTTATTCTTTTGTGACCATATGTGACAAGTATTCTTATATTTACAACAACATCAACAACAACAAGTTTAAGTAGATTTATAAATATAATTCTTATTAAATGTTTTGAATTCATTTTTAAATTATTTTACTGCACTTTTTACACACACACACACACACACACACACACACACACACACACACACACACACACACACACACATCTGTAGTGATAAATAGTGTTGTCTTGGGAACAAACAAAAAACGTTCTGGCTGCGCATTCGAAGCGCAGATGTGATCCTCCCGAACAGACACACGCAGTGGCTGATGGGAAAAAAACAGTAACTTGGCGGTTCGCTTGAATTAACAAACAAACCACGCAGACGCCGACAGTTAGCAAAGATATACGTCATATAAACTAATGTCGGGTGTTAGCGGTAAAGTTAATATGCTGTTTATACGTTATGTTATATAAAATATGCGCCGTAGGCTTCAGGAAGCAGTATGAATACGCGGAGGATGAGGAAGGAGGAGACCCCAGATCAGACTCAGAGCAAAACCAAAATAAACAGACTGAAGAGGAGCCCGAAAACAGCACAGAAAGCAGACATTACTAACTACAGAACTCAAACAGGTGAGTCACAGGTACTGAGTTACAGGTAGTGAAACATGTCGGTGTATTATTATATGACTCACAACAAGTAAGAGTATTAAAGTTAGTGATCTTCCATTCTAAGATAGTGATAGGTCGTTCATGAACGTTTAACGTGATTTAGATGAACGAGGAGTCTCGGAGAGTGATTTATTTTATTTTTTATATTTTTGTTTTTACTGGGCGCGCATGCGCAATTCATCGCAAAACCCCTGTAGGTCATATACAGGAAAGAATTGAGCGAATCTTTCACAATGACTCTTCGACTCCGAGTCGTTCGATCTTTTGTCACGTGACTCCCATAGACACTATGCGGTGCAAAAGATTCAAAAGCTGAACGACTCCGACTGGAAGATATGAGAGAAGAGCTAGTCATTCTGTTTATTATAATACGTTAACTTAGTTGCAATGTAATATTTTCATTACTGGAACTATAGCCGATATTTGTGTATGTAGACGTATTGGGGGTCTTTTTATTGAAAATGTAATAATAATAAAAAAAAGGTTCTGATTAAAAGAACGGAATAAACTAAATGACTCACAAAAAGATTCGTTCATTTTGATAAACGAGATGCAAAGAACCAAATCACTAAAATGATTTAAACTTCCATCACTATTCTAAAAACACATCAAGTTTCATCACCTAAATCCCCCCCTTAAAAGTGGGCGTGGTTAAATTGCATCAGACTACACGAGACAGACTTCACTCCCTATGTGTTCGAGTCTTGGCCACTCATGACCCTGTCACCGGATTTCCTCCCCTGGATGACTTTTGGTATGTCCTGACCACTGAAGCAGTTTGGGACTTGCTCTGATCAAGTCCTCTAGCCATCATAATCAAATAAAAAAAAAAAGAACCGTCACAGTGTGATGGCTAGACAACTAGGTCAGAGCAACTCCAGAACTGCATCTCTTGTGCAGGCTGCAGTGGTCAGGTCAAACCAAAAGTGATTCAAGTAAGGAAAACCAGTGAACAGACAGATTGTTCTTTATGTAGGAAGTTTAAAACTAGTTTGTCTTATATGTTCTGAAACTGTGACGCTAATAAAAAGCAGTAATGTGAAGCTCCACTATGAGACAAAACACAGGACGTTAGAGCAAACGAATCTGGAACAGTTGAGGTGAGGGCATGTAAAATACCTGAACTGAGAGCCTGGAATGGCGGAGCAACCAGAGTCCTTTCACATTCATTTACAGCACAGCAGCGTCCAATGAAGATTCACTAAAAGTTGATTAAAGATTGTTTGTATTCCATACGAATAAAAGGAAATATAGTCCATGAAAGTTAAAACTGTCCACATTTTTTATGTAGTTACAAATTCTTTTAAATCGACTATTATTAAAATGTTATGGAAATTTAAAATGGTTTATTTTCATAGATTTACAAGAACATAAACATGAAATTCGGACCTCAGCTCCAGGGAAATTTTACTGACAAGACCTTCTTAAATTTTTATTCAGTACCCCTGGTGTAAGGGGTTGGAAAATGTAATGGAGTGTAAAGTAGGGTGCATCTCTTTCACCCTTTCCAAGACTTTCCAAGGATTCTAGTATTAATAAGATTAAAAGGAAAAAAAAAAAAAGAATAATTTCACATGCAAATGTACCATCAGGGGAATCTCTATACATGTGATAACCTGGTCTGTCAGGTTGTCAGCTGACTTCGTTTTATTGCCACATAACGCTGCTGAGTCTAGACCTGAGCAACTGAAGAAACCCCAGATTATAACACTGTCTCCAGAGGCTTGTACATGATGGGTGCATCGCTTTGTGCGATTCTCTTCTTACACTGGAATAGTAAGCCCATCAGTAATACTCTGCCCATCACTCTGGAATAGAGTCAATCTGGATTCATCAGACCACATGACAATGTACATTGCACCAAAGTCCAGTTTTTGTGTTCATTAGCAAACTGAAGCCTTTTCCCCAATTAGTCCCACTAACAAGTTGTTTTCTTATGGTCACGGCTGTTTAGTCCCTGTCCTGTGAGTTTTTGTCACATTGTCTTCACATTGACCATGTCTTTCATGAAGTTAACGGTTCAGCACGATCATTCCAGGTTTTAATAATGCATTGGAGAGTTCTTAACCCAGTTACTGTAATTTTACTAATTCCAGATTTTTCTTTTGTTAGCTAGGCAGTGGAATATATATACAAATACAAATAGTAAGCTTTGCTTTAAGTAACTTTGAGCTACTTACACCTACTTACATAATTATTTAATTTGATTAGATTTCAAGACACCGACCCGTGTACCGAGGGCAGGTTTTAGGAGCTCCGTTACTGAAGAGTCTCCAAACAGCGATTATGAACTTCAGCATGAAATCATCTGGGATCCAACATCACCCACAACTCCCATCAGGAATGGCAAGTGGGCGTTGAATCTTTAAAATGTATAGTTGCTCAATCAAAACATCTGTAATCATGTTCTGAATTCTTGTTCAGGACGGGGTCGACGGAGGACCGCTGTTTTCAAGTCAGTGGACGTAACAGACATCGTCAACAGAATAGCTCCAAAGGTTGTTAAAAAATACATTGTGACTCAGTTATGTACTTTTTGTCGAGTGTGTATTTCAGCATTGGTGTCCCGGTTTTGTAACGTAGAGCAAGAAGCTCGACGAAGCAGAGTCATCTTTGCTGCAGTGGATTGGGGACACGGCCGTCCCCTGTACTCCGGAAGTCCGAGAGCCCAGGACCAAGCCCAAACCAGCAAGGTCTGATTGTAAAGCACTTTGATATCAGTAGTTTGTGGTTTAATTTTGTCTGGTGTAAATGAATACAAATACTATATAGTACACTGTTTTGTATTCTTAATTTCAAAACCATAGAGAAAATGATTCAAAGTTATTGGAGTACACTCCATCCACATGACAGCTTTGTTCCTGCACAGACAAAACCCTGTGGACGACCTGCTGAAGTTAGCAAAGCAGTTTGACTTCAACATGATCCAACAGGAGGAAGCTCATCTCCGGCCAAACCCCCAGAGTTCTGCAGAAGTCATAGATGAAGACCAAGATTTGTTTTTTAACGAGAACAGCCCACCAGCTCTTCCACAGACTACCTCTGGAACTGTGAGACCAGCATTGAATGTGGAGGACACCAAAAAGAACAGTGAAGATCCTCTGGATGATCTGGATCTCATGCCAGAAATGGAAGATGATCTTGATTTGCTCTTTGAGGGTTCGACGCAGCAGCTCAGTGGTGGCCTGAGCCAGAGTTTCGGGACTCGTTCTCAGGATGTGGGTAAAGTTCCTCCACAGTTTGGAGCTGACTCAGTAGTAGACCCGGTCACTCAAATGTGCGGAGTTTCAAAATCAAGAACCATTCGCACATGTGTGGGTGAACCAATAGTCAGCATGGTCAAGCAGGTCGGAGCGGCTGATGATTTTGATGATGACTGGAACGACAATGATTTGCTGGACAACTCGCTGGTGATGGAGATGACGCAAAACCCGGAGCTGTTCTCCGCACCTCAGCACAGCTCGACACAGAAACAGACGAACAAAAACAACTCAGGAAATACCGTGTACCGTCAGAACGGTTATAAGGACGCAAAGTCTCGAGAAGCACAACCTTTGAATCAGAGACTCGAAAGTTTTCAGAGTAGCCAACATCTGGACAAGCCTCGAGGAAATGAGAACACTAGGCAAAATCAATTTCCTTTAAAACCCAATTCAGAAATGCATGTTTTTCCTTTCAGCAAAGTTCCCTCAGTGGTTTTTGACTCCTGTAGTGTCTCTAAAACCAGTTCTCAACAGAAGGAAACAATGAAAATCCAGCGACTGCTAGCGGCCACTAACGCAAAGTCTGCATGGAAAGTCCAATCTACGACTGCAAACTCATTTGTCTCCAGATCTGACCCCTTTAAAACTAGTCCTCCAGCCACCATCATGACTATTTCCAGTTTCAGGAACAATAACGTCACTGAGGAGAAGGAAAACCACCCGACCATAGAGGAGGATGCCCTCTGTGACCTCGCAGTCGAGGACCTGGACTCCATCTTTGCCTCGGATGACATCTGGGACGACGGGGTGGATGACGATGACCTGTTCTGTGAAGCATGCGAGAAGGTCGAAGAATCCATGACCGAACCGGAACCTCTTCCAAAAGCGCCCGTATCAAGACCGACACCACGGAACAGTCATGGCCCGAGTAGTCAGAACGCCGCGGCTAACCGCCAGAGCACGTTTGCGAATCGGTTCCCGTACGACACTCGGATTCATTCCCACAACGCTACTGGGAACCGAGCGCCAACGAGTACCGGAGTTCCTACTACAGCATGTAATAAAAGCACCTCAGCACCAGGGAACAGCATGATGACGACGCCAGCTGAGAGAACGTACAAATTTAGCCATATTAAAAGCACTACAGAATCAGGAGGTTCAGCCAATAACACAGCTGGACAGATCAACGAGAGCGTCATGGCAACCACCAACCAATCACTCCAAAGAATTCAAGATGACCATCAGTTCAAAAAGCCTTACAGCACCTTTAACGTTGCACCAGCAGTCTCCAAAGGTATCTGAATTCCAATACATATATTTGTAATACAACTCCATAATTATTGGAGAAAAACAAAAAAATTGGATCATTCTAAAAAGTTTTTTTAAGTAGTATTGTCTACTATTTTTTTAAAGCATTGATATGTAGAAGTGCAGGCTGTTTAACGACCAGTTATTTTTCATTAATTTAAATATTTGATGTCAAAAACATGGGTAATTAATGTGTCTAAAAAAATCCTTATGTATAGTGGTAGTTTAGTATATACAGTGTATCCGGAAAGTATTCACAGCGCTTCACTTTTCCCACATTTTTCCACATATGTTACAGCCTTATTGCAAAACAGATTCAATTAATGATATTCCTAAAAACAAGGGGCCTCTGGGTGGCGCAGTGGTAAAGTGCTCGCCTCATCATCCGGAGATCGCGAGTTCGATTCCTGGGTCATGCTGTTACCTCTCGCAGTCGGAGGTCTAGAGAGAGCTGATTGGCCGAGCTCTCTCAAAGGGGAGGGATGAGAGGTACTTACGTGATTAGTGCTCACATTAATTACGGCTCTACAGCCAATCTGGGGCGTCTTCCAACTATCGGAGGAAACACGTGATAGTCTTCGGCCCGCTCGACTGAGTGGTAGTAGTAGCCTTAATGTGGGAGCCCCCTAGTGACTTGCCAAAAGGCACC
This sequence comes from Clarias gariepinus, assembly GCF_024256425.1. Lineage (NCBI taxonomy): Eukaryota > Metazoa > Chordata > Actinopteri > Siluriformes > Clariidae > Clarias > Clarias gariepinus. The sequence goes on from NC_071117.1 coordinate 9,958,745, forward strand.
TGAAGGACCATAAGCACTCAGACCATAAGCACCTTTGGCACCAATTACAGCCTCAAGTCTTTTTTTGAGAAGAATGATTGTTCTCCTCTGTCCAATCAGCTGAATTTAGCACAGGTGGACTCCAATCGAGTTGTAGAAACATCTTAAGGATGATCAGTGGAAAGAGGATTTTTTTTTTCAAGGGTTAATTTTGAGTGTCATGGCAAAGGTAAACACTCATGTACATGTAATTTATTTATTTATTTATTTATTTATTTTTTTAAAATAAATTTGCACAGTGTCATTTTGGGGTATTGTTTGTGGAATTTTGAGGAAAATAATAATCCATTTAGAATTAAGGCTGTAACATAGCAAAATGTGGAAAAAGTGATGCGCTGTGAATACTCTGTGTGTGTATGTGTGTGTGTGTGTGTATGTATATATATATTTATATATATAAGTAGTAAGAATGTTGAATACTAAATATTCAACAGAACCAGGTTTTGATAATTTAACGGTATTTCGATAAAATTCTCCTTACTTAAGAATTTAAGAGCACACCTGACTACTAGTGTTTTGTTTTTTTTTTATAGCTAAGAAATGTACAAATGCTGTGATTTAGTAAATATTTTAATGGGATCACATGAATGCCTCTGCAGATGTGAGGAAAGCGGCGGTGACGAGATGCAGTGACGCGGAGATCGAGAGGAAGAAGCAGCAGGCTATGGAGAGACGGAGACTCAAAATGCTGGCCAATCAGAACCTTCAGGCTCCTGTATGAGCTACATTACATAATCCCAAAGATGAATAAAACTGGCCTGGTCATGGTGGCAGGTCAAAACTGCACAACAATGCTGAGCACTTGTTTGCCCCGTCTGAGGATGGACTGTATCTTTGCCTGGTCGGTGTCAGCAGGGGCTTGTCATCTGAATGATATCTGCTCCAGACCTCAGAAGTCCACACTGTAGATACAGAAAATCAGGGGACATTTGGAAATTTTCAGCACGTCTGTCTGTCTGGAGCTTTTGAATGGTTTCAGTGTTTGGATGAAAACGTTCTTCACTGTATTTAAGTCATGATTTGACCTTCAGTTATATTCATGTTGAAAGTTGTCTTAAATTCTTTTTACATTTTTTTTATTTGTGTTGTAGAAATGTTTTATTTTTGTTGTACAGCTGAAAAAGAGATTAAACCCTCCAAATTCACTCTTAGCAAAGTGGATAATATTTTAATGTTTTATGTTCATTCTATTAAAATGATCAGTTAAACTTTTCTCCCAGATACAGCACTTATTAAACACCTAAATTGCAGTTAAAGTGTGTAGAGTAAAATTATCTCCTTTTTTAAAACTGATACTCATGGCCCGCCTCTTTTATCAAGACTGATAGACACAGAGACCGCACCTTCTTTACTGAGACCGATAGACACACAGGCCACGCCTCCTTTACTGACAAGCAAACAGACCACGCCTCCTTTACTGACAGGCACACTGGCCACGCCTCCTTTACTGACAGGCACACAGGCCATGCCTCCTTTACTGACAGGCACACCGGCCACGCCTCCTTCACTCCGACTGACAGGCACACCGGCCACGCCTCCTTAATTCTGACTGACAGGCACACCGGCCACGCCTCCTTCGCTCCGACTGACAGGCACACCGGCCACGTCTCCTTCACTCCGACTGACAGGCACACCGGCCACTCCGACTGACAGGCACACCGGCCACGCCTCCTTCACTCCGACTGACAGGCACACCGGCCACGCCTCCTTCACTCCGACTGACAGGCACACCGGCCACGCCTCCTTCACTCCGACTGACAGGCACACCGGCCACGCCTCCTTCACTCCGACTGACAGGCACACCGGCCACGCCTCCTACATTTCGACTGACAGGCACAGCGGCCACGCCTCCTACATTTCGACTGACAGGCACAGCGGCCACGCCTCCTTCACTCCGAATGACAGGCACACCGGCCACGCCTCCTTCACTCCGAATGACAGGCACACCGGCCACGCCTCCTTCGCTACGACTGACAGGCACTTCGGCCACGTCTCCTTCGCTCCGACTGACAGGCACACCGGCCACTCCGACTGACAGGCACACCGGCCACGCCTCCTTCACTCCGACTGACAGGCACACCGGCCACGCCTCCTTCCCTCCGACTGACTGACCATGAAACCACGCCTTTCACCTGTTCTGATGCAGAGGCCCTGTGTATTTTAGTTCTTCATTTACACAAAAATAAGTTTAAGTTAGTGATACAATAACGTCGACTATTTAGTGTACAATAATCACACGTGTCGTCATTTCATGCAATGTTTCAGACGTGTTTCAGACGTCCAACTCTGAACAGCTTGGAGTGACGTGACCAGAGCAGAGGTAGATTCAGGTGAGATACCGCGCCTCCTGTCTCACTACTGAGCTCACTGACACCTGTGTGACTGCAGCACACCTGAACACACCTGAAAGAGGACTCCTGTTGTTATCAGGCTGCGGGGAGGTAACTGTAGACAGCAGTGTGTTTAAACCCCCCCACCACCACCCCGTGGCCATGACATGTCGTCATTTCATCTGTCTGAATGGCAAAGCTGGTAATACTGCGCCTCCACAGCTGTGTGGTGTGTGTTTACTTTAGGTAATGTTCGGTTTTAATAGCTAATGCAGGAATAATAAATGGCTGTGGCTTCTGGGGTCCTGATGTCTTCTGCGCCTTGTTTCTAAGGGTTTAACAGTGAAATTATACACACATTAGGGCAGTACATGTGTGAGTTTTAGGAATCAAAAGATTTTCATTTTTCATCTGACACATTGTCATTTTTGGAAATAGGCCCCATATAACAGAACTGGTAGACGGCTGGATGTGTGTTCAACCCTCATACCTCAATAATCACTTGGTGAGATATGTTAATGTTCAAATACTCAACGTTCACTAAATAACCCAAGAATGTGAAAATTATGCGTGTATCTGTGTTCTGTTCCCACAGTGTTATGTTCCCGCAGCTATGTATTCCCTTAAAAGGATACCTAAAAAGGTCATGGTAGGGGTCACAGGGTCACCAAAGGTCAGAGTATCCATGGACAGTATAGCAGACGTGTGGTGCAATCATACATGTCACTTTACGTAAGCACATGAACCCCAAATGCTTTAGCTAATAAAAGTTATTTTAAAGCATTGATGAACAAAGAATAGTTACCTTTGGATCGTGTTGGGTTTACTGATCCAATGCAAAAAGATGCGGTTTGACGTTACGGATATGTTGTTGCGAAATTCTCAATTTGAGGAGGTGTTGATTGATTTCAAATACCTGGTACATGTTAATCCGCTCGTTCTAATTCGCTGTATTATTGTTATCATCTACAGTAACAGCTTATTTACTTGTATAGGCTTATGAGAAGGTCCCTTTATTGCTTCTGGAAGGAGTCTCCAGTTTCAGCACTTTTATATCCATGGTTAATCAAAGTCAATTGTGAAACATGCTTTCATCCAAACATCTGTCGATTACCAGCCTTGGGGAAAAAGTTTCTCTTATGACAAGTTTATTAAATGGTAAGGGGCCATTATTGCTGCTGTAATGAGTCTCAAAGTTTGAGAATTTAGAAAACAATTTTAGAAATCTTCAATCATTTTTAAAATGTAATTGTAGCAAACAAGACTTGGTATCTTCGAGATGAAAGGCTCCATGAAAGCCAACACAAATGTTGAGCCCTACCACAGAGTGTTTCCCTGTTAGAAAGCGTTGTAAGTGGACCCTTAGTTATTCAGTGAACCCTTCTAACCATTTCCTTACTACATAAAATACTAACAATTCGTTTGAAAGAACAAGCCGTATCTGAGTATAATGGAGCTCATTGCTCTTTAAACGAGCCGAAAGAGGACCTTAAAGAGACTTAAAAATAGCCCTGCCTTGTCGTGTCCTTTTTTCCCCCGGTACTGATAAACACGGTGTTATCAGCGACCCACATGGAGCTGAAGTCACCCGAGAGCGCCGCTGAACTCGCCGTGACCCCGCTCTCCTGTCCTCTCTGCTTTACACCGAGCTTCTGCCTTTCATCAATTATTCCCCTGTAACCGGGCGGGAGGGACACTGATATGGAAATCTACGCTGGCTCTGTATCTACAGCGACACCGAGCCGCCGGGGAAGCAGAGCGGCACCGACTAATACCTGGCCAGTGAGCAAATTCACAGACTATGGGTCTTCTTACCTACTGTTAGCCTTTTCATTTAGGTCTTTTGAGTGCTCCCTGTACCCGCTGCCCACTTCTGGGGTAGTCAGTTATTGCCCCTTACACCCACCACCACCACCACCCTGCACCTTATATTAATACCCTGCTGGAGAGAAGTACATGAAGGTCACATTCTTGATTTTTCTTATAGGCCTACTAGAGGTCTGTCTTTGTTCCAAACAAGGCTGCAACAAGTGGCTACACTGCAAATCACAGTTGGGTCCCCTGATTTGGCATATTGTTTATTATAGAAATATGCAATTTTTGGACACAATGGATCCATGTGTCTGCACCTTTTTGTTTTTCTTTTTGACTTAAAGTTCAGCTGATGAGGGTCCGGTGTTTATAAGTGCTATAACATGAGTAAGAACAGGAAACAACTTTCCCTATAGATGTTTCACAACATTAAAGGTCCCCTATACTGTATTTTATTAGTGTATTTCTGTAATAAGTTATCACTCGTCTCAGAGCTCCCCTAAAGTGTGTGTTAGCTGAAACGCACCTCAGATAATGCATTTTCATATCTTACAGTCCCTCTGTTTGACTCTTTCAAATGTATGACCAGATCCATCAATTTTGGAACAAATACATGTTTTTTTTTTTTTTTGCCATTTGGCCTGTAAACGATGTGAGATGTGAGCAAAGTGAGCTTTACTTTAAGGGACAAACGTTGGTTGTGACGGGTGACTGTTTTGGCCAGTGAAGAATATCATATTTCACTGCATTGAGGAACTCTTGGGTAGCTTTTGCTGTATGTTTTGCAGATTATCCAGCTGCAATATGAATTGGTGACCTACCAGTTTTTCAGCATTTGAATTTAAGCAGAAAGTAGCAACCATGTCATCCATAAACACCAGTGACCTAGTTCCACTGGCAGCCAGTTCCATGTTTGATAGACAGTGTGAGATGCTTTGCATCGTGAGCTGTTACTCCATACTTTTTTACTGGTACAAGTTCATTTTGGTGTCATCAGTCCTAAAAAGTTTTTCTTGCAAACTCTAATCTGGCCTTTCTGTTTTTGAGAGTTGCCAGTGGTGTGCACCTTGACGTGAAGCGTCTATATGTATATGTACGTAAAGCCATCTCTTGAGAGTAGACTTGGACAGTGACCTGCCTACCTCCTCAAGTGTGCTCTTTACTGGAAAAGATGTTGTGAAAGGGTTCTGGACGGAATTCTGTGGTCATCCACTTGAGTTGTCTTCCAATGGTCTTCCAGATCCTTCATCGTTGCTGAGCATGCTGGGTAATTGCTTCTTTTTAAGAACGTTCCAAACTGCTGTATTGGTCACTCTCAATGTTTTTGTAATGACCCTGATGGGGTAATTTTTTCTCCTGCTTTCTTCACTTGCATAGACACCTCTTCGGACCTCATGTTGAAGGTTCAAGTGAACGACTTCCAAATGCAAATATAACACTCTATTCAATTAACTATTCAATTTCTTTAAAGTAAATTAAACCATCTTAAGAATTCCCAGTGGGGAACCCATTTATCTGTTCATGAGATGTAAAAATCGTACAAACTCTTACTCAGGCGTAAATTGTGAACTTTTTCTTCTGTGGTGCATGATGGGACAAGATTGTAGTGTCCACTTTAATTATTTTAGTCCATCATTCATATCTTTTTACTGTCCCATATTTATACTTATTTCCACTAAATAAAAGTCTGTATAAGTATGCAATATGAGACAGCTAAGTAGTGCATGGCCACGAGTGTGCTTGTGTGTGTGCAGGGGATAGCTGTAACTGATAGAGCTTCTAATTTGTCTGTTGTCCCTCACCTGACGATGACTGATAGCTGCAGGTATCGTGTCTCACAGCTCTGATCCAGGAACAGTCCTCGTCCTCAAGCCCATCCGGATATGAAAGATGACAAACTGACCTCGGATCAGCGCTCCAAGCGCAGTCCTTTTCTTGAGTCCGGTCCAGTTTCCGCTCAGGTCTCTGCAAAACAAACACCGTGTTGGAAACTGTGTGCTCCCCTGTGTGTGATATTGTAGCCCCAGGATTACATTTACCTCTCTACCAACTACAGATGCCTCGCACCGATAACCCGGGCCTAGTTCACCAGTGTGGGTTTGAGGTGTGGGTTAAGGTAAGCTGTGAGTCGAACATCCGCTGAATGCTCAGGTCTTAAGGCCCAAAAAAAAAGTTGTGGTGGAAAGTGTGAAAGGTTTGTTAAAATCAGCACGTCTGCTTTTCTTCCATGAACCTGAAATTATAAATATTAATGAGATTCATTGACCCTACTGTAGGTTCCTTAAAAAAAGACCTGGAATGTCACTGGTTCGAGGCTTCAAATATTGTATCTGTTAGAAATTAACCATACTGTTACAGAAAAATAAACAGTGATGGTTTGGAGTCGAAACCCTAAAGTTATTCTTACCATCTAAAAGTTGATTAATTTTCTTTAATGCCGCATCCAGAAAAAGTGTTTTTCTGATTGCCAGAGCAATCTTCCATTTCTTTTATTAATTAAAAAAAAACTTTTACTCTTTGTCCCCCATGTAACGTAGCTGAAGGTTCAAAAACAAGTTGGTAACATTCCAGCAGCACTAAACAACTGCTCTCCTACCAGACTCGATTTTTTACCCTGTTGAGATCACGAAGTCGGGGGAAAAAATCACAGTCTTAATATAGACTGATTGTAATACAGTGCTGACATTTTATTTACAGTCAATTTATTACACATCACCCAGATAAGAAAGGGGTTTGCTTCCGAGTCTGATTTCTCTCAAGGATTCCTCATGTCATCTCAGGGAGTTTTTCACCTCATACTCGCTTATTAGGGACTAACTATAAACAAACTAAGTCTATATATGTAAATCTGTCGTTTTTTTTTAAATTATTTTTATTAAAAAAAATTTTTTTTAAACACTTTACAAATAAAATTGAATTGAATTGAAAGGCAGCAGGGTGGTGTGGTGGTTAGCACTATGGACTTTTACCTCCTGGGCTGAGGGTTTCATTCCCAGGGTTCGGGACTTAATGCTAAAGATTGCATGTTCTCCATCCAGGGTTTCCTCCAGGGACTCCGGTTTCCTCCCACAGTCCAAAGACAAGGCAGGTTAGACTAATTACCATTCCCAGATTATCCATAAAGATGGATTGGCACCCTGTCCATGGTGTACCCCTCCTCGTGCCTGAATTCTCATGGAAAAGGCTCTAGGCATCCCAGGACCCTGTATACAGGAAAAGCAGTGTAGAAGATAAATGAATCTCCCTCACTCATCTTCTATACCGCTTTAACCTGTATTTAGGGTCGCAGGGGCCTGGAACCTATCCCAGGAGACTTAAGGCACAAGGAGGGGTACACCCTGGACAGGGTGCCAGTCCATCGCAGGGCACACACACACAATACAGGCAATTTGGGAACGTCAATCAACCTTACCTACATATCTTTGGAATGTGGGAGGAGAACGTGCAAACTCCATGCGCACAGAGCTGGGAATCGAACCCGGACCGTAGAGGCGCAAGGCAACAGTGCTAACCACTACACCACCAAGATGAATGAATGAATTAAAAGACAGCATGGTGGCGTAATGGTTACCTCTATGGATTTGCATCCCCAAGATCGATGGTTTGAATTGTAGGTTTCCTCCATGTACGCCGGTTTCCATAGTCCAAAGACAAGTCCGAGTCGGCTAATTGGTGCTCCTGAATTCCTCCTTGTGTGTAACCTGTGGCATATTGGGACCCTGTCCCAGGGTGTACCGAGAGTGGGACACCCTGGTCCCCTGGGATAAAGAGTGAGAGAGTGAGAGTGAGTGAATTGAATAGAATTGACACTTGAGAGTCCTTCTAATAAACATATACTCACAAAAACTTCTATCGTCGCTGATGTGACACCATCAGGGCGGCATCTTTTGTGTGTTTTAATCCATTTTGATGCATAATCAAACCATTTTTTCTTACCTGACCTATATACACTTAATAATCATGTGGTACGTTTCTAAGATTTACTCTAAAGGTACACTTCAGCCCGGTGAAATAAATCCTCACAGGGAAGTCCCTTTGTTTTCGGTCCATTTCTTTCTGAGAGTGGGGTGAATACACAGGCCACAGACTCATCAATTTTCTGCAGGAACAGATGAGAGCTCTGTTAAAGGAGTTATGGTAGAGGAAGTTCACAAGAAAAACTTTAGAGAGATTAAGTTTCTGTTGCAGAGGAGTGTGTTGTGGAGCAGCGAGAAGTCGGGAACATGGATGCAAAGCCGCTGGAGCAGAAATGGATGAGTTGTTTTATGATGGGTGGCATTTCCAGAGGAGCGTGCGCTATACACGAGCACAATTAGGAGAATTCAGGAAACATTGACTAATGATGTGGGTAATGGAAGAGGCTTTAGTACAGTGTGTGTGTAAAACACGGGGGATCTCAGCACTCTCAGTGTATATTTGCAGTCTGGTATCAAGTAACACTTTAATGTTTCAGATGACATCTGTAACACATCTGTTCCTGAAACGGCCATTTTAGTTTGTGTGTGTGTGTGTGTGTGTATGTGTGTGTGTGTGTGTGGTAAAATGGTTCGCCAGCCTCTCCACAGTTTGCGTTTTGTGTCCTCAAATTGCTAAATTAACAGTCATGTAGCTTTATAGACCATGATGAAAGACAAGATGTGGTGGAAACCAGTCAGAAGAGTCACAGAGTTCTTGCTTTAAGTTTTGCTTCCATCTGGTGGTGGATCATAGGTACTACATCATCTGTCTATAATGGTAGCTTCCATTGCAAACTCACCCTGGAAAATGAAGACAGATAGATACTACAAAGTACAGTGTGTGAAGAAGAATGGGTTTTGTCACTGACTACATTTAGAAGAAATTATTTGTTATAAAAAATTATTGCTTCTAAATGCACTCTCTCATTCTTTTTTTAAATGTCCTTTTTGCTTTAGATTTGCAGTGATGATTATTATAAAAAAATAGTGATGATATTTAGATGCTTTAAAAGAAATAGCACAAACTTTTTGTCACTTTGTACCATTAGTGTGTACATTTTACCTTAAAAAGTGTATTAAGTGTTACCCTGATGGGTGGCAACCGGGAATTAAGATACATTTAAATTAAATTTTAAAACGATGTTAAGAGATGCAATAATTTCCCCCAGAATCATGTGATTTTTACACTGCATATCTTTATATAAATACATTTTCAGGGAATTCTAAACATTGTATCCATTTAAAAAATATAATTTTACCTTTTAAATTTCTAAATTGTATTAATTTCATAACTAAACAATCCCAAAAGGTGTTACATGTTTTATTTTATATAAAAAAGAGCCTCAATTAATTGAATAAGACAAGCTGAATACAACATAATCGTTATCATGTTACAAAGCCCTGACAGTGGAACTGATATGTTAGGGTTAGCACTATACAGTTTGCACCTTGCACTCTACAGGATCCGGGTTCGATTCCCGTCCCGGGTCTGTGTATTGAGTTTGCATGTTCTCTTTGTGCTTGCTGGGTTTCCTTCGGGTAATCCGGTTTCCTCCCACAGTCCAAAGACATGCAGATTAGACTAATCAGCATTCCCTAATCATCAGGTCCTACCACGGTTGTGTAATTGGAAAAAAATACAATGGTACTGTAATCAACACTGGCCTCAGCGGCCCCTAGTTGGACTACAGAGGTTCCTGGATGGATGGAACATGCTTAGTATTTCTTAAAAACAAATTCTGTAGTTTAAGAGGAACAAAATACCTTTGTGTTTGAGTTTCCTCCCTTACTCTTTGTGTGGTACTGCTATTGTTTTTTTTTTTTACAGCTCTAAAGGTAATGATGAAAATTTTAAAGTGGACCTATAATGCAAAATTTACATTTGAGTCATGTTAGATAGACATACAGATTAGGCTAACTGAAATTCACAAATTGCCTGTAGTGTGTGAATGATGGATTGGATGGAATAAAACAAAGACCTTTTTTTTTTTTTTTTTTAAATAAAGATTATAAACTTGTTATATTTAACATATTGTTTTTATAAGACAGGCTACTCTAGCCAAATAAGCAGAAAGTATCACAGTCATTTTTGTTCATAATGTAATCATTATAAAGATTTTCCAAACTATCAAACTTGAGAATAAAAAAATATATAATGTCAAAAGCTTGTTTTTGTTTCCATGCAGACATTGAACACCTTAAGGATTTCAGAAATGTATCCTCTGTTAACAGATTTTTAACTTGGACAGAAATTAAAGACTCATTAAATTAGTGTTGGTTAACATGTGGTTTGTGCCATGTCTACAAACAGATCTAATTTTCCCTAAAGCGAGAGAATCCACTCTGGGAAAAATGGACTATGGATGTTTCTTTATAGAGACTATATATATATATATATATATATACACATACACTCACCTAAAGGATTATTAGGAACACCTGTTTAATTTCTCATTAATGCAATTATCTAATCAACCAATCACATGGCAGTTGCTTCAATGCATTTAGGGGTGTGGTCCTGGTCAAGACAACCTCCTGAACTCCAAACTGAATGTCAGAATGGGAAAGAAAGGTGACTTGAGCAATTTTGAGCGTGGCATGGTTGTTGGTGCCAGACGGGTCGGCCTGAGTATTTCACAATCTGCTCAGTTACTGGGATTTTCACGCACAACCATTTCTAGGGTTTACAAAGAATGGTGTGAAACAACTCGTTACAACCGAGGTATGCAGCAAAGCATTTGTGAAGCCACAACACTTACAACCTTGAGGCGGATGGGCTACAACAGCAGAAGACCCCACCGGGTACCACTCATCTCCACTACAAAAAGGAAAAAAAGGTTACGATTTGCACGAGCTCACCAAAATTGGACAGTTGAAAACTGGAAAAATGTTGCCTGGTCTGATGAGTCTCGATTTCTGTTGAGACATTTAAATGGTAGAGTCAGAATTTGGCGTAAACAGAATGAGAACATGGATCCATCATGCCTTGTTACCACTGTGCAGGCTGGGGGTGGTGGTGTAATGGTGTGGGGGATGTTTTCTTGGCACACTTTAGGTCCCTTAGTGCCAATTGGGCATCGTTTAAATGCCACGGGCAACCTGAGCATTGTTTCTGACCATGTCCATCCCTTAATGACCACCATGTACCCATCCTCTGATGGCTACTTCCAGCAGGATAATGCACCATGTCACAAAGCTCGAATCATTTTAAATTGGTTTCTTGAACATGACAATGAGTTCACTGTACTTAAATGGCCCCCACAGTCACCAGATCTCAACCCAATAGAGCATCTTTGGGATGTGGTGGAACGGGAGCTTCGTGCCCTGGATGTGCATCCCACAAATCTCCATCAACTGCAAGATGCTATCCTATCAATATGGGCCAACATTTCTAAAGAATGCTTTCAGCACCTTGTTGAATCAATGCCACGTAGAATTAAGGCAGTTCTGAAGGCGAAAGGGGGTCAAACACTGTATTAGTATGGTGTTCCTAATAGTCCTTTAGATGAGTGTGTGTATGTATATATATATATATATATATATATATATATATATATATATATATATATATATATATATATATGAACCTTTGACTTTCTAAGAAAAAAAATCTGTAACTGCTCCAATCAAACAGCAGGTATGGATTGTAAAAACATCATTAAGAAGATAAGCTAAGAGAAACTGTTGTGAAATAACCTTATAATCTGTTTATCGCCCATAAAAAGCTTTTTATGTGCTTTTGCTGCCGCCTTGTGGTAAAACACAAACACTGCATTGTTTACACCTGTCGTATTTTAAATCCTGCGACTAAGGTACTCTTTCTTTATATTTTTCATGTACTGCTTATATACTGTGTGAGGTTGGTGCAAGCGCACGCGCACACACAAAACAGGTAACTTGGAAACACCAACAGGTTTCTTAGGGATGTGGGAGGAAACCCACATAAACAGATCTGGAGGTGTGAGGTGAACCCCGACCCTGGAGGTGTGAGGCGCCTGTGCCAATAACAGAACCAACACACTGCTGCATACATGACAGTACATGGGTTGTGATGTAAGATCCTGGGGGCGGAGCTTTGTGTACGTGGGCAGGAATCGATCAGTCAGGAAACCTATTCATGAAAAAAAAATATTTCTTACCCAACACACCACACTTTCTTTTATATACACAGTACTGTGCACACCATATTATATGCTGTACCAATTTTGTTATATAGGTTTTATAATGTCTGCATAATTATGTGCAAAATCATTCAGTTAAAAATAAATAAATAACATTACAGGAGAATACATGCATGGCTGCAAAGAAAAAAAGATAGTACAAGACAGACCAGTTTTCAGATGGAAACAAAAAACCTAACGTACGCTCCTGGGATTTGCATAAAAATTGAAAAGAGCGAGTGTGACAAAGTTACCAGAAGAACTCATTCTCCAGCAAGCTCAGTAAAACCTAACAAGTGTTTTACTTGTAGATCTTTGTAAAAGTCTTAGGCACGTACAAAAATATGTCATAAGCATAAGATTCTTTTAAAAACATTTCTGCATAAAGGAAACTTCTATAAAGAGTAATAAAATAAACAGTCAATATTTGAAGTGAAAACTCGTTGCTTAAAATCAGGAGTTTTAGACACAGATTTGTGCAGTTTTATAAGAAAACAGCTGTTCGTAATTTTTATGCAAATCTCAGGAACACTTTAGGTTTTTTGTTTCCATTCGGAAACTGTTCTGTCCTGTAGTATATATATATTTTTTTTACAGCCATGCATATATTCTCCTGTAATGTTATTATTCATTTTTGAATTTATTATATTATTTAAAAATTAATATATTAAGTTATACATGAACATACTGAATGATTTTGTACATAATTATGCAGACATGATAAACATTGGCACACCATATAATATGATGCTTAAGACTTTTGCACAGTACTGTATATAAAATGAGAATCGGCCCTTTCTTCCTAAATGTGTAATTTAGTAGGTAATGCCATAGAAAGCTCACAGCTCACATCATTTTCCAAATTCATTTAACCTAAAAAGAACCCCCCAAAAAAACACAGAAGCACTTTTCCTGAAAAATACCAAAAAAGCAGGCAGTATTATGAGGTTCAAATGTTTTATTTCTCATCGTCATGAGTGGCATTTCAATGGTTCCCACAGCATATGATGCAGCATGCAGAGATGAAGAGGCCCAAAACAAACAAAGAAACAAACAAAAACTTCAACAAAAATCCTAAGACTGAAATGTTTTCTTTCCTCTACCCCTCCCTAAACCCCCCCCCCACCACCACATTGATATCATATCCAAGGTCACACACACTGACCGATCCCCAATATAGAGCTATAGAAAGCACTGAACTGAAAGCAGAGAAGCACTAACTGTAACACATGTAAATAACAAAAGTCTGTACAAAACAATTCATCCAAATCAGCAGAAAAAAAACAAAGAAAAAAAACCCCCAAAAACACGAGACCCGGTTTTCACAGCACGCTGCGTCCAGAGGGCCAGAGTGAAGCTTCGTTTAATGTGACACTGACTTATTTTTTTTTTCCTAATGATCGTACTTATCTGGTTATTATAAGAAGTATGGATACACGGTGTAGTGGAGTAACGTTTTGTCGTTTTCCATATTTAAAACATTTACCAAAAAAAGTTTGGCAACATCCATATATATATATTTATATGCAACTGTCATTCATATATCGATTCTTACAATTCATTATGTAAACAAGAGGATTTTTTTTTTTTATCTTTTCCCTAGAAGTCGAACCTACATGCACAGAGAAAAGAAATACACCCGCCCATTTCATGCAAAGCACATCACCAGACCTTTAAAGGTCCCATTTTTTGGTTTGTATTTTTTTTTACTTTTTTTTTTTTTTTTTTGAAAATGCAAGTCGTGCAGCGCGTGGTTTAGAAAAAACAGCAGACGTGCGTGCGCGAGAAAGACAGACAAAAGAGAAAGAGAGCGCATCCTGGTGGTCTAAAAGAGGACTTAATCACGCAAAAAAATAAAAAATAAATTAAGCAAGCAGAGCTAACGCTAATGCTAACACTTACGTATTTACTGCCAGTGCTCTGCAGAAACCTCGTAACTCGAGCGCACACATTAGTTTGTTTTCCGGCATCAGCGGCTCTTGTCTGGTTGTCGCGCTGATGCTAGAACGAAGTTAAAAAGTTTGATGAAAAGTCTCAAAATCACACACTCGTGGACTAAACTAGCTTCTCAGTGTTGTCTTTCAGGTTAACTAGTTAACATCAGGAATCTAAAGTGATGCCATGGAAACCACAGTACTGAGTTAACTCTGTGGAGTCGGGACACGCGACTCCGGTAGAGTAAAAACATCTTTATACTTGCAAATGTTTATTTAATAAAAAGCCGCCTCTAGATTTAGTGAACCGTGTCGCAGGTTTCTTTTGTTACATTCTACCCGATTTTCTCCTTAATCTGATTCGGCCCGATTTCCGGTCCTTCACAAACTGGTCACGATCAGCGGCCTTCGACTTAAACTCAGATGTTTAAAGTCTGAACTTGCAATTACGCAATTTATTTTAGAGCATCGTGAATTCAAGTCAAGTGCCTCGAGTCCCGTATGGGTAAATGTGTTATGAATTTAGATCTGAAGTAAAGACGTATTTTTTTGCCGTGTCGACCACCTTCACCTTCCTGAAATCACAATTCCGCGTCAACTGGATGCTCAATTTGTTTTCCAAGTTACAAGCTTATTAACGTGACTGAATACACAGATCACCAAGACGTTCTCGGTTTGTACATCTACTATACAAATCACCTGAAAGTGTGTTTCTTGTTCTCACGGTGTGTGAATTGAGACTTTTTTTTTTTTTTTTTTGCACTTAGTAGAGCCTGAACTTTACTGAAAACGTGTACAAGTACAAAAGCGTCCATCCTTTAGCACTCGACCTTACGCCTACGTCTACACGTGCGCGTCAGTGTGTGTACGAGTTTAACATACTATATAGTATCCAAGTAAGTGGTTCGAAACGTAGCCTTCTTTTAGAAAGAGAGAGAGAGAGAGAAAGAGAGAGAGAGTCAGTCCTGAGGTTTCTCATGGCTGGAAAACGAAAAGGCGTGAACGAAACCTGGACTCACACTCGGCTTAGCCGCGGTGTAAACGAGGCTTGGTTATGAAACGGCTAACGGCCCGACCTCATGACTCTGTCCTAAGGTTCTAATATACAAAACAAAAACAAAAAAAACAACCCGTCACAACTTCACAGCGCTGCCTGCAGTCACGTTTCGAGGATTAAGCCCGGCTCCGATTCTGTTCTGTGCCCGAACCGTTTCGCGTCTTTTGTAACGCCGAGTCGATAGCTGATGCATCCCTTTTTCTTCTTCTGTTAATGGATAAATTTAAGATATACAAAAAAAAAAAAAATGTTAAGAAAGATGCAGATGGCACTGTTCCATCCTGTGTGTCTTACGATCTAATGGCTAGAAACCCTTTTTCAGAAAAAAAAACCTTATTTAAAACAAAACAAAACAAAAAAGACACTGACAAAAATTATATATACTTCAATATAATATATATTTATATCTCGTAAAAGTAAACTGCTCAACTGTTGTTTTTTGCGTTTCTTTAAATCTAGCGTGAATATTGGAAAAGCGAGGACTATGCGTCAACACCTTAGCAGTAGAAACATCCCACTCGCGCACTCACACACTCGCGTCTTATTACAAAAACGTTACAGCTTCCTATCGCTCCAAGTGATCTCAAGTGAGGAGTGGAGGAGAAAAAAAAAAGTGTGTGAAAAATGTGTTTTTATAAACTGGTTTCCATACATTCTGCTCATAATTATTTGTTATTATTATTTCTCTTAATAATAAATCACTTTTGATTGGCACTTTATGCTCTTTTCTGCACGTCGACAAACTCTTTGTACACCTACGTGCTCTTAAAAAAAATGCATGATCAAAATAAATATAAAAATGTCCCCCCTTCAAAAATGAAAAAGAAACAAACAGTACATCATACACACACACACACACACACACTTTCTCCCTTTTCTCCACCAAACTAAAATGATTGCCCAGTGCCTGAAAAAGAAACTTGTCGTGCTCAATAACACTTCCGATAATTGGCTTGAAACGTGAAAAGATATGAGGGAAAAAATAATAAAATAAAAAAAGGTGTGGGTGTGGTGGAGTACATGGTCACTAAACGAAAACTCGAGTGTACGCGTGAAGGAGAGCGCTTGTACAGCTGGACACGGCGAGCTGATTCTCAGGTGTGGAGGAGAACGTGGAGAAGAGGAGAGACGGGAACAGAATGAGAAAAAAGCGATCAAGAGAGAGAGAGAGAGAGAAAAAGAGAGAGAGAGAGAGGGGTGTTTGGTGAAAGGGGTCGTCCATCCGTTCACACGTCCACCACCATCTTTTTGTGGATGTCTAAACCGCCGACCACCTGGAAGACACGAGAGGACAATCAGAGTTTTACAGAGTGATGGAGCACATGTTCATGATCGCTATCTGAGAACAATCTCTGCGTATGATGTCACAGATACGGTGAAGCCTCGGATTGCAAATAACGCTTTAATGGATTTTAACTTGATAAACGAGCGAGGTCTCGATACACACGAGTACTGTAGTACGCATGCACGCTGTGGGATTGTGGGTAATCGTCTCCTATGCTCGGTCTCAGTGCGTGTACTGTTTACTCCAATATTGTGACCATTTATGTTTAGTGACTTTTCTTTAGTAACTGTACTGCAAGAACAGCCCTCGTGAAGAGAAGGGAAAAAAAGGCTAAGAAGTCAGATTTACTCAGATCAATCTGTTTAACAACGTCACATTTCCCAACGAAATCCTCAAAAGCAAAGTGTCGTTAGTGAGGTTTCCTTGTTTACATGGACCCTAAGGAGTCATGTTTTGTTTTTTGTTTTTTAAAGAAAAAAAAAAAGTGTAAAAAATGTTTGCACTGAATACTAAGCTGAGCGTGCGGACTCCTGAACCGAGTGCACTGATTGACGAGTCGTTAAAAAACAAAAAGTGACACACACCCAAAAAAAGTTTTAAAAAGAGTAGTGATTCCGTTAGTCTGTGTGTGTAAGAGAAAGTTGTGCTACACAATAACGCCCCCCCCACACACACACACACACACTCTCTCGTTTAACACCAAGATGAAATGCAGGTTAATTTGTTTTATGTATTAATTATATTTATATGAATATTTTTGGTTTATGGAATAAATCATCTGAGTTTCCATAATTTTCTATGAGGGGGAATTCGCTCTGATATACAAGTGATTTGATATGCAAACACGTTTCCGGAACGCAATATGCTCGCAATCCGAGGTTCCACTGTACATCCTCTATCTCCTCGAGACTCGTGTTCTCACGCCTCATCAAGGGAGAGAAATTTCTGTTTTATTCTTAAATAAAACGAAAGACAACATGGCTCACCGCACAAAACTCCTCGAAGGATATCCTCCCGTCTCCGTCCTTGTCGGCATTGATTATGGTCTTGTCGACGATCTGCTGCAGCTGCGTGTCCTTCAGGTTGTTGCCCACCATCATCTTGAGCACCTGGAAGAGCTCGCCGTTGGATATGTAGCCGTCCTTGTCCATGTCGTAGATCCGGAACGCGACTGCGTGGAAAGGAAGAGCAGAAAAAAAAAATATTAAATCAGTGCAAATAGCTGTTTATGCCATACGGACTAAAGTATGTGCACCCCTTCATCATCATCGCCATGTTCTGTGGACAAAATGTGGTATCGGTGTCTCACCTGGGTGAAAAAGTAATTTTTTTAGAAAGGATAATGCTTCTTATCTCACAATCCCTTCTTCATTTTTTGGTAAATATCCATATACATTTATATTTTAAAATTAAAATAATTTAAAATCATATTATAAAAAGAAACATAAATCTAAAGCTAAATAAAATTTCATGCCCTTTTATGTCTGTGGTGTCCGTAACTTTTTTCCTGATTCAAATCTTCTCAATGATCTTAACTGTCATTTAGATGAAACTCAATCAATTGAGATTTTAACATGAAAAGGCAGAAATAGTTAAGATATCGCAAAGTGTATGGAACATGGTTACGGACACTACATTTTTTTTGTATCAACACTTATAAAAGTATATAAATAATTTGCGTTTTAAATGATAATTGTTTGAAGCGAGACAGTATAACGCTGAAAAACTCCATTTTGGGGGATCATATAAAATCCTCTCTCCAAAATGACAGGGTTAGCAACTTATAGAAATTTTTAGGTAAGCAAGATTGGTCACTTCCATGCTGTATAAACTTCTAAAGTAGCTTCTTTAAAACACACACTTCCTGTAGGATACATTTAACATGCAAAAAATAAATAAATAAAAAATCAGCACCAATACTGTGTTTTGGCTGATATTACATGATTTCATCCACATGGGGTTTGCGGTATGAACATATGCATTATGGAGTTTTTTTATGTTAACTTATTTAAAATGGCGATGGGACCTTTAAAGAGAAATTTCAGACTGGAAGCATTGGGAGTGTTTTACTCACAGCGCAGTTTCTGCTCCTTGTCACCTTTGACGCTGAACTGGGACACGCCCTCAATGAACTCTACAGAAAAACAGGCAGAGAAGAGAAAAGAAATAAACAAACAAAAAATGCAGGTGAGTAAAAAATCTCTTTAAATGATTAATTCTTGACTAAATTTAACGAAAGATAATCTAATAAAGAAGATAATTTGTATCTAGTGAAGACATGAGACATTAATTAAAATAAATAAATAAATAAATAAAAACACCCATGGTATCCCTTTATGCACCTTTAAAGTCCACCTCGCCGTTGCCATCCGTGTCGAAGATGTCGATGACTCGTTGGACCAGCGGGTTCTGCTGGAGCTCGGGCAACGACATGAACTCTTCCACGCTCAGGGATCCCGAGTTATCCAGGTCGAGCTTCTTAAACCTCTTACCGAGTCTCTTAATCTCATCAGCATCGACTGGAAAACAGGAGGAGAGTGAAAGACACATCAAAGTGAGTGCGCATCAAAGCAGAGACGATAATAATAATAACAACATTATTAAACGATGTTCTTTTATAAGTGATGACCATGCTGTGTGGAGCATCAGAAGTCTTAAAAACTGCTCACCTTTAGAGAGGAACGTGGTTACATTATGTACGAGTGATTAAAAGCATCCGTACACAAACACCTACTCGTTTTTTCTCGTTACACAAACACCTACAGCTGTGCTGGTATTACTGCAGTTTGATCAAAGCAATTTGTCTTACACTCACATACACACACAGGTTTCTTATTCATCATGAAACTGATCCTCAGATGAAAGTGAAGAGACAGAAAGGATAATCGAGTAAAAAACCAAACACAAAAACGAAAGAGACTTTAAGTAAAACACCAAACGCAAGAAGAACCATACACACACTTCTTCACACTTACACACACCACTCACACACCCACACACACCCAGCACCAGCACCAGCAGGATCTCTCGGGTCTACTGTGAAGTGATCGTACCTGCTTCCTGCCTGGTAGTAGCAGCCATCGCTGCAGAAACTCAGCACGTTACAGAACTAGCCTAAAGCTGAACGGAGTCCCCGCCCCCACAACAGGACTGTTAAGCTCCCACACATGTGAGACGAACACACACACACACACACACACACACACACACACACACAGTTCTTTCAGTGTTTCCCACAGGTCTGAATACACTTGCGGTGGTGGCCAGAGGAACGAGCCGGTGTTACCTGCCAACACCAAACTATACAACAAACAGTAAACACATACTAGCTGTAAGACGATATTTGGATTTATTTGATATGTCGATTAATCTCATATTTCAGAGATCCACCTTACAATCCCTCGCCTCCTTTCAAGTAAGAAATTATAAAATAAATAAAATTAAGTACTAAGCACTCTTTATTCTGTTTATTAAAACACACAGCTTTTAAAACCCTGAGGATTTTAGCCATTTACTTGCATTACTATGTTTTTATAAATAAACATACCTAGGGCTCAGGACTGTGCAACATAGAGTGATTTATTTTTTTTAACGGTACCCAGGCAATTGGATCAACTAAATTTTACTTTATTTTAAGCAACTGTACAAACAGCAAAGCTCAAAACTGAGGTGAAATTTAGCTAAAGAGAAAGCAAGAGCACCGTAACATAAGATCAGGTTGTTTCTGGTTGTTTCTGTAAAAAAAAAAAATAATAATAATAATAATTACATAAAAATAAAATACAAGTTCTACATTTTTGCGACGTCATTCCCATATTTGCAGTAGCACTAAAATCGACACGTTTTAAAAGTAAGGATAACTTTGTTTCTAGTAGTGATGGGTCGTTTATCCTTCCGAATGAGTCTTTAACGTGACTCAGAAGAGCGAGTCGTCTCGGAGAGTGATTCGTTTATTTTCTACTGGACGCGAAGCATGTGAAATAGATTAAAAAGAATAAATGACTCAGACTGGAAGACTCAAGAGAAGAACCGCTCAGTTCTGTTTCCTGTGTAATTCACTGGACTGCGTCTATAATAGTCACGTGACAAAAGAACAAATGACTCAGACTAGAAGATATGAGAGATAAGCTACTCATTCTGTTTATTATAATATTCGTAGCTGCAGTGTAATATTTTTATTACAGGAACTATAGCCAAAATTTGTGTATGTAGACATATTAGGGGTCTTTTTTGGAAAATGTAACAATTTATTTCATTTCTGATCAAAAGAACAAAATAAACTAAATGACAAAAAAAAAGAGATTCGGTCATTTTGATAAATGAGACTCAAAGAACTAAGTCACAGAAATGATTCGAATTCCCATAACTAGTTTCTACACGACGTCAGAAAACATGAATGCAAAATAATTCATTGGAAAAGATGGAAACATCAATACAGGAAGTCTCCGAAATCTATCTCTAATTCCTGCTTTAGTTGGTAATATTTGGTGTCCTTGACCAAATTTTGTATCTTGGTCTCGTTCTTGGCTGTGGGACGGGTGTGTCTGAAAGCGACTGAATTCCTTTTACATCGGTTATATTGGTTATGGAGCAGTGCCCTCTGGTGTTCAAACAGTGCGACTGCATTAGATGCACAATAAATAGAGTATTGAATTATATCGTCACATTATTTCCTCACAATGGATCTTTAGTACTTTACTAAAATTCAGACACTTGTATAAACACTGCAATCATGAATAATCATTTTAAAACAACAACAGCTTTGTGTGTGTGTGTGTGTGTGTGTGTGTGTGTTTAGGACAGTAAAGCTACGTGTATATACAGTATTGTAAGTGTTTTCTAACAGAGGTTTCTTTCTGTGTGTTAAAGACATTAAACCTGGGTGTATATACTGTAAGGGTATTCACACAGAGGTCTTATTGTGCGTTTGTGTGTGTGTGTGTGTGTGTGTGTGTTTTCTTTAATTTCTTGGAAGCTACATACAAAAATAAAAGTCTACTGTGGAGTGTGTGTGCATGAGCAGGTTTGTTCGAGCGGGTACAGTATACTGTACTGTATATACCAAATAGCAGGGTGTGTGTGTGTGTGTGTGTGTGTTCTGTCTGTCTTTATAGATTTTATTGTAGCACTAGAAAATACAGATCTGGGAATATAAGACAAAATATCTAGATAGTTCCTTAATTTTGTACTCATTTTAATTGTATTTTAAAATCCCTTCAATATAAAATATTTAAAGTTTTGTAAAAAAAAACAAAAAACTCCCCTTTATGGTCCTAAACTTGAAAAATGTGCTACTTACTTAAAGAAGAAAACAAAAATAATAATAATGATAATAATAATTTGCATATTCTTATAAAAATAATAACAAATCTTATAGAACCACTACTAATAAATTCTTACAATAATAAAAAATCATAACAATAAAAAAAATATAATCATTTAAAATATATACTAATACTACTAATAATTTTAAAATCTTGTAATAATAATAAACTTTTACTACTACTAATAATAATTTTAAAACACCCTACAGTATAATAATAATAGTAATAATAATAATAATAATAATTCCTATAATAAGAATTTAATAACCTCAGATATAGGGTTAACATTTATTTCATTTTTTAAATAAAAAATATCTTTTTCTAGTCTTAAACATATGTTTATATTTAATATTTTAAAAGTGTAAAATTTGTTTGTTTTATCTTCTTTTTCACTGTTATGTGACTAATCTGAGAAACTGTACTGTATATTTTTTTCTAGTATTTAACCGAGTACTTAATTTACCAAGGCCTTCTTTTTAGCGCTAAAAATTAAAATCTTAATTGATTTTTGTGCTTAATTGATAAAATATTACTTCCCCTTCTTCATTAGTGTTTTCATAATCAAGTGTTTTTTACTCTTTATAATGTTTATTAAAACAATTTTTGTAATATATTTTATAATAAATATTAAATATTTTAATTTCCCTCTAAATATCATCTTAGTCTGGGAGGAAATGCCCTCTTGTTGCCCCTGGCAACAAAGAAACCCGTGTCCAATGAGGAGGAGTAAGACAATGTATGTGTGTGTGTGGAGGTGTGTGCAGAACCCTACTTGTCTAACAGAGACATGATACTTTACACAGCTTTCATAACATCTCTCCAGTTGTTCTTTCTCTCTCACCACACACACACACACACACACACACACACACACACACACACACACACACACACACACACACACACACACACACACACACACACACACACACACAATCCCCCCCAGGTTTTTAGCTATCAGAGCTCAGTGCTGCGCTGGAAGAGCCGGAGACGCCCGGACAGACGGCGGACGCGCTCTCTCTCTCTCTCTCATAGGAACGCTCTAGCGGCTCTGTGGCAGGAGCTGCTAATTGCAGGGGGATTATGGGATGCCGTTGCGGTTGCTAAGCACCCGGCTGACCAACAGGTGGCTCAGTTTCACACCAGGCAGCTTGTAATCACTGTTAAAGTAATGTGCTGTTAATTACTCTGGCTCGCTCGAGAGAAAATACCAAGAGTGCAGGAGACGATGGGAGACAGTGTGATGGAGGGACGGACAAAGAGACAGCAAGAGGGAGACATAAGCGGTGTTGGAAAGGGACAAGGACAGAGAAAGTTACTTGAACTTTACTGACTGACTAAATGTATCTACTTTATTTACAGATATACATTTATTTATTATTATATTTATATACTATTGGGTTTTTAAAAAAACTCTTTACTTCTATTATTTTCTTGCAACTTATTTCTAATCTTTGGCAACACGAACGTAAATATTTGTCATGACAATAAAGCGCTAAATGAAACAGTGAGAGACAGCAAGAGCAAAAATGGGAGAGTGGAACAAAAATAGACTGCAAGAGAAAGACAGAAAAAAATGGACACAGACAGAGAGAGGAGAGAAAGACGGAGAGAGAGAAATAGAAATGGACACAGAGAAAGAGAGAAATAAATGGACAGAGAGAGAGACACACAGGGAGACAGAAAGACAGAGAGAGACAGAGAAAAAGAATTACAGATAGAGACAGAGAGAAATAAACAGAGAGACAGAGAGGCAGGGGAACACAGAGAGAAAGAGAGAGAGAGAAATGGACAGACAGGGAGAAATGGACAGAGAGAGAGACAGGGAGAAATGGACAGAGAGAGAGACAGGGAGAAATGGACAGAGAGAGAGACAGGGAGAAATGGACAGAGAGAGAGACAGGGAGAAATGGACAGAGAGAGAGAGACAGGGAGAAATGGACAGAGAGAGAGAGACAGGGAGAAATGGACAGAGAGAGAGACAGGGAGAAATGGACAGAGAGAGAGACAGGGAGAAATGGACAGAGAGAGAGACAGGGAGAAATGGACAGAGAGAGAGAGACAGGGAGAAATGGACAGAGAGAGAGAGACAGGGAGAAATGGACAGAGAGAGAGACAGGGAGAAATGGACAGAGAGAGAGGGTGTGAGAGGCAAAGGAACACAGAGAGAGAGAGAGAGAGAGAGAGAGAGAGAGAGAGAGAGAGAGAGAGAAAGAAATGGACAGAGACTCACAGGGAGAGAGAGACAGGGGGAGATAGAAACAGGAAAAAATTATCAGAGAGAGAGAGAGACAAGAAGAGAGAGAGAAATGGACAGAGAGAGAAAGACAGACAGGTGTTGGACTTTCTCTTCAGAAGGTCCCAGACAGAGAGACAGACAGAGAATGAGAGATACAGAGAGAGAAATCTTTGTAATGTTGATTTAACCCGGAGCTGAAATAGCCACAGAGACGTTCGTAGACCAGAGCAGGGGATCATGGGTAGAGTAGTCTCAACCCACTGCAAAGAAAATACACACACACACACACACAATGAAGAAGGGCCAGTCTGACCGCGTACTAACCTGTGCAATGCACCCTCCCACACACACACACACACACACACACACAAAAAATAAGCGAGGCTGCCCCTCATGTCTGACCTTTAGCAGGCAGGAGGAATTTACAGCAGCACGCCTCCGTCACTCAGCTCTCTCTCAAGATTCAACATTCAATCTCCAACTCGCTCTCACACACACACACACACACACACTAGTATGTGCTGCATCACAGCTGACTTGGGATCATCATGACGGACGAGAACTAAAGACCAGCTGATCATAAAATCTACACCTCAGTCCCCGAGGCCGTGTTCCAGCCTGTTTCTATGGTAACGGCTATAATCGTTAGACAGTTCATCACGGTCGTGCCTTTCACCTAAACACACACACATCCACAGACACCCGGCTCATCCTCAGCTGGTTTAAACGAGACGCCTGACAGCAGCAGCTACGAGAGCAACGCTGTTCACACACTCACTCACGTCCTCGGCTGTCGGGTTTCCGAGCGCGACTGTAAGATGATTCACGACCTCCCACCGCGCTCTGAGGGAACTCTCGGCCGTCGTCGTGACTGTTCTTATGGTCCGCACGACAAACGGAAAAACTCTGCACTTACAGTACGGTGCGCTCGAGACGGCCTTACTGAACTAGGATGGAAGGTGAGTGTGTGGAGGTTTGTCCGGAGAGCTCGGGGGTCAAGATGATGAACTCCTGAGTCGGTGAGATAAAGAAACAGAAAAAACTACAGACGGAGAGACAAAGATGGACAAAGAGGGCGGAAGAAAGACAGACATACAGACAAAAAGAGAAAGAGAGAGAGAGGGAGAAAGTCGGACAGATAGACAAAAGCCCAATCCCAATTCTACCCCTTACCCCTTCCCCTACCCCTTCCCCTAACCCTCGCCCCTTCCCCTTGTCCCTTAAAACGAAGTGGAAAGGGGAAGGGTTAAAATATTTCCCTTAAGAAATGGGACACCACTACAACACTGTTATACGTCATCATACGTATCCGTTCATTTACATGTACACATACAGTATGGCCGTAAGCAAAACAATCAATGCGTTACCAAAAGCTCGGCAAACTGCCGTGCTACTAAACTTTCATATTTGTTTGTAGCATGTAGTAAAGTGTATATGACATAAAAATATATTTTTGTAATATTGCGCAATCGGCGCTATCCGCTAGCAAACTTTAGCGGTTTTTTTTGCAAACGTTTTTTTACAAAACATCACCATAAACACAAACACAAGACTAAAATTAATATACATATAATAAAAACTTGCCATAAAAATCCTTATTAATGGCAAAAAATCGTTAAATGTACGGGTCTGCTTGCTCGAGTGAGCGGCCATCTTGAAAATTTCGTTAGCCCTTCGTTTGAAGTGAGGTCCCGAAAAATCTTCGTTTCGAGGGCTATCTGGCCCTTCACCTTAGCCCTACCCCTCCAACCAAAAGAGAAATGAGACACCCCTACCCCTTCACGTGAACGCGCCAAACGGAGGGGTAGGGCTAAGTGTAGGGGTAAGGGGTAGAATTGGGATTCACCTAAAGAGTGACAGAGAAAGACATAGAGAGAGAAAAAAAAAGACATACAGACAAAAAGACAGACAGACAGACAGAAAATGACAGAAAGAGAAAAAAGACATACAAAGAGGGAAAGAGACAGACAGAAAGAGAGAAAGAAAGACAAAGAGCGACAGCCAGAGAGAGACAAACATTGTGAAAGACAAAGAGGGACAGTGGCAGACAGAAAGGGAGAAAGAAAGACAGACATACAGAGAAAGAGAGAGAGACAGACGGAGAGAGAGTGGGTAAGAGAGAGGGACACAGAGAGAAAAAGAATGAGCCATACAGACAGAGAAAGTACACACACACACACAAAATGCCATGTTTGGGTGTCTCCCATCCTTCAAGTGTTAAGAAAACACAGATTCCATCTGATCCAGGAGGAACGAAAGAGAGGAGCTGGTCGGTTCTCGTCACATGACCTGCCGTGCGCCCGTATTTCTCGTCTCCCTGCGACACAGACGGGTACATGGGCACACAGGCGCGACGATGTCACTTTCTACTTTGACCGCACTTGTTGTGCAATTCTGTTTATAAAATATCTCGAGTGTGATGTGTGAAAGGTCAAAGGTCAGCCAGCAGCCTGGTCTAAGAAACGGCACTGTTTGACTAAATCTGGCCACAGAAAGGCGTGGTCACAAGGCGGAGTCACTGAGTTTTTCTTTGCACATTTTATCGTGACATCTTTACCACACAGGGGACGTGATGGACACGACTTTTCTTTTCCGCGCCTACAGGACAGAACGTGAACGTCTGTTAAGCCTAAATTTGATAATGGATGCCCTGTAGCTCACCATCTATGAATGATGCCATGACAACAATGTCAAACGGGGAAACGATTAGGTTTAGTCTTAATTTCAGGTGAGGATTACTGTGACGACTACAAACGATGTTACGTTAGTTTGAGGACCTGTGGCACTCTATTGCCACCGTGTGCATGCACCAGGTTTATTTCAGGATATGTGTACAATAAAGCTGTGAGATTTAATCAATCACTTTTATTTGATTTGTTCAACTATTGGGTCCGTTTCTGATTTATAATTGATTTACACTTTAAAAATGAACTTACAAACGTTAAACAGTCTCAATTTGACTGTGGACAGAAAATCCAATCCACTTTTATTTTAAGAGTTGCTTTTTAAGATTACTACTTTTTCTTCCTTTTTTGAGTTTATGCATGACTGGTACAATATCACCACCTACTGGACTGGAGTGTGGAGCAGATAAAAAAATAAAAAAAAATCCAAAAACAAGCAATTTAAAAAAAAGTTACAAAGGATTTCACTGTTAAAACATTCAGTAGTTTTTAATATGAAGTAAAGCTGCTTAGACAAATCAAGCAATAAATATTAGCACCACTGAATTGAAAAAAAAAAATCAACAGTCTTATCAAGTGTGACTTAACGAGGAACATGTAGGTTACAGCAAGTCTCAGACAGATATTTCAGAGCAGGGTTTCTATAAAGTGTGAGCTGTAACGGTATTGCAAGTGGCAGTGAGAGGTCAGTTCGAACAAACATAAATAAAAAGGTTTTTAACTTTGTAATTCCGTTTAAATTTCCCATATAGTACTTCTGATTTAGTGGTTAATGTAACCAGAACTAAAAAAAAAAAAAAAACAGAAAAAAAAAAATAAAAGCCATGAGATTTAACATTGAAATAAAAAAAAATAAACGTTCTTTTTAAGGCAGTTTAAAAAAGTCAGTTAGTGTAAGAAGTAGGGCTGCACGATATGGGGAAAAAATTACACTGCGATATATTTTTTTCCTGCGATATATATTGCGATGTGTACAAATTTATTTATGTTCACCAGGTGTTTTAAACTGCTTAAAAATCAAATAATAATTCAAGAATAATTGGGGTAATTTTGTAAGCATTTTTAAAGAATAAAAAGATGTAAAAGTATAATCAAAACCCTGAAATAAAATACTTTTTTAAGCTTATTTTGGGTTGTTTTATAAACAGTTTGGCTTACCTTATTCACTGTCAATTCAGGCAAATCAAGGCTCTAATATGTTATGAAATTAATAATGAATGTTGCTTTTGCTTTTGTGGAACTCATTTTGTGAATGAAAAGAGGACACTTTAATATCACATTAAGGAATTAACATGAGTGACAAAATAAGTAATTTAACATTTTATTCAACAACTTCTTTTTTTGAAAACAGATTAGTAAATATATTTTGTCACAACAAAAAAAAAACGAGTGGTAACAAATAAATTGTAATAAGCTAAACTTAACTTGTTGTAATGACAATAACAAGTGATGTTAACAATAATTATCTTACAATAAATAAAATAATATGTCAGAAGATTCTCTTTTTTTTTAGTCTGTATACTTTTTTTTAGTAAGTAAAACAAGTGTTGGTCATCAGCTAACAAAAAAGATTAAACTTTTCAACAACTCTATAAAAATATTTGGTTTCTTTATATATATATATATATATATATATATATATATATATATATATATATATATATATATATATATATATATATATACACACAGTTCTTTATGATCTACATGACTGCACGCTGCTTTTGCTCTGCCTATGCGCGACACACGCACTGCGTAAGGCGTCACACTGGCAAACGCATCCGAAATAGTTTTTTTTTTTTTGCTTTGGACGGCAATCTGATCTGGCTTTGCATTCATCATACAGTACCTTGTGGTGCCGACTTAAATGGTCAAACAAATTCGTAGTGTTTCCGCGAGTTGTGGCAACAACTGCCAGGCACTCCCGACAAAGCACATGTTTTTGGTCAGCATCATCCTTTTTGTATCCAAAATACTTCCATATGACGGACGTTGCGGTTCTTTTTGCGACCAAATCTTCCATTTCGGCGCTTTTCTCCCGCGCGTCCCGCGCTCATTTAGCCATGCGCACGCAGAGACTGCGTGCATGAAGTAGGTGAAGCAACGTGTGCTTTGTAGTTTTTAAAGAACCCTTAAATATGAGTTAATTACTTTATATTAGACAAATACTGTATAGATCTGTGAATAGAAAGTTTAGAAATATAGAAAGTACATTTTTAAATCAGACACGCAGACATTTTTTTTTATTTTGTCCTGCATCGTGACTGCCGCGATGTGACTACCGCGCATGCGCACATCGCGATGACGATGCTGAAACGATGTATTGTGCAGCCCTAGTAAGAAGCTTCAAGTAAACACCCGTAAATAAGTATAAACTGTATGAACTGTAAAAACAGGTGCTGCGTAATAGCCGAAACAAAGGGAGAGGTAGAATAAAAAACAAGAAGGTGGTGAAATACATGCACAAGTTAAATTCTTCATTTATCTCAGTTTCGGGTTTGTTGATCAGAGGTGTGATTAAAGGGTCAGGTGTGCCACATTTAAAACCGTCCGGCAGTCTTGGTAAGTTTGTGAACGGCTCAGTTCAGGGGCCGAGCGCGTGAGACTCCATCAGTCTGTGACAAGCCACTGTTACGTTTATAAAAATAAATAAATAAATAAAATAAAAAAAACAGAGTGATTGTGCTGTGCTACATGGAACCAGGAAGAGCGAACAGTGTGTGATTAGAGACACATTTTTAGGCCGTATCAAGACCATAACCCCCCCCCCCCCCCAACCTTCCCCCAGAAGACTTCCTGAATACTCACAGTGCGAGCACATCTCCAAGGGGTAACTTGCTTCATTTCCCTGAAAAAGACAAAAAAACAGAAACTCATTAGAAGAAAAAAAAAAAAGGAAAGAAAAACTGACACACTTCTCTAAGGAAAGACTTCACTAGTTCAACACCCCTAAATGCAAAACAGTGAAGCCTGATGGAGGTTAGAGGTGGGATAGGATGCGATGTCATGATGCTTCTTGACTCCAAGTGTCCAGTATTCTGTTACAAACGAGTGAGAGAGCATCGGTCAGACTGTCCACATCATCCTGAGATCATTCTCTCTCTTACACACAAGCTTGAATTACAGATTACTGCCAATTAAAAGCTCCTGACTGATAGTTTAATAAAGTGCAGACTGCACATTCCTGTGCGCGTGTGTGTGTGTGTGTGTGTGTGTGTGTGTGTGTTCACAGCTAGGCTCACTTCATTATGCATAGGGAAAAAAGCACATCATTACACCAGAGAGAGAGAATTGGGCTGCATTAATGAGAAGAGAGAGAGAGAGAGAGAGAGAGAGAGAGAGAGAGAGAGAGCAGTAGTAAAGCAGAGGTAAAGCAAAGAAAAAATAGAGGGATATGAAGAAAAAAGACAGCAGGGATGAAGAGTGTTGAGAGGTGAACAGGATGGAGAGACAGAGGGACAGACAGAGAGAAGGAGAGATAAAAGAAGATAAAGAATAGAAGAGAGATGTACAGTACAGTAATACGAGGCAGAAATCAGAGAAACATTGGGAGATCAAGAGAGAGAGAGAGAGAGAGAGATGGAGGGATAAAGGGAAACCGAAAGACATTGGGATGAGAGAGGGATAGAAAAAGATGAGGAGATGGAGAGAGGTACAGAATGGTGAGAGACAGAACAGAGAGATGAAGAGAAAGAGAGAGACGTGGTTGACGAATAATGAGAGAAAATTATGTGCTGGAGGTGTCTCTTTCTTCTCCCTCTCTTTTTTTCTTTCTCAGCATAACAGCAGCGGATACCAGCTGATGTACAAAAAATAAAAAGGCCGTTTTAGAGAGAGCTCTGCAGAAAAATGTGCTCTTCTTAAAAAAAAAAACAGAAAAACTAAAAAACTCACAGCACTGGTCAATGACTGATTAAAAAAAAAAAAAAAACAACAACGTCTTATAGAGAAGTCTTGCCGATGTGTGTCGATGGAGGAGGCTTCAGACATCAAACTGTGCATCAAACCGTGGGCTGACTACGATGAAACAAAGCCTGTATGTTACACCTCAAGCTTAGCCAAATACAATGTGTGTGTAAAATAAAATGAAAGATATGTTAAAAACAAACAAAAAAAAAGATTAAAATTAATTCTGTAGTTTTTACATGATGCGTGCACAATCGAACAGACAAACAAAAATTTTCAAACCAACTTGATGTGCTCTATTATTCATCTTGCATGCTACGCAATTATCTTCAATGTACAGACACGCCCACTTTACAGTATTATTATATGTATAGGTTAAAGCATAACACAGTAAGTCCTCAACATACAAACGACTTCTGTTCCGAGAGTTTGTTCCTGATTCCAACAAACATTATCGAAGGCCAGGTTTTTCAAGTAATTACACTCGCTCCGACAGGCTACAAACGTTCAAAAGTGTGTCTGTATTCCACAACCATGACATGTGACATCATCATGTAAAGCGGGAAACCTAATGAACACATCTGAGGACACACTAATGAGGGACGCACCGTGTTTAACAGCTGGCAGGAGAGGTGTCGTGTTTTGCCAGATCAGGAAAATATGTTTTTGTTTCTGCAGAAGAATGTCTGGAAGCTACAGCTGGTCTGTAGCGTACTAAGAATACCAACAACTTTGAGGTTATTGGTGTAAAATTGTTGTAGTCGGGTTAAGTAGTGTGTAAATAAGCTGTGTTTTGTGTATACTTATTTTTATGTATACTTTAAATATATTGTTTATTAAAAAAACAAAAATAAATCAATAAAAAAAAAGATTTTCTTTAATATTATCCAGCATTTTTTGTGGCTCTAAAAGGCATTGTTCCTCACCAAACTGTTCTGAAAGTAACTTTTCCCAACCTTCCAAGAGGATGTTTTATACCATTTTTTATTCATGGCTGTGTTCGTCCGAAAAATTGTTCGTAAGCCCACTTCCTTGGCTGAGAAGCAACACCACACATGAATGGTCTCAGGATTCTTTACTGCTGGCGTGAAACAGGACTTACGATATCGCTTGTAATCATAAATCAGTGACGTCTGACAAAAAGATCTAAGAACACTGAAGCGACAAACTTGTGAAACTTAATATTTGTGTCGGTCTCAAAACATTTGTTCACGGGTGAATGAATTAAAAACGATCAGACTGTTAATGATGAGCGAGGGCGACGATAAGATAATCGGAGTGATTTAAAAATTTGTTGTTAAAATTCATGCACTTCAATACCAACAATAATAATAACTATACATTTTTAAAATCTATTTCAGTGTTGAATTTTAAAATAAAACAATAAAAAAATGTAGTAGCCATTAAAGAGTACAATAAGTCCGTTCCTGAAGCATGTTCATAAGTTGGATTCGTCCGTAAGTGAGTCTTACAGCCATCTCTCACCTACGCAAAATCAGCACGGTTTCTAGCAGTGGCCGCAATTATGGTTTATCACAATTCACCGCTTTTTGCAGTATTTAGCGTAGTGATAACATTTCCAATTGTTAAAAAAATTAAACCTTGTAAAAAGTAGGATGGTCACTCACCGCGAGTCAAACCGCGTAGAAGAGATGGAGGTGTTATACACCTTTGACACAAATATACAATGTAAAGCTAAAAAAAAAAAAAACCTCAACACACAGGTTTGGTGTTTTGGCTCCACGCTATACTCTGCGCGTCCGAATCACGAGGGGAATCCCGGTGACACAGCAGGGTCAGCAGATCTCGTTGTTTTGTTTTTGAGTAAAACTTTACATCGCCTTTAAAGAATTTGTGATTTTATTTTATTTTCCTGACTCCTACCTCGGGATCTCTCCATTTATTTATTTTTCCTCAACAGTCAACCCTCGCTGTGCTTTCCTTCCTCACAATAGGAAACGCAAACACTGCCTCCTTATCTGCGCGTCTGAGCGTCTCTGTTTAGAAAGCGCCTTCGCCGCGAGTCGTATTTTAACCTTTTTGCAAGACAAGGTCAAGGAGTACTTCAATCAGAAAGGAAAAAGGAAAGCGAGGGGAGTGCGAGCGTCTTAAACGCAAGCTGAAGGACTCTGTCGGGGCTGACGGAGTGTGTAAGGTGTAGGTGGACGTGACGTTGCGTAAACCGACTCGAGCTTAGCGCTCTGACTGTGTGTGCTCGACGGTGATAGAAAATAAACTTCCTGGCTAACATTAGTGCAGCCGGAGCGCCCGGTGCTATTTTGACACCAATTTACCCGGCTGGAGGGTTTAGGATTACTCCGCCAGTGGGGTAAAAGGTCTCCGAAAATAAGCAGTGGGGGGGGACACAGACGGGGCAACAGAAGGAAGAGACGTCTTTACGCTCTACAGAGAGAAACCGACCTGTCTGAGTCCGAGTCTAACGTTTCTGCCGTCCTCTCTGGTTTCTATTCCCTCATCCAAAAAGGAGATCCACACACACACACACACATATATTCACGAACACACACACACTCTCTCTCTCTCACACTGAGACACCCTGACGAGACATGAGCTGAGTGACGGATTTTAAATGCTCTAAAGGCTTTAAACACGCTGCTCTGTGCTTGCTGTATGAAAAGGTCAGAATAAACCCCCCACGCCCCGCCACCTACCCCTCACCCCTCTCCCCCCGACCATCGGCTCTCAGCACAACCTTACCCTCGAGCTGGTTACCGTAGCAACAGCAACGCTCTGCACAGCTAGAGCCCACAGGCTATATACAGAAGACAAAACACATGACATTTGACACGTTAGAACTTTAATACGTCTCGTTTCGAAACCGCCTTTATTAAGAGGGCTTGTTGTCAGGCTATGCATCATTAGCATGTACTGTAAAGTAAGAGAAATTAAAGGTTTGTCTTTAAGGTTCCTAGAGGAAACTGGTGACCATGCACTGTAGAAAAGCTGCATAAACATCATCAGTCTAAAAAAATAAAATAAAAAAACGACAGAAGACAGCTAATTTAGGTCTGCAGCTGCATCACCCCAGGCTCGAGCAAATACAACGACCAATGTGGAAACGTTGTCCCCTAGAAGACAATATGTAACAATCCCCTCATCCGTATTTATATCAACAAACACTTTTTTTTGTATTTCATCCAAGTCAACTTCCAAACAATCAAAATAACTCAGGGCCGATCATCACATCTACTCTTTCACCTGTATGATTTTATCATCATCTCTCCAACCCCATTACAAGAACAGAGCAAACAGCTCATCAAAAAAAAAAAAAAAAAAAAAAAAAAAAAAAAAACCTATGCTACAAACGATCCAGACAGAAATTAGCATGAAACGCATGACTGATGGAAATGAAGCGTTTAAAAATCGGCCTTGTTTTTTTTTTTTTTTTTTTGTCTCGAGGTCCGTACAGGTGCTCTGATTAACCTGGATCTCTGACCTCCGTTGAGAATACTCTCCTCTATTTGTAGAATAATGGGATGTTAAATAGGCTACAGAGCCTGGAGGAGATAAAGAATCCCGGCTGGCCTATTTCACTCACACACACACACACACACACACACAAGCAGAGTCTCTTCCAGAATGTTCTGATCTGTAAAGTTTGGACATGATGGTGGGCTGTGCAGAATGAAACGCACCATAAATAGACAGAGACTCAATTAAAGAGCACAAAGCAGCAGAAGCGGCCTGCAGTAACACACAGACCTCCAGCTCT
Source organism: Clarias gariepinus (assembly GCF_024256425.1). Taxonomy (NCBI): domain Eukaryota; kingdom Metazoa; phylum Chordata; class Actinopteri; order Siluriformes; family Clariidae; genus Clarias; species Clarias gariepinus. Next base: position 9,993,204 of record NC_071117.1, read on the forward strand.
GACGCTCCTCAGCGCTCACTACAGATTGCTGGATCTGCTTCCCAATCTAGCACTCGCATAAGGATTTATGATGCATACATTAATTCCTCTCTGCCAACTAGCGTCACCATGGAAATGCTCTGGGTCTTCCGTTACTCCTCTGTTCCCCAAATCCCAAACACACACACACTACTCCATACACACACACACACACATATATATATATATACATACACACCTCTCCATCTGTCTATTTATATGGATTCATTTTTAAAAAGCTTTGTAGCCTTGTATATGTGGACTGAAACAGGCAACTGAATGCTAAAGGAGGAAAAACAAAAAATGCTTTATAGATCTCTCCATCTCTCTTTCTATCCATCTCTTTATCAGATAGATAGAGATAGATAGATGGATGGATGGATGGATGGATAGATGGAAGGATAAAAAGACCCTAGATAGTAAAATATACAGCTCGACAAACAGAGTTAGATAGACAGACAGATAGACATATAGATAAATAATAGATAGATATTCAGATAAATAGATAGACAGACAGACATAATGATAGATAGCCAAGGAGACAAGCTGTTAGAAAGTCAGATAGGCAGACAGACAGTCAAATAGATAAACAGACAGACAGACATATAGCCAAAGAGACAGACAGACTGACAGAGTTAGATAGACAGATAGCTAGACAGACAGTCAGATATTCGGACAGACAGAAAGATAGATGGATAGATAGTTGCATAAACAGAAAAATCAATAAATGGATCAACAGATAGAGCAATTGGAAGACAGATTTACAGACAGAACAATAAATCAATGGATGTTTTGATAAAGATAGATAGATAGACAGATAGATAGATAACATCTTATTGCACATATTAAACAACATCCATAACATTTAAATAGTAACGCAGGTGAGTGAAAGAGGAATTTATTTCACAGTTAAACCCCTGAAGACGTTATAAACTCATGACCTCGCAAAATAACCTACTCAGCCTCCATGATAATTTTAACACTGATGACTGAAGTTATGATGCAGGATTATGAACAAGGCTAGCCATAATGACGCATGACTTATTAGTGATATTAATGCTTTAAGAAAATTAATTGCTGCAATGTGGAGGGTCCTAACATTACGCCAATTAAACAGATGCTGAATCATTCCAATCTCCCGGTTCGACTCATCAACTGTGAAATAATCAAACCTCTACACAGTGGTGCGCCCGAGCTCCTGAACCACAGACGCTCTCAAGAATATCACTCAATATCATTACCCACAATGTTGTGATGGTGTTTTTTTTGTTTTTGTTTGTTTGTTTTTTTTACATTAGAGTGCTGGAATTCTTTTTGAGAGCACTTGACCCCCATAGTCTGGTTCATTTTGATCAGTGAGAACGCAATCGTTTCGCGTTCAGGAACCAGAGATATGGGAGCTAATTGCACCAGAGAACGGAGGTAGATTGCCATTTGGACGCGACGTCATCAGTGCCGCCAGTCTCCTCCAAAATCTCACAGCATACTGTGGGTGCATACTGCCACCTGCTGTATCGGAGGGTGAAAATACACAAGTGCACCCGAGTACAGAGAAAAAAAATTAAAATTAAAATGAACGCTGGCAAACAGAGAGTAGGGAGCAATGGTTCTTGAGCATTCGGTGCACGTCAATCACGTGCCTGGCGTTATAACGCTCTTAGTAAGAAGCAGAGACCTCTCCTCGCACGTTTGAGATCGTTGAATCCTCTACGCCAGCGCTAACCCATGTGATGGAGGTCCAGGACACTGGGCAAGTGAGGTCGCTCACTTCTCACAGGAAGAATGAAAATCATCATCATCATCATCATCATCACATGTCAGGAATATTCCACGTGTTTCAGGGTGGACTTTAAATAATTAAATATATATTATATATTTTTTTCTCCTATTTGTTTTTCTACACCCCATAATATTAAAACACACAGAGCTGAGTGCTCACTGCTAATTCATACACACTTAACTGAAGCTAATGACACTGCAGGACTGAGTGATGCTAGCTATTACCTCTAATGTCGCCCTGCTTTTAATATAAAATTTTTTTATAAAGGTTTTATAATAAAATAGCCCGGTGTTAGCGGGGTGTCGGTGTTCAGGTGTGTCCGCCTTTCCCGTGTTAGCCGTCACACCGTGGGCCAGAGAGAGAGAGAGAGAGAGAGAAACCCGGATCACGACACAGCTCAAAAATAAACACCTCTCCAGCCTGCAAACCTCATATTTAAATCATTAAAATGATCTCCGTTTCACACCAGTTAGCATGTACGCTAACGCCTCTGTTTTTTTTTTTTTCAACGCTCGAATTGTTATTATGCTAGCTAACTGTTAGCAACCGACGAATTCGTTTCGCAGCGCGCGCGCTCACTTACCATTTTGTCGCGCGGTTCGTCTACGTCGTCTTCCTTCTTTGTCTATTGATTTTTAATTATTATTGTTAATAACACTATTTGCACCGGTTTGTTTTCGGGAGCTGGTGGCGGTGTCAGGGTGAGGAGCCCCCCCGGAGCGCTGCTGTGACGGACAGATGACGGATCTCTCACTGCGGTAAAGACTCGGGGCAGAGCCGCAGCGCGGAAACAGGAGGAGCGGCTTCAGTCTCAGCGCTCAGTGCCGAGGAGCAGGGGGCGGGGCGTCCGGACAGGAACATCCGGGTATTCTCTATCGCTCACTTTCTCTCTCTCTCTCTCTCTCTCTCTCGCGCGCGCGCGCGCTCTCTCTCTGTGCGTACTACAACATACACACTAACCGTACTAGTGAGTGCGCGTGCGGGGAATACAGGAAGACGGCCCGGGTTACCATGGTAACCGTTTGAGTAGAGTACTAACACAAAGGTAAGTGTGGAAGTGTGAGGTCTTAGAGCCTCTATCTATGCGTGATAGATAGATAGATAGATAGATAGATAGATAGATAGATAGATTAGTGGTAGTATGTGGGACTATTAGATTTTTTTAATATATAGTCATATAGATAAATGTAAGGTCTCCAAACTACATAAATAGATAGAAAAATAGATAATATGTGACTATATTTTTTTCTAAATGGACACATAGATAGATAGATAGATAGATTAGTGGTAGTATGTTGATGATAGTATGCGGGCCTATACTAAGCCAGTGATGGCAAAATTGGTTAAGGTTGTGGGATACTGGGGTATTGATTGGAAGGGTGGGGATTCGAGCCCCAGTTTGGCCAGGCTTCCACTGTTAAGACCCTTGAGCAAGGATCTTAACCCTGAGCTTTCTTTCCACTGTTAAAATTCTTAGTGGGGCAGTGGTGGCTCAGTGTGTTAATAGTCCCACATACTATCACTAATCTATTTATTTACCTATATGTCCATTTAGAAAAAAATATATACTGTAGACACATATTATCTATTTATTTATCTATTTGTGTAGATTGCGTTTGGAGACGTTACATTGAGTGGGGCAGTGGTGGCTCAGTGTGTTACGGCTCTGTATGGATCAGAAGATCGGTGGTTTGAGCCCCAGGTTGCTGCTGTTGGGCTCTTGAGCAAGGCCCTTAACCCTGTCTGCTCCAGGGGTGCCGTAAAATGGCTGACCCTGTGCACTGCCTATCAACAAGAAGCTGGGATGTGCGAAGAGTAAAGAATTTCACTGTGCAGTAATGTACTGTATGTGTGACGAATGAAGACTGAACTGAACTGACTATTAAATATAGACATAAATAAATGTAGAGTCTCCATTTGCAAACTACACAAATAGATAGATTAGTGATAGTATGTGGGACTATAAATTTTTTTAATACATGGACATTTATATAAATTTAACGTCTCCAACCGCATAGCAGAATAATAGTTTAGTTTTTTTTCTGGATGAATTGATAGATAGATAGATAGATAGATAGATAGATAGATAGATAGATAGATAGATAGATAAGTATGACATGTGGGTCTAGACAGTTTTTTTCTATGTATGTATGTACTGTAGGTATGTATGATAGACAGATAGATAGACAGACAAACAAACAGCAATAATTATGTTTTTTCACTACATTAAGTTGTATTGCACTTTACATCATATTCAAGAAAACCTGCAGACCCTTTCCAGCACTGTGATGCTTTATCTTACAAAAGATTTCCACCTTTTCCCCTTTTTACAAAATTAAACACATACATATGGCGCAATATACAAAGCATCACAGAAACATCAATATAATTGAATCAATAATCAATAACAGAAACTATCAGGATTTAACTCTTTCAGTGTGTAATATGCGCAGTTTTGTTTTTCAGGGATCCATAATGCTCTGTTTAACGGTTGAATGTGGGAAGGTTTTAACTACAGGTTAAACTTTATTAACTGCTTACATCACATGTACCTCTCAAAAGATTGACTAAACTGACCTTTTCATGAGGAAAAGACCAGTGTGGGATATTTCTGAAGTTTCCACGTATTAAATCCTGTGATATGCCACAAAAATGATCACAAGCGATTGCAAAACGCAAAACTGATCCTTTAACAATCTATTACTTTCATGGCATGAAGGCATCAGCAGATCGAACAACCGTGAAAATATGAAAACTCAGGAAAATATTCATTCATACAATAAATGCACACACACACACACACACACACCAGTGAGCACAAATCGTTACCAGTCCCAGCCAGCGGCAGAAGATCACAACATTGATTAGGTCATTTTAAATATATCATCAATAAATAGTTTTAAATAAATATAATAATAAGACAGCACCCTTTATTGAGCAAGCATTACTGAGAGTTGCTCTGTTTAACTTTAGCGAGAATACCATGGCAATATCAGTGTAACCATAACGGGGCAGAAAATGTACAGTATATCAGGGTTCGAAATTAGTAATCTATCCTGTTAACTCATATTCACTTGTGTGTTACACCAGGACATTTGACACATCTTATTAACAAAGCATCTCATTACATTTAAACACCAAATTCATTTACACATGCTAAGTATGGACGCATCTCGGAGCTCCTCCTACAGTGGTTTTAAATCTAAGTGGCCAGTTTATTAGATGCGATTATCCAGCCAGGAGGTCAGGTGTCTGGTGCATGAAAAATCATGCCATGGTTGCTAATGAGTATTGCATAAAAATGCTGATGGTGCGAAATAAATAAAAAGACATCCATCCAGCAGAAAAGCATCATTGGGATCCGCTGCTGGGATCCTGGTACTCCATGAGTCTGGAGGCACAGACTTAAGACTGCGAAAAAAATCTGAGGCACTGAGATGCATTTATGATCCGTTCATACACGTGGAGGTGACGCACATGCTCCATGAATCTCGATAGCGTTGCTTTTAGAAATGCCTCATTCACAATCTCAATCCAGAAAAACAAAGATGTGTAAAATGACCAGGTGTAACCTGAGAAAGAACCTACCTGGGAAAAGACTTTGATCTGCACCTGAGACAATGCCTGCAATTCTGGTTCTCATGGATAAACCTGCGTGTTAATGCTTTCTGCTGTAATGCCCGAACATCTCACAAAATATAAGACATTGTGGGATTGTGGTGAGAGAATTGATCCTAGTGTCACTATTGACTAAGTAACTATAATATGTGTGAACACTGAACATGCACGAACAGCACAAACCCTTAGATCAGTATGCGTTCAGGTCCTAACTCAAATGATATGTATAAAAGCATACATGCACAAAATAAAAAAAAAAAAGTCAAATCAACAAGAACAAGAAGAAAATATTAATCTCTGCAGGTTGTCTCCTCTTTGCTAGCATGGCTCACAAGTAGAACAGCGTGAGCCGTGCTAATCATCTTGAATTCATTATGACACAGTACACAAACTGCCCAGCGATGGTTACTGCTCACACAGGCGTAGTGCTGCCGCGCTGCGCTCAAATCCGTTAACGCCACCATGACCGTATTCTACTGGAAGACTTCTTTGTTGATCCACATGAGGCTGCGCGTCTCATTGGGCTTCACCTCGTACTCGATGCAGGTGAACTTGTTGCCGAACTGGCAGTGCTCACGCTTGTAGTAGTTGTAGTACTTCACCTGCCACACCGTCTCGAAGACGCCCGCCTCCTTGAACTGGCGGAGACAAAACATCAAACGTCAGACAACGGGGTTGAAAAGCAAAAGCTATTTGTTTTGGTTTAGTTTAGCAATGGATGTGCTAAAATGTGTACATCTGTTTATATGGAAATTTTTTATTTTTTCAATTATGGAAGGAGTCTCCGTTGTCAGTGCTTTGTAGCACTCATTAACCTCCACTGCAGAAACCTTTATGTGTTGCTATGGCAACCAATATCCCTGAGGACCATAGTACATCTCCCTGACCTTAGCATTATCAGTATGGAACCTGAAGTGCACATTTATTTGGGTTTTTACGGTAACCACTAGGCAATTAAAGTCAATAAAGCTGCCTTTTTACTAGAAATTAATATACTGTATATTAACAAGCGAGATTAAATTTCAAACTTCATCAACTATACCGCTTATCCTGTATACAGGGGTCACGGGAGGCCTGGTGCCCATCCCAGGAGACTTGGGGCATCAGGTGGGGTACACCCTGGACAGGGTGCCAATCTGTAGCAGGGCACACACACTATGAGTAATTTGAGAAGACCAATTAGCATAATCTGCATGTCTTTGGATCGCTGGAGGAAACCGGAGTCTTTGGAGGAAACCCATCAAGCCATGGGAGAGCATGCAAACTCCTCACACACAGACCCTGAGTTGGGAATCAAACCCCAATGCTGGAGGTGCGAGGCCACAGTGATAGCCACAACACAAGAAATAAGAATTCTAGAATAGATTCTTTATACTGCTTATGCTGTATGGAGTCACAGATGGCCTGAAGCCTATCCCAGGGGACTCGGGGCATGGGGCAGAGTACTCCTGGGACAGAATGGCAATCAATCACAATGTACACATGCACACACACACACACACACACATACTACAGGCAATTTTTGGAAATGCCAATTAGCCTGCTACACTGCATGTCTTTGGATGGAAGAAATGTAAGGACCGGAGGAAACCCACCTAGCACAGGAAGAACATAAAAACTCCTCACACACTAACTCAAAGAGGGAATCGAACCATATTGCAACATTCTGCACATCCTGTTTAATTTATATGTTTTATTTATACATTTTAGATTTTTCTATTTTATTTATATTTTCTGTTGCTACTTTGTATATTGTAAACTGTCGATTTGTACACTTACCCCAAATGTTTTCATTTTAAAGTGCATTTATTTGTAATTATTATTATTATTATTATTATTATTAATAATAATAATAATAATAAATATATTAAATTATATTTATATAGTGTGTTGGGCTTGAGAACGGCACTGCATCCAGTGGCTAGGGTTTGGACATTGGGTGGGAATCGAACCCGGGCCTTGCGCATGGCAGGTGAGAAACCTACCACTGAGCCATCAATGGCCTATATTAATATAATATTAATAATATTATCAGATGATGATCATACAGTATATGTAATATATACTGTAGCAATACATTTTCATATTAAAATATTTATGCAAGTTCTTCTTTTCCTGAAGTGTGTATACATTTTGGCGGCACGATGGTGTAATGGTTAGCACTGTCGCCTTGCACCTCCAGGGTCCAGGCTCGATTCCTCTCTCTGTGTGTGAGCAGTTTGCATGTTCTCCCCGTGCTTGGTGGGTTTCCTAAATAAAGCGGTATAGAAGATGAGTGAGAGTTTATAAAAAATGTTTTGCCTGACTCTGTGTGTATGTTTATCGATTTGTGTCTGCTTTGGGAAACGTTGAAGGTAAAATTATGAAAACAGGCTACTCTTTTATTTTAATAAAAGGCAAAATATCTTCATCTTATTTTAATTCTTTTCTCTCAACTCTTTTCCTTTCTTTTTTCCATTTATTCGTTCATTACTGCTGGTCTGTGTACAGCCACCTTGACACCTCATTAGATCTACCTCAGGTTTATACCGTATAGACGTTACAGCCCTCGTGAATTCTGTGCCGCATTTAGAGCGAAGGCGACACTCCTAGCGCGCGACACAAGCGGCTTAGCGTGTACCGTAAAACCCGGAGGAAAAGCGCACTCCAGTTTCCACATCAGAGCTGAAGCATCAGCTGCTCTTCATCCGTCCATCTTCCTCACACACACACACACACACACACTCCTACACTGCCTTAACCTCTACGTGTATAAACACTACTATACCTGTATGGAGACCTGCACAGGCTGTCTGTCCCCGCTCTTGGTGTGAGGAACACCCTCGGTGTCGTATAATCCGTGGTATACGGCAGACTCTTCATCTTTAGACTGCTGCTCGAGATCAAAGCTTTTTCCGCCGATTCCCATAGAGCTGAATAATAATCAACAACAACAAAAAATATTAATATTAGTTCATACAGATCATTTTTAAGTATTTTAATTTTGTATTTATATAGACGTAAACCTAAATAAGTTTTTATTATCAAGACCTGGGCCTTAATAACCAAATAGGTTAAAAAAAAATAAAGAACGATCACGTGATCAATTAATTGATTAATTAATTTAAAGACACGGACATTAGGTGCAGCTTTCCTTTTCACGCATGATAATAATACTGGACGTGAATGTGAACCGTTTTCCGGACAGGTGCACCAAGCACCACACCCAGAAGCTCTTACACACACACACACACACACACACGCTATTAAAAAGAGACCACCAGACTGTTAATGCCAGGTACACATGACTCCAGCTGGTGCAGGGCGCTTACACAGCCTCGGCGTTCCCCGGTTTCATCACCACCTCGATTTTATACTTGGAGCCCGTCAGCAGCTTAATGGTCCGCGTCTGTCCGAACCGGGACCCGTCCGCCTTAAAGAACACCGGCCCATCGTTCGGCTGGATCTTTAACGACACGCAGATGTTTATTAACGCTGGAACGTCGGCCATGATGAAGAGGGACTGGTACCGGGCCTCGGTAGGTCTCCTGCGCTCCCCGCATCTACACGGATGGTGGAAGATCCCAGATTGGGTTGCCAGATCCGCACCGCAAAAATCATCCCCAACTACCCAACCAAGACTCACCTCTAATCCATGTGACCAGTTTTTATTTGGTTTATTTTCTACATTCGGGAACAAAACTGGATATTTATTTATATGATATTTATTTATATCACTTTAATGCACTTTTCACAGCAATAAGTCACTCCCTCATCGTCTATACCGCTTTATCCTATATACAGGGGAGTCGCGCGGGTAGGGGTCCTGGGGCCTATTCCAGGAGACTTAGGGCACGAGGAAGGGTACACCCTGGACGGGGTGCCAATCACACACACACATGCTCATTCATACACTGTGGGAAATTTGGGAATTTCAGTTAACATAATCTGCATGTCTTTGAAATGTGGGAGGAAACTGGATTACCCAGGGGAAACCCACCAAGCAGGGGGAGAACATGCAAACTCCATGCACATAGACCCTAGCCGGGAATCAAACTCAAACCCTAGAGGTGCAAAGCGACAGTGCTAACAACCAAGCCACCGCAACAACAGTTATTATTATTATTATTATTATTATTATTAATAATAATAATAGTTATATTATTATTTAGACATGAAGGTCAGCTGTTCTGGCACAGTTCTTGCAAGAACAGTATTGTGTCAAGTGCAAATGCAAAACCCATCAAGCACCATGATGAAACTCATGGTCTCTCATGGTAAGCAAGACCTAAACATTACCTCAGAGGAGAAGTTCGTTTAAAGTCACCAGCCTCAGAAATCACCAGTTAACAATAGGCACCTCAGATTAGAGCCGTTATGAAGGATTTACAGCCAAAAGGCATTAAAAATGAACCCTCATCAGACTAATATGTTATTCAAACTAATAAGAACATTTAATAAATCTAAACTTTCTAGAACCTTCCGCACTCCACATGGAAAGAAAATGGCCTATGAGAAAACCCAAAACCAGACCAATGTTAAGTCAAATATGAACATTTTTATACTATTGAAATACTTTTATATTGTGTGTAACATACAAAAAATGCTATCATTATTTAAGTATGTGTCATCATTTAAAGACATTTTAATCATTTTTTTTTTAAGTTTCCAATTATCTACCTATTATACTGCTATAACCATTAATTAATTAATTAATTAATTAATGGTTAGGTTATAGCTCTTGTGGTAAAAATCTTAAAAGTAAAACTTTGACATAGCAACATCAGTTACAAGTATTAATATAATATGCAATAACATTCAAACCTTAACAGCATAGTTAAAAAAAAGAAAAGAAAAAGAAAGAAAGCGTAGCAAGTAATGTGTCTATTTCAGGCATGAAAAATAAGGGCTTGGCAACCCGGCTGTTGGCCTCTCCCATGAAGCTGCACTGGTGGATGCTGTGGAATAGGATCAATTCCCATGTGTGAAGGTAAATTTTTTTAACACAATAAGACTAAATAACAAACTGTGACAGATTGACCAACAAACATTACAATGCACATGTTTTGCAATGCATTGTCTTATTGTATTTCTTGAGTTACATATACTGTATACTGTAAATCATGTTATTTTTATATTATATTATTATATTAATGCATGAACATTTTTAAATGAACACCATAAATTACATTACAGTACAAATAGGATGTAAATGAGTGTTTACAATATTGTTCACTTATTTGCAAAAACAAAATCGCCATTAATTGTTGAACTTTATTATTATTATTATCACAATAAAGTTGTAGCAATTTTAAATAATCCTTTTTTTAATAGACTGTAAAAAATTGTCATAAAAATTCAAATGGCCATTAGGGGGCAGTAAAAACAAACACTTTTTCAAAAAAAGAGATACAGTATAGTATTTAGAGATCCAACCATAATTCTTTAACCATTTTGTTCCCTTTATTTTCAACTGAATTATTAAACTTAAATCCCTAAATGCAAAATATTTACGATATTAAGAAGTATCGTCTCTGTTATTATAAAAACACAAGACGTTTAAATGGTTTTTGCTTTGGATTTTGACTTGTTAAAAAAAACTAAGAAACAAAATAAGTAAAAAAAATTGAAATTTAATGAAAAATAATTATACAAGTATAATATGTAGTTGACACAGCAATATGAGCGACAACATTAAATATTACCATTACCAAGACAATTTAAAATAGATGTTTTGATTTTGTAAAGCTGCTTTGCGACAATGACTATTGTTAAACATGCTATACATATAAAATTGAACTGAATTGAATATATTAAATATTTTTAATAAAGAATTTCACTCATTACAGGGTCACGGGGGCCCTGGACCCTATAGCAGTGGACTAGGGGCACAAGGTGGGATACACCCTGGACGGGGTGCCAATCCATTGCAGGGCACACACACTTACACACGCACACATTACAGGCAATTGAAATGCCAATTAGCCTACATTGCATGTCTTTGGACTGTGGGGGGAAACCGGAGTACATGGAGGAAACCCATCAACTACAAGGAGAACATGCACACAGACCTGAGAACTCGACCACTCGACCATGGAGGTGCAAGGCCACAGTGCTAACAGAATAATACTAATAACACTAATAATAATAGTTTCACTAGTACAAAACAATAATAAAAAAAAAGGAATAGGAGAAAGAGGACAAGGAAGAAAGAACTTCATGCGTTTCTTAACCAGAACTAGGCTACAAAAGAGGATTTAAAGTGAAATGCTGGTGGATGTAATGCAACAGATTATGCATTTATGCAAGCCTAATAATATTCACTGTCAATAAAACAAAGTCTAAAACAAGACATGAATTTCAGTGTGAAAACTCTAATTTACAATTCCATGCCTCATTTCTAACAAGTTCCTCATAATTACATTTAACAAGGTCTGGATTCCTGTCCTGATCACTTGCATGAATAAAATCATATCCTGATGTCTCTGACATTCATCATTGTTTTTTAACACAAAGCATTCTCTTTAAAAAAAAAAAGTGTATTAGTAAAATTAAGTGCTTTAGACAAAGTACAAATAATAAAAAAAGAGTAAAAGTAAGTGCTTTAGACACGTATGTGCTCAGCAGGTAGTCTGTGCAGCGTTTCAGTATGGGTGTAAAAGTGTCTGTGCACGTTATCTCTCCAGCTCTGCCTCCAGGATCTCCCCCCAGGTCTCCACGTCCAGAGGACACATGCTGTTCGGGGGCAGATCTTCAGCACAGAGGATGTTGCTATATTTTCCCTTTAACCATCTTCTTTTCACGCAGCTCTTCTGGTAATTACGCACCAGAGTCACCTAGTGGGGGAACAAAAAAAAAAAAGTGAAGAAATCAGACTAGACTGAATGGACTGAATGAAGATGCTGTTCATACTTAAAAAAATCGTGGATTTCTCTCGCTACCACTTTACACTATATAACCATGTACGGTACTGTGCAAAAGTCTTGAGCCCCCTTCATTTCTTCACATCAAAAATAATTAAATGATGTAGATTAAATAAAAGAAATAGGAACAAATGTTTTCCTTTAGAACGGGTTGTTTATGTTACAACCTCATTTCCCCTCTTGTCTGTTCCAATACTTTTGCCCTACACAATATGTGAGTATGAGAGCCCAACCTTCCAGGACAGTCCATCGCTCCGGTCCCCGTCCACCTCCCTGCGGCAGACGGCCAGCGCGCTCAGACAGTGGCTCCTCCACAGAATATCGCTGCCCTCGATGATCACGTTCCAGCGCTTGCAGGTGACCGAGGCGCGACACAGACTCCTCACGTCCAGCTCGCTAAAGATCTTCTCGCTCATCTCTGTAGGGAGCGTCTCCGTGAAGTTCAGCTCTGGTCCTCCGTTCCTGATGGACTTCAAGGATATGACTCCTTCTCCAACAGCACGGGGGTTGAGGTTCCTTTTAGAGACATGCTGCATCTCGGCATCGCCATGCACGCGTGTTAACTGAAGCTGCGATGGATAAGAGCTGAGTTAATGACAGTGTTTTCAGCAAGCGGATTTCAGTTAGATATTACAAGGCAACGAGGATCATAGTCAACTTGAGCTCGGTCCTGATTGGTAGATGCATATTCAAAAGCTTTATATAGTGGAATTTGTGGTGAGGACTATTGCGAGTAAGCACTATATCTGTATCTGTATCCCAAAACATCCTAAATGGCATATTTTATTCCCTTTGCTTCATTTTAAAACAAAGAAAGATAAAATAATAATACAGCTAACAATAATAATGTCATTAAATCAAAGATTTCTTTTATGCACAGTACAGATTGATACAATCTCCCTTCAATGTGGTCATAAATGTGATTTATTATTATTATTATTTTTTAGACAGAGCATTGGCGCCTTAGCTACCGCAGTGGTAGCTTTTCCGCCTGCCATAAAGACCCAAGCTTTCATTTCGCATGCATTTGTATTTTCCCCTATATATTTGGGATTAGTAGAACCTAGTAAGTATAAAATCTAAGCATTGCCTTTGAACAGAAAATTGAGTTTGACATCCTCTTGTGTTTCTACTAATTAGTGTATTGCGCTTTTGCTACCATTGAATGATGTTTTAAAGTGTCTGAAATAAGGTCAGCAGGTCTAAGTTAGACAGAATGAAGTATAAGGTGCAGCGAACCCAAAAATAAATGTCTCCGTATGAGGATGCAGGGACCCAGAAGGACAGGAAGGTCCTGGGTTCAATTCCCACCCAATGCCCAAACCCCAGCTGGTGCCAAGTTTAGATAAAATTAGCCCACACTGCCCACCTCTCAAACTGAATTTATATATTTTAGGCTTTAAGTTTTGTCTCTTATTTATATATTTAGAGATACTGTAAAGAAATCCCTTGATATCATATTAACAGAAACTGAAACTACTACTGTTCAGGGTCCTAAATACATCCTACAACAATGCCTTTTCAGTAAACACCTGTAAATAAAGATCTAAAAGTGGTAAATAATATAAAATGTTAATTAGATAATTGAATAATAAGATAATCAGCTGCAATAGCATTTTATAACCCACCTGTATACAGACTGAACAAGAGAAAGCAGTTAAATATGAAGCTTAGTGTCATTTCAACAAAACATTGAATTGTAAAAAAGAAATGTTAAGAGAAAACGTGCACGGTGTAATTCATTATTAAAGAATTATATTTATACCAATCTAGCACAAAATGATAAAGATTTACCGCACACACTCCTCCAGCTCACGGTTTAAATGTCCCTTGTTTATTGACAACTATGGCGTCAGGGCGCCGCCCATCTTATTACTGCGCATGCGCGCAGGCTTCGAACCTTTTCCTGACAGTACGATTTGTTTAAATATTTATTAAAAAAAAACATATAAAAATTAATTTTACACAAATGAACAAAGCATTCTCAATAATTGCTTGGATCTTTCACTTGAACGAATTAGTCTAATAAATAATAAAAAGCATATCAGTTTTGAAAGATGCGTCGCCAAGGAGAAACACACGTGCGCATGCGCAAAACAATCTTTGAAGAAATATAATCGAATTAAAACTGTATGAAAATAAATAAATACAATAAAATGCTTCAATATTTGTGATTACAACATTATATTGACTGTTTATTTAACTTTTGCTTAAGTAATAAATAAAATTAAAAAACCGCTCATGCGCATGCGTCCTGCGCTACCCGGAAGTGTGTGCCAAAACGTGCAAGAAGGAAGGCAGTGTTCTGCTGCTGAGTATAATAATAACAATAATAATATATTTTTATGTTTTCTTAAAATTAAAATTACAGATGCAAAACTGATCGAACAGGTAGGACATTGGTTTGTTTTGTAAATGTTATTGTCTTTTAATGTCTTTCAATGATAAATATTGTAAAATAAATGCTTTAGTCAGAATGCCAGGCTTTAAGTTGGAGCAGGTGGATGGAGAAGGAGAAGGAGAGCACATTGACCTGCCTGATGGAGACTCTGTGATTGGGAGAGGACCATTTCTACACGTGAGTGTCTACAGTAGTACTATTACTATTTATTACTACAGAGGCATGAAGCTGATGAGCCACACCATCAGGTTATGAGGTTAAGAGTAGTTGGGTGACAAAACTGCGAGCAGCTGTACAGCTTCATTTCAAGAAAGGGCACTCCAGAGATGCCAGGCTTTGCTTTGAGAATGCTGATGGATAGAGAAGGGATAGGGAGGGTCAGAAAGAGTTGCATTGTGTATTTGTAGATCTAGACAGGCGGATAAGTGCCCAGAAATTAACTGTGGTATTGCATGAAGAAGTCAGAAGTGCAAGGTGGTGCAAGAGATATCTACAGCGGAACCTCCGCATACAAATTTAGGTGAAATTTCGTTATGCGAAACGCATTTTCCCATAGGAAATAATGTAAATGCAGCTAATCCGTTCTTGCTGCCCTAAATCATTGGAAATATTACCAATTTTCAGTCATATTCTTGCATATAAAAACCATTAAAACATTTAAAAAAGACATGTAAATTAAGTAAAATATGAATTAAACAAACGTTAAATCTCACTAAACCTTTATTTATGATTCCTATGACACCGCCTGCTTTAAAAACCAAAAGTGAAAGTGGATCCTTTTTTTATTTCCTACCATCCTTGATGAAATTCATGGGGATGCATGGTGCTATTTGTTTAATAAATCTTGCACAAAATGCAAAACTACCCACCAAAAAATATGTAAACTCCCTTCCTCTAACGCAAACAAGTTTCGAACGGCTACTGGATATATGCGCAACTGAGTCGGTCGCTTGTATGTTGAAAATGCTTTTTATGCTGAGGCAAATTTCTTACAAAATTTCCAGTCCCATCATGAAAATTTGTGAGGTTATATGTATGGTGCAGTAACACTGTACCAGGACAGCGTTACAGCAGTGAGGTGTGCCATAGGTACGACCGACTGGTTTAAGGTGAACGTACTGTAGGTATGCACCAGGGATCGGCTCTCATCCCCTTTCTGTTTGCAGTGTTGATGGACAGATTGACGGATAAAGTTAGACAAGGGTCCTCATGGACTATGATGTGTGCGGATGATATTGTGATCGGCAGCGAAGCTAGGAAGCAGGTTCAGATGAGTCTAAAGAGGTGGATGGATGCACTGGAGAGAAGAGGAACAGCAATGTTCAACGATGTCGACAGGTAGCAGAGCTGGAGGTAGTGGAGCTAAAAAGGTTGCAATTTGCTTTGGGAGTGACAAGAATGAACCGGATTAGGAATGAGTATATTAGAGAGACAGTACTGGTAGGACGGTTTGGGGACGAAGTTAGAGAGGACAAATTAAGACGGTTTGGACATGTGCAGACACGGGATGAGGAGGAGTAGAATGTTGGAGATGGAGCTGCCAGGCAGGAGGAGAAGAGAAAGGCCCAAGAGCAGGCTTATGGATGTGGTAAGGGAGGACATGCAGGAGGCTGGAGTGACAAAGGAAGATGTGTTAGACAGAGTTACATGGAAACAAATGGTCCGCTGTGGCGACCACTAACAGGAGCAGCTAAAAGAAGAAGATTATCATTCAAGATGAAAGACTGACCTGGCGTGCACATATTAGTGTTTCTCCTGCTCTAACCCCCTGAACACACCTGATTAGTACTAATCAGCTCCTTAGCATCCCTTCTTGAGCTGAGCTTGATAAATGTCCAGGATCCATGGATTTGGTTGTGATTTTTTTTGTTGAGAACAGGTGCTCCATCATGTCAACTTATGAAAATCATAATTTCAGTGTTTGAACAATAACTTTAAAATTGTGGATCAAACTTTCACTTTCGATTGGCCAAGTAAAAAAATATTCTTTTGTGGTAATTGCAAACTCAGTCCTCTAGGTGGCACTGTGTGTCTCAGGACTGGCCAGAGAACACTGTTCAGGAAGGCTTTTACGTTTTAAATTCATCATTGTTTTGAAATTAATTAATTTTGGTTTAAAAAAATAATAATGATAAAAATTTAAGTTCTCTAAAAGCTGTGGTGTAATAGTAATTTAACAGCCTTAATTAACTTCCCTGACATTTACATCTGTCATCATTTACATGGCCTTTCAGTACACTTTGTCCATTTGTCAACAAGTTTTTGTATTCCCTCATTTAAAAATAAAATTTGCTGAGCTGTGAGACACTGTCTGCAGTTCTGTATTAGAAGTGAATCTTTGTCCTCGTAGGGTTGCTTTCAGGGGACCAAACAGGTAAAGGTCTAATAGGGCGAGGTCTGAGAGTATAGAGTCTGCTACTATCAGTCCACTGTGTTTAATCTAAGTTTAGTCTTCAGCTCTTCAATAAGTGTCTCACTGTAATGAGCACTGCATCAGCAAATGTTGAACCTTTTTTCCTATGACATTCCAATACTTCTGGCCCTTAAGGATCCCAGAAAACCGTAAGCACTGATGAATTCTCCAGCTGATGGTCGACTTTTGAACATTTTTGTTTCTGCAAAATTTCCACATGCTCATTTCTCTTCCGAAATAAGTCCACCGCAACATACTGTGTATGAACATAATCAGAAGTTCATAAGCTGTTAGCTTAGGGTTACTCTTTTATCTGTGAGACGAAGCATCAGGTAATCATTCTGTTTATTTTTTATTTATTTATTTATTATTTATTTATTTTTAATAAAGTCCATATTAACGATACTTCTGCTGTCCGCTTTTGTGACTGACGTCACGGTAGTCACCTGTTTGTATGTATATATTAATTTCTAATATATTTGCCATGAGGAGACTTGTCATACTTCCTGTCTCTCCTTCAACAGGTAAGCGATAAGCGAGTGTCCAGGAACCACGGGATTCTGCAGAACGTGGACGGACAGCTGCGGCTCAAACCCGTACGTGCTCCAGGACCCAACCTTATTTTTAGAACCTTATTCGTGACCTTTTTTGTGAAGGGTTTATTATGCCATGCTGGAGTGTCCGCCTGAGAGGGTCGGACATCAAACGGAGGACAAGATTAAAAACTCTTTGATGTCCTGCTCTCTCTCTCTCTCTCTTTCTTTCCCTTTGTCTTTCTGTTTCTGTCTGTATCAAGCTCTCTCACTCCTGTTCTCTCTCTCTCTCTCTCTCTCTTCCTGTTTCATGTCCATGTATGAAACCATATTGCCAAAGAGAAAAACAGTTATTAAATTTAGAAAGTGTATATTAAATATTATTTTAAAAATAGAAATTAAACTTAAACTAGCCTAAACTTTTTCAAATCTCTCCATCTTTACCTTTTTTTCTCCATTTCTGTCTTTCCCTTTGTCTATTTGTCTCTCTTTCTCTGTATCTCTGTGCTATCAGTATATTTACAGTCAAGTGAATCAGTAATATGGTTTGTGTACTCGACAGTAAATGGCTTGTAAAAGATCACCGCATAAATATTTAACCGCTCTCATGTTCCTCATGTGACATTGTGTTTCTGTGTTGTCTTCGGGTTTTACGTTTCGGGGGAACTGTTCGTCCTGCCGATGAGATCAGCTCCATAATGGCGGCACGGGACTTCGAAAGCAGTTTAGCTGATGATTTCTCACGCATCCCTGTAGTGAATGTAATTTGTAGTTAAGAAGCAACACAGTGTCGTATGAGAAAGACTCACTAGATGGCGCTGCGTCATGTGTCAATGGAGCGTTTGAGCTCTTTTCTATCTCCAGGGCGCAGGATCTTATATGTCCTCCCTGTGGCCTCGTAAAAGCGAATTACCCATTTAAGTGTCATCGTAAAACAAGCGCCACGTCTACTAGCTACGTTTACTGGAGGATATTTCTTTAATCTTATTGCAGTCGTTCCGGTTAGAGGTTAACTGTTTACATGGACGCTGATGGGATTGGATAGGATGTGGGTTTTAATGTTTCAGGTTAGGTCAGGCGCCTCATCTTTTCCGGTAAATCCCGCCTTCCGCGTTATGATTGGTTAGAAGAATTCAGTCTTTAACTGTGATTGGTTAGACGCTTTACTACGTTCGAAATGTTGAAACCCAGTGGATAAATGTAAACACTGGCGAGTCGTCCTCGAGGAACGTAGAAACTCATCACGTCCCCCAATGTTACCCCCCCGCCCCAAAAAAATGGCACCATTTGGATTTAACCAAGTAAATAGGTACGAGCCTCCCATTGTTTAATTACTTATTTCTCATTTCTTAAACAACTATTTTAAATGCCGCTAAAATTGGATAAAGAAAAACAAGAAGCGTTAAAAAATAATAATCGTGATGGGAGATCACTTAAATCCTTCTATTATCTTTGGGGCCATTTCGACCCTATTTTTAAAGTCTCAAAATAAATTGTTTTGCTTCATATTCAGTGACTTTTATACATAAACTTGGGTAAGAATTTTAAATATGATAATTTTCTGGTGGTGGAAATTGCTGGGGGTCAAATTGACCCGATGATATTAAATTTGACGGTAACAGGGGGGTTAAACTCTTAGTGAAATCAAATTGTACAAATAAAAACAACAGTAGAACTCACAGCTATGTTTAATAGTGAAAGTAAGGTGCGCATAATGCGAAGAGAACCCGAGGGACTGGGACTAAACAGCTGTGTAGCCTGAAGAAAAGCACTTATTAGTGAGACTAATCAGAAAAATTAAAGACTTCACTTTGCTAGGGAACATAAATGTCATGTGGTCTGAGGGGTCCAGAGTGATGGGGCATCAGGGTAAGAAGCGATCAATCCTGTGGAGGCAGTGTCATGATCTGGGGTTGCTTCGTTAGCTAAGTTATGTGGCCAAAAAATGAAGTCAGCCGACGACCTGAATGTACCGAATGACCAGGTTTTTCCTACATTGTTACCTCACGAAATCATTGGATTTTTTTCAACAAAAGACAACAAAAGACAACAAAAATCCTGGCTTTCCTACAATTCATCAGAGAGCATTTCAGGGAGCATGAAACATCATCATCACACGTGGATCGGCCGTCACAGAATCCAGACCTCGACCTCATTGAGAACCTTTGAGACGTTCTAGAGAAAGATTTACTCAGCGGTCCGACTCTGGTCCCTCAATAATACAAAACCTTGTCGAGAAATTAACGTGACTCCGGACTGAAATTAATGTTATGAAAAAAGCGTTACAATTAAATATTACATTGTAAGCATTTATAAAAACAAAAAAAAATCTTTTTTTTTTTTCAATAGCATTTTTCATGTTTTGCCAAAGTGAGATGGAAAAGTTTTTATTTAGGCTAGTTTTTAGCGTCTGCCCGTTTTTAGTTTTACCTTTTTGTGTCTGCCTGCAAACATTAGCTAAACAAACACTGCAATGAGTTTAGTCAATAAGTCTGAAGATTTCTCTTAGTGATTTAATGGATTTTAAGGAAAATGATCATACGTCTAACTAATTCATCTGTGAAAATGTTCACTGAACACATGCTCCTGCTTCATCATTTAAAAAGATAAAATGTCCCAATACAAGATGTGAAGAACAAAAAAAACATAGTCGGCCTGAACAACTATTTCCCCACTGATGTTACGTCTTGAGTCGGGAAACAACTTTAAGGCTTTAAAACCTTTAAGGGTGAGAACTTTCAAATGGTGACCGAGATAGATTTCACTGCGTGAAGGGTTTTCTTGAACCTTTACTATGTCCCCTGCAGACGCACGTGAACCCCTGTTTCGTTCAGACGTCCCCGGATGCAGTCTCGGAGCCGCTAGAGAAGGACAAATGGCACCGCCTGAGGGACGGCGAGATCTTCTCCCTGCTCCCGGGGAAATACATCTACAGAGTGCATGCTGTAGGAGAGGAAGGAACACCCAGGTAACGCTTACAGTCGAATACACACGCTTTAATCATCATCTCATGCTTTTATTCTGGATCAAAAAGTCTTTTTAGCTCCCAATAAAGGACTTGTTCGTATTCTGAGATTAAACAAACTGAATAAAGTTCTGCTTATCTCATCAGTCAGCATGATCTGGTATTCAGCTCATGCATTAAATGTTCTTTAAAGTGAGCTTGTGGTAATAAGCCGTTTTCCATCCGCTGGCATGTTTTTTTTTTGTTTGTTTTTTTTGTAGAATTTGCTGTTCCTGTGACAGTATTTCGTAACCGAGATTCCCATGAAATTCCCATCCATCTCCTTCTCCTCCTCCTCCACCTCCTCCTCCTCCGCCTCTGTTTTTTTTTTCTTTTTTGTGGATTTTTTTTAAGCGTCATGGCCATGCTCACACTCTGAGATTCAAATCAAGAACTTTGTCAGGAAATTTGTCATCAGTCATCTTGTGACACTAAACAGGCAGCCATCCAACCCTGCAAAAACTTTAGATTTCACGGAGATCGCCCCCAGACACCAGTAACAAAAACATGTCAAAAAGAAAAACCCACACATGTCAATAACACTATTCTAAATAGAAGCCTAAATGTTTTCACTCCTGGAACAGCAGGTTGTATTTTACTCTGAAAGATAAAGCTCAGGGTCCGAGCACAGGATACAGCGCCCCCTGGAGCAGACAGGGTTAAATGCTTTTCTTAAGGGCTCAACATGGCAAGTTTGGTGGTCCTGGGACTTGAACCCCTGAGCTTCCAAACAGCAAAGCTAAGCTTTCCCTGTATTTGACCTGTGTAATAAAAAACAAAAAAGCGTAATGTGTATCAGTTATAAGTTTGCAGTTTCAGTGATTTAGATAGCTGATTATTTGTTATACACTC
This sequence comes from Clarias gariepinus, assembly GCF_024256425.1. Classification (NCBI taxonomy): domain Eukaryota; kingdom Metazoa; phylum Chordata; class Actinopteri; order Siluriformes; family Clariidae; genus Clarias; species Clarias gariepinus. Next base: position 10,014,725 of record NC_071117.1, read on the forward strand.
TATTCTCCAGATTTGTTTGTACAGTTGTGTGTTTTTATTATTTTCCAGTTGTTGTCTGTGTGGGTTTCAACCAAAATTCTATAATTTCTAATATTTTTTGCACATGAATTGTTAATTTTTTGTGCTGTACGTGGACCAAGTTGGGGGACACAAACTTGTGCACTTACATTACAGGTAGTCCCCGATTTACAAACATTTGAGTTACAAAATTTTTTACAGATACGGATGGACCGCGGTTCTATTACAGAAGTAGCTTATGTGTATTGTACAAAAAAATAGACACTGCAGTGCACGATACCACATTTACAATTATATACAATATTCTCAGTGTGTAAGTGAATGTAGAAAATGTCTAAAGTCTGGTATATTGTATGTGTGTGAGTGTGGGGGTACAGGAGAAATGAGTCAGACTCACCGGTTTCAATGAATCAGTCCAGGAGCACGATGATAGGAAATGCCTATTTTGGAAACTCCTCAACAAAACAGAGTTCACAGTCCAATACAGTGGAAAACAGCTCTGAGACAAAAAGGCATCTGGGATTCCCCTCGCGATTTATAGGTGCAGGGGCAACACTGCTACGTTTCACTGTAAGATTAATTTCCTTAGGCGCGGTTACAGTATTTGTCACATAATGGCAGTGTGGGAAATCGGACAGAGATTTAGTCAAGTGGATTGGTCTGCGTTACTATGTTTATTCGTGCCAAAGGCATGATAGGCGGGTATATTCATGGACCGTCATGGACATTTTCACAGATGAATTTGTTAGATGTATGTCACTTTGTCGGACTTAAGAACAAATCCGACTTACAAACGTGCTCCTGGATCTGAACTTGTTTGTAAGGCGGGGACTACATGTACTGTGCAAAAGTCTTGAGCCACTCCTCATTTCTTTATATTTTGCTTGCAAAGAACCTGGCTTTCTTGTATTTTAATGTAGTCTTGGGGCTTCCTGAAAAACTTTTTTCGCTTCCATTGTGAACTAATGTATGTATCATTCAAGCATAAAAAAATCACCTAAGTTAAGGCATGACCCAGTGAGAAACAGGTGCAGATGATGACCGATGATCAGGCCGGTGATTATTAGTACACTGGTGATGCTAAATGCTGAGTGGTTGGAACAGACGAAAGGGGAAATGAGGTCACTGCTCAGGTTTGTTACATAAACAACATATTTAAAAAAAAAAAAAAATTTATGCACTTTGCAGTCTGTTACAGTAAAATATATTTGTTCCCATCGCTTTAATTTAATATACATTAATTAATAGAATTTAATACAAAGAAATGAGGGAGTCTAGACTTTTGCACACTATTGTAAATATAGTGTAGAATACATGATCACAATTATGCTACAATCCTTATCTCCAGCCCTGTTGTTTCAAGTCGCTTTAAAAATCTTTTAATGGATTTAATTAAACATTAGTTAAAGCCCAAGTGCATGTTTATCATTAAGCGCAGACACACTTCCTTCAGCTGAGAGTCGTTTACATTCAGCCATCAGTCACTCAGGCCTTCATCGTCCTCGTCGGCAAACGAGTCGCGCCCACGTGGGCACGGGAGAAACAAATGATGCTAATTTGTTCTGTAGTGCATTGATGTGGGAGTGATTCACGGTGCTGTCATTTGCATGCATTAAAAAGTCAAAGCGGGCGTGTGTGAAATAATATAATTAAACCATCGCTCACGTCTTCCGTAGAATCAGACTGAAAAGGTTATGAAAAAAAATATTATATCCTCATATTGTATATAAAGAACTTTTCAGTTTTAGGTGATTCCACCCTGTGTGTGTCCTACATGTAGTACTGAAGTGTTTATGCATGTGAACTATTTGAAATGCATGAGATCTTTCTTTTATTACAAGATGCAAATCTAGTGGATTATATTGGATGAAGGCTCCTTATAAGGTTCTAGATGTGTAGGCTGTAATATTAGATACATCTGACAAGCAAAAGACGCTCCGTCTAAGACCGGGATTAAACCAAGCACCCGATGTCCTCGCTGAAGTAAATGTCCTTTTTTTTACTTGTTTGCTTGAGCTTAAACGCAGGGGAAATAAATCAGATTATTTTTTTCGCCAGTCCGAACTACATAGTGCAGGCTCCTGGCAAATCCGTGCGTAATTGAATTCTCATAGAGCGAAAACCCCGAAGTCCTGAAGTTCATCACATGATGATTTGTAAAAGTCGTGAAATTTTTAAGGGGAAGAAACTCAGAAAGCACATATTTGTATTTTTTTTTATCGCGACAGGAACAGCCAAGGTTTCGAGGAAGCGAAGGAGGAGGAGGAGACGACGGAGCTGAACTCGAAACCGCCCCGATCGTGTGAGGAGACGTTGGCGTACACCCCTCAGGCCGAGAGCAGCCCGTCTTTCACCTACGAGTCAAAGACGGGAGCCGAGACGCACACAGCGGGCCCTGCTGTCTGTAGTCAGGTGGGGATGAATGCTATCGTAACCGTTCGCTTTTAAAGGTGCGATAAGCAACATTCCAATGTTTGGCTCAGGTGCTTACACACCTCATTAGAAGATAATTTCTTAGAAAGGTGTGTGAAATATTTAGAGGCTGGACGCTTCATGTCCCCGTACATGTTGTTTGACTTTCGCTTTAACAAATATCACGATCTGTATCTCGGATCGTCAATAAGCCTGCCACTATCACAGAAGGATTTCTTCGCCATAACGCCCACGTAGCCGCTCATAAAATCTCCGGACGCTCGTCAGAACGTAATGTCCTTCGATATCTCAGCTAGCGTTCGTGGGGTTTTACGGCTCTTCGGTGTGCACATAATAGTTTTACCAAACTCAGATGGAAAATAAAAAGAAAAGACAAAAGCCAGATTGTTAAATTTTTTTTTTTATCTTCCCTGTTTTAGAGTATAACCCACAATCCCAATTATTTTTTACGAAAAACAGATAAACCCACAGTACCTGGTACACATTTTATATTTAAACCATCTAAATTATCAGAGGTAAAAGGTCTGTTAGACTGTCGAGCATGTGTGTATGGAGGATAAAAAAATATATACAGTATTGTTTTAGGCTGCCTTAAGGTAACTCGTGCTATGAAGTATCGTTTACTTCTAGCTAATAAATTTTAAGTAAATGCTTAAATGTTTAATTTTTCAGTCCAGACACTGGCGACTTAAAATACAGTACTGCCAAAGCCAGGATGGAAATTTGAATTATATAAGCCATGTAATTAAGCACGACGCTGGAACACTGGGAAAGAAAGGAAAATATGACTTCAATTAGTCAGGGGCTCATGGCATCCTTCCCATCCTTAATGTGTGTTTGGATACGTCTTTTGGCTCTTTTGAGGGTTTGGAAAAGCGCACTTTATGTAGTATTTTAGGTTTTTATGAGTCTGACTTGATTTGAGAATAGACCCATGCCACCGATCTGTACACCTGGCTTGGTTAAAAATGGTAGATTTTCTTCATTCGTGACCATTAATGGAAGTCATGTTGAAAGGTCCTGCCAGAATTAAGTATTAAAGATTGAAATGGATGTATGAGGGGCGTTCAAGTCAAACCTGGACTTGCGAATGAAGAGATTGAAATTACCAGAAGACTTAAAGCTTAGTACGGAGAGGAGACTCTTAGTTGCAGTAAAACATTCATACGGTGCAAAGGTTTCAAAGAAGGACGTACACCCGTGAACAACGATCCTGGATGAGGTGGCTGCGCACGTTCCCATGAACGCCGATCGAGTGGAACACCTGATCCTTGAGGATCGAAGGAAAACTTCATAAGAGACGTATCCTCCTGTGGGACCTGTAACACCAACACCACCTGCACATTACACAAACTCGGCTGGGAGTTATTAGGACACGTCCTCCTGTACAGTCCTGACATCACTCCAAGCCCTTTCCACATGTTTGGGCCGTTAAAGGAGTTCCTGGGAGGCCGGCGTTTCAAAGTCCATGAAAACGTTCTACCTTGTTGGTGTCCAAGCACTACTGAAACAATCGGATGAGTGCCTTAGTGTAGCAGGGGATTATATAGAGAGAACTTTTGTTCATTTCGACATTATTAGTTATTATTAAGGCTTGTTCAACAGTCATTATCTCTAATTAAAGACTGGATTTGTTCTTATAAACACCAGTTTTAATGCTAGGTTTATTATGCAGGCTTATTCCAACAGATGCCATCTGTTATAAGAGACACCTTCTGTCCAGTTTAGAATAAAACCTGTCGTACAGTTGGTTTATGCCAGTTTACTAGCTCATTGGAACGTTATGTCAACTATCACAATCTTTGAACTTTTATTAAATAAGTTATAATGTGTTATAACAGCCTTATGTCAATAGAAATCTGTGCTTGTGGACTTGATGTGAGTTTTGGCAAACAGGTCTTAATGACAACTAATGCCTGTTAAAAGAAACCTATTATGTCGGTTGGCATAAAGGCTGTATGTAGCCTTATGAACATCATCTTTAAATGTGTTATATAAGTAACAACATAAGGACATCATTTGTCTTAATTTATACATTCACTAAGGTGTTATAACCAGTGAAATTTAAGCTTACTTTGCTTAAGGCCCAGAAAACTTTGATAACATTTGTTATAGATTTATGTTTAAGTTGTTATGTAGCTTTATAACCACAGCCTTAATATAAAATTGTTACCAAATTGTTCAAATAAGAGTGCTGCTGGCTGAAGGGGAACATCATATGACACAATTTAGAGGCAGAAAATATCTATTATCATGTCCTCAAGGTCAAAGTAGCATCATAGCGGATTCATTAGGGTCTTATAAGCAGTCATTAAAGTGTCATTAATTTCCCTCATGATCCTGTAATAAAGATTATGATTTTTTTTTTATTTGATGAGGGGAAACACTAAACCTCCTTTGGTTATAGACTTACGTAGGTATAAAGTAGCTCTAAACCCACCCTCAAAAGTTTTCAGATGTTATTTGACTTCTTGTCTCTGTGTATGTGTGTGTATGTACTGTAGGCTGGTGCCGACTCTCTCCCTTCTTGTAAATCTAATGCTCCTGATCTTCTGACGCCTCGTAAAAAAAGAGTCCTTCCCGCCTGGATGATGGACGCCGCTCCTGCAGCCTCGAACACTCCGCCAGCGAAAGGTACCTGAAAGAGAACGTCTTGTCCATTCCAGAGACGCCTCGCATCGCTTAGTGGCCTTCCTCCCAGAGCCGACAAGGCTGTACAGGTTCGTCTGCTGTTTGCGGCAGACGCCCGAGTAGCAGCGTTCTGGCTGCGCTTGAGAGAGAAATGTCTGGTTTGATAGAAGAGGAAGGGATGTGGATGCAGATGTGCGCGTGGGAGGGGAATCTCCTAGCCAGGATCAGTGACTTGCTTAGTTTGCATTGTATTTCTAAATTTTTTAAATTTAGGTTTCTGTTCTTACACCATTTTATTTTGTTTAGTATTTTTCTTTTAATAGTTTCGTTCAGAAATGATGTTTCTGTCAAAGTAATCGGGTCGCATAGGTAATGGAAGGCTCTAAAAGCGGAGTAGGGATTCTCCTCGCCCGTAAGCGTCAGGTCGCATGGTGTTGGACATTATATTTCATTGTTTATTGTAGTGCTTATGAAATTATTATGTGGTGGCAAGGCAGTATTTTCATTCTACACTGTTCACCTCAGACGAAAGAGGTGTTTTAGTCATTTCAGTTTGTAAACCAATAAAGTTTTACGTGATGAAGGAAACGAAGAACTTAGCTTGAAGATATACAATCCTGCAAGGTGAAAAATTCAACTTGGAAATCTATACCAAGTTTTAACCCCTAGACGCCCCCCTCCCCCACACCATGTTTTACTTCTCAGGTTTGTCTGGTGGTTTTGTTGTAGCAGGAGACATCGATTGCAATTTGAACCTGGATAGATGCCTCCAAGTGGCAGTGGTAAAGTGCTCGCCCTATCATCCAGGGATTTGGTTTGGTTCCCGGGTGATGCGGTTCGGAGGAAACACGTGGTAGTCTTCGGCCCTCCCGGCTCAATGGTAGTAGCCTTAATGTGGGAGCCCCCTAGTGACGGGGAGAAATTGGCCACGACTAAATTAGGAAGAAAAAAAAAAAGAAAAAAAGAACCTGGATAGATGCTCTGGTGCTGATTTTTGTCATTTAAGGTGTCCTACAGTTTATCCAAAAAAAAGGAAAGAACATCAATAAAAACCACGTGCCATCCAGCACATCGGGTGATGGACACTATCCGTCAGAGCTATCCGTCGTTTCTGTGGCGGTTAATTAAGTGGTTTGGTGCCAGCACGATGCTTGATGAAACCAGAGTCCGAAGGAAACCCACCAAGCGAATTGGTGAGAACATGCAACCTCCATGCACACAGACCCCGAGGCAGGAATCGAACCCCGACCTCTGGAGGTGCAAGGCGGCAGTGCTAACCACTAAGCCACCGTGCCGCCCTTAAGGACAAACACAGCCAGCCCATGGGTTTGCAGGGCACACTTGGTGCCAGTCATAAGCCTGTATTAAAATGGGAAGGTTGCATCCAGAAGAGCATTCGGTGTAAAGGCTGTGCCAAATCTAAATGTGCGGGTCAGATGGTCCGTTTTGGTGACCACTAATGGAAGCAGCAGGAACAACAACAATAACATCATCATCATCATCATGATGGCATACTATTTTTTATCCTATCATACCTTCAACTTAAGCAAAAAAATTGGCTTTTAGATCCAAAATTTGTTTTGTTTATGTTTCTAAACACAAATTGATGTAATTCAAACCAAATAAAGATAAAACGTTTCGTATTGGATAGTCAATATTTAAGGCTCATGTATGAGGTTTACAAGTTCGTAAACTACATAGGTATAATGTACAGTATATAGTACCAATTAAACCTTTGGACACAAGTTTGTTTGGATTTATGTTGTATATTCTTGAACAATACTGGATTCATTCATTCTTTTTTTCAAAACCATGAAATAAGACATACGGCATTAGGTAATTGTAAATTGTAATTGTAACAGTCAGTTGTTCTTTTAATACTTAAAGGTCAGCTGTTCTAGAAACAGTTTTTGTAAGAACAGTATTGTGTCGAGTGCAGTTGCAAAACCCATCAGGCACCATGATGAAACTGTCTCTGATGAAGATCATCCCAGTAAAGCAAGACCAAAACGTTACCACTGCTACAGAGGAGAAGTTCAGAGGCTGGTAGAGTCACCAGCCTCAGAAATCACTAATTAACAACCAGCACCTCAGATTAGAGCCGTTATGAAGGATTTACAGATCAAAAGTAGCAGATACATCTCAATATCAACTGTTCAGAGAAGAACAAAAGGGAATCTTGCCTGGTTTATCATGAGAAGCTCTGGTTTCATTGTTGCCTAAACCTGGTAAACCTCGTAACTAATGAGAACACATAAAACCGTTTAATAAAAATTAAAGAAAGTGGATTTTTTTAAATTGTTTTTCAAAATCGTGGCCAAAAGACTACAAAAATATTACCTTAGGGAATTACTAATGACCAGAGTGGCTTTATATCAGACAGACCTGGATTGCGCAATGTCAGAAGACTGTTGATTTTTTTATTACCAGGAGGGAGAGCCAGACACTGCTTTAACGTCACTGGAAAGCTTCAGGAAAGTATAACGGCTTATGCAACATCTTAAAGTTTTTTTTTCTATTAGATTTCTTTCTTTACATATTCAATTGTAGGCATAAATAATTACCAAATTAAATTCCTCACGTGTGTACTGTATGTGTGTGGGCAAGGGTACTTTACTGATTATATGATCATGTGATCCTTTAGTCATTGCAGTGTGTTCTTCCAAATTATTATAGCACTACACATACACTATATCGCTTTATTAGTAGATGATGTTTTACAGTTTGGAAACTCCATTCCAGCTCTTCATAATGTGATTTACTTATTACTTCAGGATACAGAGTAAATCAAGATAAGCCTTCCATAATGCTGCTAAACACATGGGAAGGAAATAAAACTGGAAAATGTATCACAGTTGAAGACAGTTGACTGTTTTATGTACTTGGGAATAAACATATTGCCTCAGGTTAGATATATATATGCTATCTGACGTTAGTTCCATTTCCTACCTTTGGTTGACTCGATCTCTGCTTCCATAGCAGGTTGTTCAGTTCTGTGCAAACTCTTCTCTGCTTTATACTTTGCTTCCAACCAGTTTTTTTTTATTTTTTTATGCCGTCTTGAGAATTAGTTCGCCAGGCCTCCTGAAGGACTTATTTTGGATCAAATTTTTTTGTTGTTTGTTGTTTCCAGTGGGAAACTGGTGTAGATGATGACAGACGTTCAGGCTGGTTATTATTAGACTGTTGAGTGGTTGGAACAGACGAGAGGGGAAATGAGGTTGCTGCTGAGGTTGTTACATAAACATTAAGTAAATATTTTACCTACAGTACATTTTTGAAATTGTTAAACTGACACCAACTCTTTATCAAGTACAGAGAAACCTCAGATTGCGGGTGACACGGTTTGCGAGCGTTCCACAAGAAGGGCAAAGATTTTTAATAAATTTTGACTTGGAAAACAAACAAGTCTTAGTTTATGAATGTGTGAAAGAGTGGACGAAGGGTAACTGTGTAAGACGAGAAGGGGGAGAGGGGGAGGGGCTCCTTACTTTAGCTTCGCACTCACACACACACATGCACCAGCGTCTGTGCGCACAAACGGAAACACTTATCTGTCGGGATTTATTTTTAGTCTTTTTTTAAAGGTAAAGTGCAAGTTAATTTGTTTTATTTTTACTTTATATTTTTTATTTTTATGAATTTATTTTTTGGGATGTGGAACGAATAATTTGAGTTTCTATTATTTCTTACAGGAAAATTAGATTTGGTTTACAAGTGTTTTGGAACACGAGCCCACTTCCGGAACGAATTATGCTTGTAATTCTAATTTGTAATTAAATCAGATTTCTGATAGATGCCCCAGTACCAACAGTAGACCAGCGCTTCTCAAACCTAACATTCAAAGGACTGAGTCTGATTTCTATTCAAGGTTAAGGTCAGGAACAGCTGGTAATAAGCAAATGACGTTTATTAAACTCGCTTATAACTTACAAGCAACGTAGATAACGAAGCACTGCATGAAGTGATTTTTATCTCAAAACTAAATAAACAAAAATAGGCATGTAGAGTAAGTGCAGTGGTAAAGGGCTCGCCCTATCATCTGGAGATTGCTTTTTCGATTCCCGGGTGGTGACGCAGCCGGGGTTCTGGAGAGTGCTGATTGGCCGAGCTCTCTCAGAGGGGAGGGATGGGAGGAACTCTGCGCCTTCGCATCGATCACGTCTCTACAGCCAATGACTGGTAGAATTAGCCTTAATGTGGGAACCACGCATGCAGTAGTGAGCCAATCAGAGCTCCTTCCTCAGCCAGAGACCCAGCGGGTGAAGCTAAATTTCTTTTACAGAGACTCGTCACATCGACTGATGTTAAACATGATCTAAAAATATTGATTTGTCCTATTGAACGGACTGTCAAAGTCTCATTCCTATTTGAAATTCGTCGGGCCGGATCGGGACCAGACTGTTCAGATTGAAGTGTTTATATGCTGCATTTTTATTGGGTTATTATTGGCATTATTAGTGGAATATGAGGGTCCATGTCAATCCACCTAGCGATGATTAATTTTTCAGATAAATCTCCTCCTTCATGGAAACACATTACTTATTACTCGGCTACGCTCTACACTGCCATTTCCTCTGTACAATATATATGTGCAATATAATTCAGCAAAAGTGAATAAAATATAAAAAAAATTAATAAAGCCGAGTAGTTTCATATGCGATTTCTGTTTCTTGGTTAGCTCGATATGGGGTACCACTTTTTTTTTCCTCTCAAAAAGAAGAGCGGATCTGGGTTACGAGAAAAGAAATAAACTAAATGCCTGAAACGGCTTTAATGCACATTCATAACTTCACTGTGTTTTAAAACCATTATCATTAATGTCACTGTGGCCTTTTAGAGACATTTTTCTCATTCAGTAGAAACTGTACAGAGATTCTCTAGTGGAAGACACTTGGTGCTCCTTTGTAGGCTGATAAATCCACATTCTGTCAACACCGGCTTTCATAACCACCGAGGTTTCTTTTTCACGCTGAGACGCTCCTCGTTTTATGCTTTTTTTCTCTCCATTTTTTTCCACTCTCCTTGATCTGTCTCGTGCTCAAGAAGTTATCCAACCAATTGCTTTTTTTCTTCCCGACTGCTCTTTTAAGTTTAAACCTCGCTAATGAGACTCCAAGGTCTTCAAGTCCATATAAATAAAAGAGAGATTTTGTCTGTACTGCACATTGGTTAGAACTCGCTCTTTCAATAATATCTTTACATTTTATACATTGGAGGACGAGGAACCAGTCTTAGAAAAAAAAAAATCTGTCTGTACATTTGTATGTCTGTATGTCTGTATGTCTGTCCTGCCAGATTTGGTCACAGCATCACGCAAAAATAGCTGGACGGAATTTATTAAAATTTTGCCAGTCCTTCAGTGTTCCTCTAAAAATAAACCTTCGCCATAAATGAAATAAAAATGTTGAGTAGTGGTGAAATTATTATCAGTTATATGGCAGATTAGAAACCGCAAGTTTTGACAGCGTACTGTGTGTGCGTCAAACTGTGGGCGCTTCCTTAATTAGTTGCTGGACAGAATTTAATGAAAGGACTTCAAGTTTAACCTGCACCAGGAGTGAAATCAAAATGCTGAGTAAAAGCGATGTCATAAACCGTTATATTATTATATTAACCGTTTTTTTACGCCACCCAAGAACACACAGCAGGCATGGTGTACAGAATAGACCTACTGTAATAGACAGAATAGACAGAATTCATTAAAGTGGCTGAATAATCATCCACCTTTCATGTTTACATGTTTATAAATAAATATTACACTAAAAGGATTTAATGAAATTAATATTAATGATAAGAATATTAATGTTCAAATAAATAATATGCACAATATGCAATATACATATACAAATATAGAAACAATATACGCTATATATATTGACTCTTGAAGAGTGTAAACGCATTAAGAGAAGTAGGAGTAGGTCCAGTAACTTTCCTTAAGGTTTTTGTGGTATCCGATGATTTTTTTTTTTTTTTCGCTCTTTTGCACTTTAAATTTTGTGCTGTGTGTGTGTGTGTAAGTTGCTGGTTCTGATTTAGAACAGGTATAATATTTTGATATTATAACTTTTTTGTTCTTTTTTTCTGTGATTTATGCTTTCGTCCAAATTGCAGCAAAACGCGCTCCAGTCCGAAGCACGTCTTCATCCAAACGCTCAGCAGGACCCAAACGACCTCAGCCTAGGGTGCCTTCATTATCAGGAGATGATGAAGAGAGGGAATGGGTTGAGGAGGAGGAGGATGATGAAGGATGCAGCAAGACTCAGAGAAAACGAGCGAGAAGGCAGAACAGGAAACAGGTTGAGGAGGAGGAGGAGGATGAAGGATGCAGCAAGACTCCGAGAAAGCGAGCGAGAAGGCTGAAAAGTGACACGGAGGAAAGCCAGGTACGGGAGATTTATGGATACCATGATTGATGTTGGTGCCGGACTTGCCAACACACTGAACAGTGCATTTCTAATCATCTGCAGAGGCAGTTGGCTTACACTAGTGGGATATAAAGATTTAAGAAGTTTGGTTGTTTTACATAAAAATACAAGGTCCAAGGTTTAATATGCGCTAGGTCTGGACACGGTGATCCTTTTGGGCACCAGTTAATTAAACTTGTTTGTTCTTTAACAGGAACAGGATCCGGTGCCAAAGTCCAACGTAGATATGCAACCAGATGAAAAATCCACCAAAACAGGACACAACGTAGCACAAAATGTGGAAGAAGAGGAGCAGGAAGAAAAAAGAGTGGGAGCCGGGGGCAGTCAGAGATCCCGGACGTTAAGTCTGGAAAGCTCAGGAAATTCGCAGACAAACGTGCGGCAAAAGGCAAAAACTCGGCACAGGACGCCGTGTCCCTTTGGTACCTCCTGTTACAGGTGCAAACTTTTTACTGAAATCTTACTGAAAAAACAAAAAGCAGAAATCTTGTCCATGTGATATTCCAAATGTTGTTGATGATAAAATTCCTCACTATGTTCAGTCATGCTGTTGTATTTTTTTTCAGGTTTAGGATAAAAGTTAAGATTTTTTACCCTTCTGTTCCTTTTTTGGTTGCAATCATACAAAAAATATTTAATGATAGAGAAATTGGCTCGATGGTTTCTGCATATATATATCAAAAGGACATTGTTCCTGATGCACTCTTTCATGTGTTTGATTTACTTCTTACAGCTGACTGATAACAAGCTGAGAGCACTTTGTCGTTCCCAGTCGTGTCCGTGGAGAATCCCACATGGCGTGGGACATCTTTTATCCATTAGGAGCCCTTCAGATCTTTAGGCTTGAAAGAGCGCTTGGTGTATCGCTTTAAGATGACGAATCTCCCAAAAGGCTCTCGTTAAAGCAAACTTTTTCACTGTTTCACTGTACTGCAAAGGATTTTAAAATCTTCCCACGAATCATTCTAACTAGCAGTAAGAGAGAGAGAGAGATATCAGTGTGATGCCATTTAACTATTTGTGCTTCATATGTTTTGGGGTAAAGATGAGGTGTGATGTGGTTGCTGCTACATTATGCTGCTACATAAGTAAGCTAAACATTGATGTCTTGAACAGTTTTGTCTTTACGTTGTTCATACACAAGTTTTATAAGATACAGGTAGTCCCCGGCTCACGGACATTCGGTGACATTCCGGTTCAATCAAAGTACTTTAGCTTACATGTATTATACAAAAAAACAGACACTGCAGTGCACCAGATATCAATATTTACAACTATATACCATATTTTCAGTGTGTAAATGAATGTATAAAATGTCTAAAGTCTGGTATATTGTATGTCTGTCTTGTAAAGCTGTTCTGATGGTGAATAATCCTAATTTTAGGACTCAAAGTCCTATTCGAATTCACAATCCTATACAGTGGAAAACAGCTCTGAGGCGCAGAGACAATACATTTCACAGTGAGATTCACTTCCTTAGGCGCGATTACAGTTTTTGGCCACATGATTGCAGTTTGGGGAAAGGGGACAGGTTTAGTCAAGTGGATTGGTATGCTTTACATTGTATATCCGTGTCAAAGCCGTATAAAACTCATGTTGTCTGGCTTAAAAACAAATTGGAATTAATTCGTACATTGTACATCAGGGACTTACCTGTACCTATCTAGCATAATCGTGCTTACTGTGTAACGTTAGATTTTCAGGTGCTTAGCAGCAATGTTGCATCATGTCTATGCGTGAGCGTATCATGTATACAAAAAAATAAAATAAATAAAAATCCACAATTTTCCCAGGAAAAACCCAGTCCACTTTCAGGAGTGCAGCCACCCCGGAGACAGTGACTACGAGGAAGAGCAAAACAACAAGGATGATGATGACGACGATGATGATCGGCCGGAGTGTCCGTACGGCACTGACTGCTACAGGTGGCTTTGATTAATGAGATATTCTACAGATATTTTTTTTAAATGTTAATTACTTGCTGACATTTTTACTGTAGAGTTTTACTTACTCGATTCCCGGCCAGGCTTGATTCCCGTCTCTGTGTGCATGGAGTTTGCATGTTCTCCATGTGCTTGGTGGGTTTCCTCCGGGTACTCCGGTTTCATCCCACAGTCCAAAGACATGTAGGTTAGGCTAACTGACGTTCCCAAATTGCCCGTAGTGTGTGAATGAGTGTGTGAGTGTGCCCTGCGATGGATTGGCACCCTGTCCAGGGTATTTCACGCCTCATGCCCTAAGCCTCCTGGGATAGACTCCAGGTCCCCACGACCCTGAATACAGGATAAAGCGGTATAGAAGATAAGTAAGTGAGAGTTTTACTTACTAGTACTGCAGTTTTTCAATTTTGATTTTATTTATTGAGGGGAAAAATGTAATTGCCCCCTAAAAGTAATAACTGGTTATGCCAAAGGCGCAGAATCAAGAACATTTCTTTGATGATCTGAATCATTTAAGTGTGACAAAAATGCAAAAAAACAAAAAATTCAGGAAGAAGGTGAATACTTTGTCACAGCAGTGTAGGTCATGAGTTTTTAATTATTTTGTTGCCCTTTAACCGAAATAAATTCCTCTGACCCTGGTGTTGTTTTGATTTGTCTTTCTACTTCTCTTGTACAAATTGTTTCTGATTAATTTTTACCTGCTTGTTTTTTTTCCCCCACCAGAAAAAATCCACTACACAAGAAAGAATACAAGCACACTAAACCTTCAGGTGTGTATTTCACACTTTAAATCTTCTAGTAATCCGTGTTAAAATATATCGCACTGTAATAAACACCAGACCCTGAATAAATTTTTTATACGGATTGGATCCGCCGCCAACTCGGGATGGATCATGTTCATGGGCGCTTGCCAAGCTCCGTCATCGGGGAAGGAGGGGTTGTTTAACAGGACGCAGTGATGCAGCGCTTTTATCTTACACATTTTCTGGCTGTCCACTTGAGACATGCCGGATTAGAAAATATCGAGCTTTCGTTAATTGGGCACTTTTTACAAGCAGTGATCCGAGCAGCCACTGAGGACGGGGTTGTAATTACTGGCCTGTGTTATTCACACCCACTTAGTTGACTCGCTTCCTTTTGGAATGCACATGATTCCACCTGGACTCGCTTCATTTCAGGGCCAGAAACTGTAGCTTAAAATAAACAAACCGTACACCACTGTTTCATCCAGGGTTTACCAAACCCACAACAAAATGTCATACACGAGATGAACCAAAATACCAGATACACTTAAGCTGTTCCAGACCTGTTATAGCACGCTAATCTCAATACCAGTCAGGCTAACTAGTAATCCTTATATATAGTTGGCTCTCAGTGCAATCCGTTCATGAATAACGCTCAAAAGATTTGTACTTAAACATCCTTGTATATTCAGTAAAGAGTAAATTATTGCCACTCTTGGATTGTTTGCGAACTGTATTGGTAAAAGTTCATTACTCATGCCAATTAGAAGCTCCTTCTGCTTTTTTTACTAGAGTTACATGACAGGAAAATGACACGCAGGATACAGATAATCCTGAGATCTCATCCAGCCATGCTCATTGTGAATGTCTGTCCTCTGGTCTAATGTAAACTTTAACTTTCATTAATATTCTTTTAAATTTTCCTTACTCAGCACCAGTTAATGATGACGATGACGAGGATGAAGACCAATATGAGAACAGCTTCATTAATGACGACAGCGAAGAAGAGGATGTGGACGAGGATTCCGACTATGTTCCCGAGTCAGAGGACAGCGGGAAGGAGGACATTAAACGGCTTCAGAAGGAAGCCAAAGCATTCATCAAGAAGAAAAAGAAGTAAATGGAGAAACAAAGAAATAATAAAAAAAAAGGTTCCATCTACTGCTCAGCACAGGTGAACTCTAAACTGGGCTAATCTAACGTGTCTGAGTTAGGGTGGAGGTGCGGCATCGAACTGTACATCTGCAGGAAACGGAAGGATGTCTTCTTCAGCATCACAAGAGTTGAATGTATTCTATTCTCCAAAGCGTTTCCAGATTTCCAGAAATTCTGAGCACTACACAGCCAGAGAGGTCTGTTTGGGTTTCAGGTCAGTCTGGACTCAAACGCAGGGATAAATTTAATCTGGTACTCCGCGTGAATGTTAATTTTTTTTTTCGTTTCTTTGTAGGTTTACACTAGTCTATATTAGAGACATTTTTCAAACTCTATTTGTGGCCTTAAAGTTTAACTTTTCATAGCAAGCACTTAGTTGTTCAATGCAGCAGATTTTTCCCCATTATATTTCAAACAATACTTGTTGTGAAATCTTTTTATAAACAAATTGTTCTTATCATGTGATCTTTTAATAAACTTAAATTCCAAGAATCTTCATTATGTGATACATCATTACTTTATTGCATAACAAGTAGCAATTTATTGTGGTGTAAATAAAATAAATTGCACTTTTTAGAGGCTTTTGGCTACCGTATATTTACAAGTTTGATATTTAGTATATCAGTATAAACGATAATACTTTATTACAATACTACCTTCAAATAGAGCCTTTGCAGTCACATGATCCACAATCAAAACATTCACCATTTTGTCTGGCAGTCATGTCTGCCTCGGATAACAACACCGTGCCCAATAATGATGAATCACTGGTTATATTGTACTGAACACATGACAAGGGCTCAAATAATGATGTATATTGAGAAACAGCATTCAATAAATATTATCCATTTTCCAGCTGTTCATTACAAAACTTCTGGGGACATCACACCTGGATATGGTGATATTTACATTTATTGCATAAGGTAAGACTTAGTATTAGAATTAGTAATTTAGTATAATTTAAGTTTTAATCACATGATTTACTTTAATTACTCATTTACTGTCCCGCTTTATCTTGTATACAGGGTCCTGGGGGCCAATCCATTACCAGAGGTGGAAAGTAATCAATTACATTGACTTACGTTACTGTAATTGAGTAGTTTTTTTGGATACTTCAATTTTTTTAAATAGTTTTTAAAATCTGTAGTCTTACTTTAACTTAAGTATGTTTTGTTTGAAGTATTGTACTTCGCTACATTTTAAAGCATATTTGTTACTAAGTAAAAAAAAACTAAAATTAAATAATTTATAGTGATTATAAAATAATAAAAATTGCACCCTGTGAAACACTGGACTCTTATGAAGAACCCCTGGCCATAACTAACTGACCACTTTGATGTTCAAGCACAAGAAAGGCAACAGCTTTGTTATACAAAGGTGTTTCTGCAATTAAAAACAACTAGTTTGAGAATTATATCCGCTTGTCTTTTTTGAACTACACTAAATTCCCCATCCCCCCACCCCACTGTTAAAAAAAAAAAAATTGGTAATTTTTTAATGAGCTATTTTTTTTACATTTACTTAAGTAGATTTTTATAATGGTAACTTTACCGAAGTAACAGAACTTTTACTTGAGTACAATATTGTATTTCTCTTTCCACCTCTGTCCATTACACGGCACACACAAGCATACACGATTTGAGAAAACGAATTAGCCTAATCTGCACCTCTTTGCACTGACACAGACCTGAGACGGGAATTGAACCTGGACCCTAGAGGTGCGAGGCCACGGTGCTAACCACTACGGCACATTTTGACATAATAAAAGGGTCACATAAGCAAAGGAATACCATAGGCACATACAGTATGATTGGGTGTTTTTTATAGTTGTTTCTATGATCGAAAAAAATATTAATAATATGAACATTTTGTGAGTCCATTATTATTTTAAATTTGCACATTCTAAAAGTAATAACTTTGGTTCTACGTGACGTAACTGATCGCACAGTTTGACGTCTAAAGGCTCTCCGATTAACACACACCGGTCGGGCTTCTATACGAGGAGTTCTTTTGTTGTATTTCCGGGACAGATCGGTGCGATTCCAGGTTTAAGGGTTAACAAAATCCACATTAGTCTGATTGATGTTGCTGTGTGATCTTGACTGCTATAGTTGCAGAAAAAAAAAGCTTGATGGTGTTATTACCCTTAATCAAATCAATTTTTCCTTTTGCTTATCATCTCCATGGAAACAGCTTG
Organism: Clarias gariepinus; assembly: GCF_024256425.1. NCBI lineage: Eukaryota > Metazoa > Chordata > Actinopteri > Siluriformes > Clariidae > Clarias > Clarias gariepinus. The sequence goes on from NC_071117.1 coordinate 10,032,273, forward strand.
ATGTGATAGCATTCCTCTTCTCTCTGTGGTGCATTTATTTAAAAAAAAAAAAAGAAAAAAGAAAAGAAAAAGTGAGGTAAATCACTTCCTTTTAAAACACATTTTTTATACACTTTTCTCTTTGTTCATTTAGGAAATTTGTATTTACTGAAACACACACACACACAAATTAAGTAGCAGTTTAAACAAAACGTTCTCAATCACTGATAGTCTGCTAGTTATTTAGCAAGTGGAATGCTAACTAGCAAGTAGGCTAAAGCTGCTCTATTTTTGCAGCTATTTATCTCTCACTAACACACAGGAAGTAAAATATAACTTTGTCAGTTGAACATCACAACTAAAACCTTAAACTGAATGTTTATTTACTGGCCATTCAGGATAAAGACCATAAGTTTGTTTTCTGAAGGATAATTGGTAGCGGTAGTAGCATTAGCTATCATCTTTACAATCATGCTAGCTAACTGAAGTGGCACTAAATGTATTACATTTTTATTTTTTTAAGAATTTAGTGTAAGAGACAAGTTTGTAGAATTGTAAGGCCATTTGGATATATTTTATTTTGGTGTGTTTTGGAGGATTTAAAGTCTCATGCCTGTTACAGCTAATTACAGTAGCTATAGTCTGGTGTGAATCTTTCGGTCACTCCCGTTGAGGGATCACCACAGAAGACCAAAGGATCCACACAACTCCCTGGTGTAGGTTTCACGCCAGAAGCCCTTCCTGGCCCAATCCTCCCATTTTATCCGGGCTTGGGACTGCCCCTGCATCCTGTGGCTGGGGTTTGGGCATCGGCTGGGAATCAAACCCGGACCTTCCACATGGTACGCGAGAAACCTACCACATAAATTATATTATTGTTATTATTATTATTATTCTGTCTATTTTTGTCTTATTTTTATGCTGCCATGTACACACTACATTAATACTTCTAATATTAATCTACTGTAAGCGGTAGTATATGATGATTCTTTGGTTTTAAACTACAGAACTGTCTAAGTTTCATACTGTTTTCAGTTATTTTCAACATTATTTCAGTCTACCTGAGCCTCTAATAACTGGACTCCATATTATCTTAAAAAACATCAGTTGTTATATTGAACTTTCAGCTGCCTAACACGGTATGACTGCAGCTTAATCCCTGCTCTCTGTTTCACCCAGATGAGGATGGGTTCCCTGTAGAGTCTGGTTCCTCTCAAGGTTTCTTCCTTTTGCCATCTCAGGGAGTTTTTCCTTGCCACCGTCACCCTCTGTTTGCTCAACAGAGACAATCTGATCATTTTGATTCATACACATTTTTTAGATTTCATACAAATGTCCATGATTATAATTCTTTTGATTGTGTAAAGCTGCTTTGTGACAATAACATACTTTTAAAAGCGCTATACAAATAAAATTGATTTTCTGAACAGGAGCAAAGAACAGCAAGAGAAGCTGCAGAAGGCAATGCAAAAAAGCGGAAACGCCAACAGTTTTTTATTTCAGGTTTAAATAAACAAAACAGGATTTCCTGTATCTACTTTACGTTGCCACACTTGTACATTGTGAAACCAAACTTCAAACAAAACCAGTCTCAGTCTTGAAACTGTTTTCAAATCAACCAGAAGCCTATTGGAGATCATTATTAGCTATACACAGTTATTCAGGAACAAGTGGACACGTGCATTGCCAACATTACACACACACTCGCACACATTATGTGGAGTCCTTTTTTAATTATGCCGTGCAGGAAATATCAATTTTGTTTAACCATATATACATTGATCAGCCATAATATACTTTCTCTATCACAACCAGCGTTAAACATTTCCTCAATTTGATCTACAGTAGCTCTTTTATTGGATCGGACTACACGGTCCAGGTAAGCCTTGTGAGCCTTGGCTATCCATGACCCTGTCGCCAGTTCACCAATTTTCCTTCCTTGGAATACTTTTGGTAGGTCCTGACCCCTGCAGCCTGGGAACTGTAGCTACATTTTCAACATCTCATTACAGTGACTTTGACGAGGGCCAAATTGTGACGGCTAGAGGACTGGGTCAGAGGGACTCTAAAACTGTAGCTCTTGTGGGATGCTGGTCTGCACTTGTCAGGACATACCAAGAGTGATCCAAGGAAGGAAAAACCACTGAACTGGCGACAGGGTCATGGATGGCCAAGGCTCACTGACGCACATGGGGAGTGAAGGCTGGCCCGCTAGCGTAGATCGAATTGATGAAAAGGTTAATGCTGATCATAGAAAGGTGTTAGAACACCTTTGGTGGTTATAATGTTATAGCTGATCTGTGTATATTTTCCTTAGAAACAGCTAAACAAGCAGTCATTACTGTTTCTGGCTTAATGTGTTTTTCTAGTTTAGTGCTCTTGGATGTTTTAAAGGATGGAAATCAGAACAGGTGAGATGCTAATAGTGTGTTCTTTGGCAGAGCTAGGAATCAATATAATGCAGGACTTAAATCAAAACACTCACCTGCAGAGCAGAGACAGCATTACGAATCTTACGGATGGAGAAAGGATGCCCTCCTCTGTAAGACACACAACCTCATTTCAATAATTAACTTTCATTGTTTGTTCCTAAGAGCAGCGCATTAGTGAAATGCGGCAGTGAATCACAGGAATGATTCACAAACAGTTCCACAAAGTGAAGTCTCTCAGGCGTGTAAGAGCAAACACAATGTCCATACATGTCCTTGATTACTTGTGCTCAGATAATGTTTATTTCTTGTTATGCTTTTCTCTTCACTTGTTATTGTGTTTTCCTTTTCTTGGCATTGTGTACATGTATGAACAATTCAGCATGTTTAGTTCATTAGTTCTAGTTGATCCTTCGCTCTATGTCTCCTAATTTTTCATCATCTAGTCCTCTGGTTAATTGGCCGGAAATGTTTACAACAGTGGCAAACTGTTGTATTAAGTGTATTTGCATGCTTTTATAAAGGTGAAAGTGTCCACCTAGAGACAGATACATCAAACCCAGGAGATATAACCATCATCTATTTGTCTGTTATTTACAGGGCCGGGTTGCCAGCCTGACACATGTTTATATCTGAGCACTTGAGGGGTGGAGGACTCTACTCAAGGGTCCAGTGGCAGCCCAGCAGTGTTGGGGCTCAAATCCAGGACCTCTTAATCAGCAGTCCAAAACCTTAACCACAGAGCCACCCCTGCCACCAGCATGCTTTATCCCATCCATTTATCTAGGAACCTCTGTAGACCATCTAGGGGCCGTTGAGACCAATGTTGATCATTGTATTTATTCCCATTTGTACGACCGTGGTAGGACCTCTGGTCAACACTCACTTAAACACACATTTACACACTACAGGCAATTTGGGAACAGCAATTAGCCTAATCTGCATGTTTTTGGAGGGTGGGACTAAACCGGAGAACCCGGAAGAAACCAACCATGTACAGGAATTGAACCCAAGACCTGGAGGTGCAAGTGTGCTATATAACAGTTTAAATGTCTTAAACTGTTAATTAATTATCATTCACAGGAAAAAAGATTACTTTTAAAAATATCTTTACAATGCCTTGCAAAAGTATTCATAGACCAAGAACTTTTCCACATTTTGTCATGTTTAAAACCAGAAATGTAAATGTGTTTTGGTGGGATTTTTTATGATGGACCAACACAAAGTGGCACATATTTTGTATTCACATGTGTATTGTAAAACTAGCTTTTACTGCAATTACAGCTGCAAGTTTTTATGGTATGTATCTACCAGCTTTGCACATCTAGAGGGTGAATCTTTGTAAAATGAATGGAAATGGATAAATGAATAGATGGAGAGCATCTGTGAACAGCAATTTTCAAGTCTTGCCACAGATTTTGAATAGGCTTTAGGTCTGGACTTTGTCTGGGCCATTCCAACACATGAATATGCTTACATTGTGTGTGTGTGTGAGGGAGAGAGAGAGAAAGAAAGAGAGGGAGTGGACCTAACCATAATGTTAGCATTTAATGCATTCAATTTGTTCTTAGCGCAGAATTGATGGCAGGCATATTAGCCTAAATTATTAACAGCTTGCTAACATTGTTGTTGCCGCTAATACTTTACTTAATTCAAAAAGAGAAGTTACAGCTTTGCTTACAGCACAATGTTTTGCTTTTTATAAGGAAAAACAAATGCACGTTTCTAATGTAATTCGTGCCCACCAAAACAATATTTTAATTATTGGGGAAAAAAAGAAAGAGAGAAAGAAACGCTGGAAAGTCACGTCTAGCCGAATGTTGGATCAGTCGACACTTTTGGCTCAAGTTGTCCAGCTTACTGAAAAATCCTGCTTTAAATCCTGCAATATTACTTTGCCTTTAAAAGATACGTGTTTCTTTATATTTGGACAAAAGTCCGGTGTTTTATGGACGGAAACCTGCTCGTAAAAGAAAGAAAATTGAAAATCACGCTGGAATGTTTGCCAAAAACGAGTTGGCTACGTGGGCGAAATACTGAATTACCCCGGAATTCTCATTTTAAACTCCGGTTGAATTAGACTGTGGTTAGGTGTTATATAATATTTCTATATTTCTGGTATAAAAACAACAGTGAATTATATTAACATACATTTTGTATTTATTTATTTCAAGAAATATACTTAATGCTTAGGAACAACTGGATTTGCCCCCAAACTCTTACATTTTTTCCCCATTGTCAATTCATCAATTCGACATTAAATATTTAAATATAGATCTTCCTGATTATGAAAAATGAACATAAACCTCGCTGAAGCAAAGCCACTAAGAATCTGAATAAAGGTATGAAAACGGAAAGAGAAGAGAAAGAAAGAAAGAAACAGAGGATGCTAAGTAATAGTTAACAAGAGCTTCTTGCTGAATAAAAAGGCTTCGCTAATTATTAACATCCCCATTCACTAGAGAAGAACATGATAAAGTGATTAGACAAGAAAGTGTAAATTGTGTGTATCCTGTTCGTCCTGCTTTGGGAAAATGTACTGTGGCATTTAGCTGGTTGTGCAGGAGATAAATCAAAGCCGTATGATCTGCAAATGCAGTTGTGGCAAGTGAATTTGATCTCAGCTCCCTCTGGACAGCTTTTCAGAAGTCCTCCAGGCAGATCATGAATTCTGTAGGTCTTTTATGTCTTATCCCAGGCATAAATAATGTCCTCTAGCATTCATGAGTGTTCAGTATTCCGTGCTCAGACGCTAGTTCTTTTTCCATTGATGGATAGAGTGGGGGAAAAAAAACCTGATACACCAGTATGTTTATTGGATAAAATCTGCTTTTCCCTTTTGACATGAGAGACATTTGTAGGGTTTTAGAACCATACCACATGGAGTTCTCCAATATCAGAAACCATTGAAGATACTAAGCCTCGAAGAGCTGAAAAGAGAAACTTCAATCTACTTAATCGAAACGGACATAATACAGAAAGCGAGTGTGGCCAAAGAAGCTACTTCTACATTTTCAAGTTGCTAACTTCAGTCATTTTGGAGAGATGATTTTATATGAGCCCCCACAATAGCCATTTTTCAGCGTCATACTGTCTCACTTTAAACAACAATAATTTAAAATGAAAATGATTCATATTTCTTTATGATTGTTGATACTTAAATTGGTGTAAACTTCTAGAAGCATATGCGCTGTAAAAATTGTTGCTTAAATTTTTTTTTTTTTGGAAAAAGCTTAAAAAGCAAAAATATCTGTAGTGTCCGTAACCATATCGAATCATGTTGCAATATCTTTACAATTTTGAATTTTCATGTAGAAGAATAAACTTTTTCAGGTTTCTGTCTTTTCATGTAAAATCTAAATCGGCAAAGTTTCATCTAAATGCCAGTTCAAAGATTTGATCTCAAAAAAGTTACAGACACTACAGACGTAAAAGGGCATGAAATTGTATTTAGTTAATGTGTTTCTTTTTATCTGATAAAAATATACGTGTATACATATTTACAAAGAAATTACGCATAAATCAGGAAATAAGAAGCGTTAAGTATTATTAAAAAATATTGTCATATGATCCTATCTGAACAATAACTTTTTCATCTACTGTAGGTGACACTGTTTAGCACCGATACCATGTTTTGGCCGAAAGTATTCTTTAGTCACCTTCAACAACATGTTCCTCTACTAGACCTTGTTTAGTAATGCAGGAACCCTACCATAAGGACTGGGGGGGTGGGGAGGTGCCCTAGCCTAACCCAGGAGACGCAGAGCATGAGGCGAGGTACATCCTAGACAGGGTGTCAATTCATCTAAGCGCACACACACATACACACACTTACATGCTATGGGCAATTTGGGAACGCCAGTTAACCTAACGTGCATGTCTTTGGACTGTGGGAGGAAACCAGAGTACCCAACAGAAACCCACCAAGCACAGGGAGAAAATGCAAACTCCATGCACACAGACCCCCGCGCGGGAATCGAACCCAGACCCAGCAGGCGCAAGGCGACAGTGCGACCTTGTGGAAACCATTTAAGGTTTATCTGGAACCTTCCAGTACATGAAAGGATTCCATATCAGAGCTATGTGGACCTCTAAGTAAGAAAGAACAACTTTTTTTTGACAATTTAACTGTCAGAAATAAAAGGAAGTCCATAAGAAACCTGTAGGTTCTGTGACATGCAGATTCCATAGTTTATTTCTGATTCATCCCAAGTTGCACCAGTATCACGGTCATCTTACTCGTGTACATTCCACTTCCTCGGTCGCTTTGAGTGAAGAAGTCCTCACATCCCCCTCGACCACTAACTTCACACCGGCAGTGGCGGCGTTCCTGGGTACAACGTGCCACTGGGGCCATCTCGCCTTCTTGAGACACTTTGTGGCGTTGTTCCTAACACTCACGAAGCACAGCGTGTTGATGACCCCGTTGCTCATGGCGATGCATTCGATGATGTAGAACGCGACCAGAGAGTTGCGCTCTCGCGTGATCACCGATGGATAGAAATCCCGCAGAAGGGCAAAGCCGTAATACGGCGCCCAGCAAAGCACGTAAGCCACAAGGACAGCAATCAGTGCGACGACGGTGCGTCGCCTCCGGCGCAAACGCCTCTCGAGCTGCTCGGTTGGAAACCCCGGAAAGTTCTTGAACCAGAGTTCGCGTGAGATCCTAGCGTAGCACGTTGCCATGACTGCCACGGGTCCCACAAACTCCACGACTAGAACGAACACAAAGTAAGAGCGGTAGAGAAGCTGCTGGTCTGCTGACCAGATCTGTGCGCAGAAGATCTTGCTGCTGCGTGCGACAGTGTCTTGAGGGTACTCGTGCTCCGTGGCGAAGTAGGCCGAGGGCACAGAGATGACGATTGGGAAGATCCAGACACCGAATATGAGCCAGTAGGCGGTCTGGTACTTCATTCTTGGCTTCAAAGGATGCACGATAGCCATGTATCTACAAAAATAAAACACACACAGAAGCTGAGTTAGATCGTCTTATTGTATTTGGACTAGGGCTGTCTATATTAATGCGCCAACACGTGATTCATATAAATATTTTAACCTATTAAAATTTTTTTCCACAAATGAATCATATGACAAAGTTTGAGCCTAATGGCGTCCCATAACCTCAGTGCGGTTACCTGGCTATGTTTGATAACGGCTTGTTTAACGCGGATAATAAGATGACTGATGAAACATCAGCAAATCTCATTATAAAAAGCTTCTAAATGGAAATTTGAAAAAAACTTCGTGAAAAGTCGTGCACTCGAGCTATTTTTAAGGGAAACAATTTTTTACAAGAATACATTAAATATAAGCTGTAGGAGTGGTGGCTCGGGTGGCTAAGGCTCTAGGTGGCTAATTTTTGGATCTGAGGATGCGAGCCCTCCGTACTTCCCAGCCACTGCATGCAAAATCTAAGAAATTATAATTGAACATTTGTTAAGATATTATAAGCCTGCATAATCTGTTTCCTGTAACGAGTTTGTTTATTCCAACGTTGCACGTTTAAAATGCAAGTAAATCTGTGTATTTTAAAATTGTGATTTATGTTGACTATGACTGTGATTAACTAGATTTAAAAACAATTATCGAGTGATAAATCAGTATCACTGTAGCAAACATTTACGCAAACATTCTCACTTACAAGCAATCATGGAATTGATTCTAAGTTTAGTGATGAAAATTAGTCTGTTTCACATTTAGGACCATTGCTCGATACTCAACATGGCCAAGATGTCAATATTTCTCTTCACTTCACTGCTGAACTTTGAATCTGTTTGACCTCCAGGAGAATTCATAAATATAAAAACAGTTCACCGATCCTTACTTTATACTTCTTTAACTCTCAGCACACTTAGCTGTCTGCGTTTCCACAGATCGTTCAGTCTCCCGTTCGATCTAATGTTAAGATAAGGCAGCGTGTCATTATACAACTATCTCACCACACATGCATGCGCATGGATCAGGTCCGTAATGATGACACGTAAGCCTGAATAATAATAACATAGGAAATAAAAAATTCTTGCTTTGACTCATCATCTTGTGATAATTGCGCAAATTTAGTTATTTGATTCTTTTGCAATAATAATCTGGAAGATTTTAATCCTTTTTTTTTTTTTTTTTTTTTACTGAGACTTCTCCAAAGATCTTTATTCATAACAGACATCAAGCCTGAGGCAGGCACGGTTGACAGAATTATTCATAAACATAATCAAATTCAGACAAAGGCAAAGGTTTAAACCTGACACAGAAACTAATTTTTTAAAATAAGCAATGACATGGAATGTTAATAACGACATGGAATGAGTGTAACACAAAATAGTCAAGAGCACAACTCTGAATTACATCAGGAAAGAATCAGGTAACAGAAGAGAGGAAGCCATGCCTAGATATCCTTTATTTATTAGAAAAATGTCCATTAAAACTTTTTTTTCTTCCAATAAAACTCTGGATCTCCATTTTCCAGATTCCTTTTGTTGAAAAAGTGTTTAAAATCATCAGCGACGAGTGTGAGCCGCGATCATGGATGTTACGCCAAAGCAGAACCAGAACCAACTAACTGCATGCGGGACTAACGGAGCGTAAACAGGCCCAGTTATAATCCTTATAAACACGTATTCGGCAGGATGGAAAAACCGATGTCCTCGGTTTCATTCCTTAAATCCGAGTGTACTTTCCAGAGCTTTTGTCGGTTTATTTTCCTGCATATTTTACATTAAGTACAAATTACCTTAATAAAAAAAATAAAACCAGACTAAAAGGACAAACTCCACTGTCTATTTTATAAACATAGTGTAGGTTAATTAATCGAATATTATATTCAATAATTAAATGTGTCATTATTTTAAACAGTCTCTCCATTTCTACTTGATTTGCCTTACTGACCGAAATTTAAATGTAAATTATCCTTGTAGTTTACAAACATCATATTTATCAGAATGATGCGTGTCTGACCCATATAGAAATGTTATATTTTGACGTACATGAATCAATTTAAAATATGTACCATATATGGTGCATATATGAAATTGGTCCATTTTATAAATGAGATCGATACAAACAAATATTTTTGATGCATTCACCAGTCAGACATAAAATTATGACCACAGGCAGGTGAACTGAATGACATTGATTATCCATTATATATATTACTGTAGTACACTGGTGAACTGATCATGAGTGGGGACTGAAGGACAGCTTGTCTAGTCCGGTCCCAAAAAATTGCTTTAAAAAAAATCAGTGTGATAGAAAGGTATCAGAAGACCTGGTGCATCACGGCCTGACATGTGTTACGTTTATCAGGCAAAGAGCTTGAGGTTGTTGATCCGATGTCCAAATTCCCCTTATCTCAATCTGTCCATAAAATATGTTGGACAAGCAAGTCTGATCCATGGAGACTCGACCGTGCAACTTACAGCGATTGAAGGATCTGCTGTTGATCACCCTGGATCATCCTGGTGCTAGATACTACAGCACACCTTCAGAGGGCTTGTAGAGTCATGGATCAAAGGCTTCAGAGCTGGGGAGGGTATACAAGGGGAACGTACACAATACTGGCCATAATGTTTTAGGGTTTAAGTTGAAACTACCTTAGAATAATGAGTTAAAAACTATTTCGCGACATGTAAGCTATATATATATATATATATATATATATATATATATATATAATATGGTAACATATCATTTTGATGGTATATTTATTATATATTATTTATGGTATATTTTTGGTATATCGCCATGTATGAAATTTGCTAAGTTCAGCCGTTATTCATCACATATTTTGTACATGTTGTGATATACATCCTGTTAGAGCGCAAAGGGTCAGCCGTTATATGGCTTAACAGGGTTCAGGGTCTTGCTCAAGGGTTCAACAGCGGCAACCTGCTGGAGCTGGGGCTCGAACCATCGACCTTCTGATCAGTAACTCACAGCCTTAACACACATTTAACACATCTCTGTATAGAGGAATACTGAAAACTCATATTCAACTGGTAGATTTTTTTCCCCTTCAAACTAACAGACTGTATATACAGTAATATAAACAAACTGAACCCGGTCAGGATTAATGTACTTTCACTAGCATTCTAGTAGTTGTTGGATTTAAACTTATAACGACTAGAACCTAAACTTAGAAGCTTAATCTATGGATAGAGAATGAGTTACACAAGCAGTCAAATGTTTGCACACACAATTTTCATAATAAAATTAATTTTCTTGCATAATTTTTCTCATCATAACCTTTTAATACTCAAGCTTGAATTCTGCATACATTTAAAATGTCTTATATATATTAAGTCATTTAATTTTTTCTATGTATTAATTAATTTATTTGTTTCCATATATTAGGTATAAGTAGATTATAAATATACTAAATATAGTATAAAATCTTGTCTTTGAACCGGAAACAGAGTTGGACACACTCTTGTCTTTCACCTCATTATTGTATCGTGCTTTTGCAACCATTAGATGATGCTCTAAAGTGTCTACTCATAAAAACAACAGGTCTAAGTCAGACTGCATCAAGTATAAGGTGCAGTGAACCCCAAAAGTAATGTCACCGTATGAGGACGCAGGGTCCCAGGAGACATTTTCATAGAGGTTTATGAATGAATTTTGTTTCTAAGACACGTGTAAGTACTGAACTAAATGTCCATGTATGTCCATTTTGTTTTTAACATAACTTCATGTATAACTTGCGAAGAAGCAAAGAGGATCTCTTCTTTCATTTGGGACGGTGAAGGTTAAGAAATGTCTCCTGAGTGATCCTAAGTAAATACTGAAAAGAAATGAAAATCCAAAATAGTTTATAAAAATATATTTTTCCTTATCATTGAGAAAAATAATGTTGTTTTTTTTAAAGGCAGGATAAAAATTTTGGTTTATCCGGCAATTATAAATAACATAGTATGGAAAAATTTTATAAATAAATATATATATATTAATTAATTAATTAATATAAAACCAGTATTGCAGTGTCGAATTAAGATAACCGATACAGTGTATATATTAGAACACACTGTATGTGAACGCATTAGGATATAATGGGAATGATGACGGACTGGAACAGATCGTTAACTTGAAGCAATGTTGCATAAACTACGTTTTGAGATTGGGAATTTGTGATAATGTTTCTACACTATTCTAAGAACATAAAGAACATATTTGATTGGTTCTGTAACTGCTCATGAATTAACATCCATGGAATCCATGGAAACCAATCACTCACCTGTCCACAGCGATGGCCAGCAAGGCATTGGTGGACACGTAGAGAGACACCGTCCTCAGGTAGTTGATTGAAATGCAGAGGAAAATCCCATGGTCCCAGGAGAGCTGCTTCACCACGTAGTAATCCACCAGGAACGGGCAGCACACGACTGCCACCAGGAAGTCCGACACCGCCAGGTTCGCGATGAGCAGGTTGGTGATGTTGCGCAGCTTTTTGTTACGCGCCAACGTGACAATAAAGAGGCAGTTCCCGATGCCACAGACTAGCATGATGCAGACCAGAACCATGGCGATGATAATGGTAGAGACGAAAAAGGCTTTCCCCTGAGTCGTGTCCGGAATCTGGTCCACGGGAATGTCGTAGTCCATCGTGATGTCATAACCTGCCAGGAGAGGGTCCTGAGGGTTCTGTGACGGCTGTCCCTGAGTCCACGTTACAGCCAACAAAGAGTAGTTTCTTTCTCCCATCGCTCTCCTTTAGTGTACTTCATGGATCAAGGAACATTAGAAACATTGCTTTGCTTTCTCTCTTTGCTTTGTTCTTTAGATTTATCTTTAGCATTTCTCTCTGGAATATAAGAGGAAGCAAGTAAATCATTTCTCACAGTAGTCTGTATGGTCCACTACACACACACACACACACACACACACACACACACACACACACACACACGCCAACCCTTTTAACCTAGATAGACAGGGGCTCAGATAAAGTGTATTAGATTTCTGAGCTGAGCTTGGAACCAGATTTGTTTTTCGCAGAATCAGAAATGCATAACGCTAACTTGTGTGCTCAGTATTTCTACAATCCCATGACTTTTGTCACGTTTATCAAATGATGGTTTTAATTTAAAAGCTAGGTTTAATCCTTTTTTTATTTTTAGTTTTTTTTCTAGTCTTTTCACTTTGTCGAGTCGGGAGTTAGGTCATTTTGTTAGATTTAAAACTTTAAATAATTTTCCATTCTTATACTTGGATGGCTAAGGCGCTAGGTTGTTGGTTTGGGGATCTCAAGATCCAAAAGGGGAATCCAGTGTAAAATCTGGGCCAAAAGCTGTGTGCGGATTAGATGGTCCACTGTGGCAGCCGAAAGAAAGTTTATTCTTAACCTAGAGTCATGTCCATCTTATTTAGGGGAATCACTATTAAATAGAAATATCTTCAGTATGCAGTATCTAATATAATATTAAACACCATTAAAAAAATGTTTTGGGTAAAAACAAACCAATATACAGCATTTTTCCTCCCAACAAAGTATTATTGAAAAAGAAATGTTTTGTGTTTAACCTTAAAACTCAAGCAGCACAGATCTCTGCCACCAACAATGTGTGCTGATATTAAACAGTGTATTTGGATTTTCAGATACGTCACCTAGAACGAAAGTTATCATGACTTTTAAAAGGTGTAGATTTTACCACTAATGGAATTTTCATGATGTCACAAAAATTTACAGTAGAACTTTCAAAATGAGATTATTATTATTATTATTATTATTATTATTATTATTATTATTATTTATTATTATTATTATTATTATTATTATTGTGATTGGGCCCTCTCATCTGTGCTTGCAACTATATCTATTAAAACTATATTTATTATAATAATAATAATAATTATTATTATTAATATAATAATTATTGTTGTTGTTATAGAAACAACACAAAACAACAACAAAAATAGGTGAAGTGTATCTGTGCTATTCTTTGCTTGTGTTTTTTGCTCAGTCATGTTTGTATTGTTGGCTAAAATGAACTAAAAGTCAATTTATCATTTTGCCTATTTTGTGCTGAAATAAAAGAGATGTCACTCTACACTATATACCCCTGATCCCATATATATATATATATGTATATATATATATATATATATATATTATTATTATTATTATTATTTATTTTTTTAACAGCAAAACAAAAAACGCCTAGAATGCTGTTTAGGGTTTTAAGGGCTACATCAATATTTAATAATAATAGTATTTAATAGTAATGAGTAGCTAATATAATGTTAAACATCATTACTTATTCTTTTTGTTTTGCTGGGCATAAAACAATATGCATCAAATCATTTCCCAAGCAGGTAATTGATTAAAAATAAATGTTCTGGGTTTTTATTGTGTGAGGGTTTATGAACCCTAGATGACGAAAGTGAACATTGATTTGAACATCCTGATGCTTGGTTTCCAGATGATGTGAGTTTTGTGTGAAATTTAAATGAATGAATTCAATTTGTGTTCTATTCTGCCAAAAAAAACTTAAGTGCAGCAAAATATAATAATAATAATCATCATCATCATCATCATCTTTATCATAATAATATATTAATGATAATAATATTGTAAATGAATTAATCAGGTAATTGAAGCTGTACTCTGTATGAAAAATAAATGCAAATGCAGGAAATCATAATCTCATTATTAGAGATGACGTCACTGATTCGTTCGTTTTCGAATTTTTTAGGATATTTGAGATCAAACGTTACTGTGTTACTGTGTTACTGTGTTGCCGTTAGTATTGTTGTGGATGTGATACAATGTTGCAGTTGTGTAGTGTGTGTGTGTGTGTGTCTGTAATAGTGACTGTGATCGGAAAAGAGTTTTTATTAATTTTTTTATTAAAATATGAAGACTTTAAGCTTTAGTAAAACGTCTATGAATAACGTCCCACACACACACACACACACACACACACCGCGTTATTTACCGCGTTTAAGGGTTAAAACAAATCACTGGACAAAAACTTCGACAGCATCAGTTGCTCGGCTCAGGAAGCTTTTGATCACAATCCCGACCAACAAAAGGGTTAAAAACGAGTCAATTCGGTGCAAATAACCGGGAGAGAAAATAAGCAGAACGATTTAAACATGTCGTTTGTGAACGAAAGGAAATGTTTATATGCGTCACCTTACCGCCGCGGGTGTCCGGTGTCCCGACATGATCCTGTTCCCCCCCGAAACATCAGCAGCTCTCCATCTAAAGTCCAGCTGGGCTTCCCTCTGAGTGATGATCTGCTGCTCCACACACACACACACACACACACACACAGGGAGAGAGCGCGGAGTATTAGTGCGATATTATTTGTTTATCTGTTGTTTATGATTTTACTCCATCAGACCCTGAAAAGTGAGCAGATAAGTAGATAGATAGTTGAGACTGGTAATAATAATAATAATAATAATAATAATAATAATAATAATAATAATTAGAAGAAGAAGATAGATAGATAGATAGATAGATACTAATTTATGATAGATGGATAGTTGTTACTTGATAATAATAATAATAATAATAATAATAATAATAATAATATTTTATAGTTGAGACTAATTTATAATAGATAGATGAGACAAGAAAGATAGATAGGAAGGAGCCGATGTAGACAATGGATGGATGAATGGATGGATTGATAGATGGATGGATGGAGATGTCTGCAACTAACCTGAGCTCCACCTCAGCAGCACACAGGATGTTTAACAGGAAGATGAGCTTCACCTATGCAGCACACAGGAGCAGATGTAAGCAGATCATGAACAGATGGATGAATGGATGAATGATAATACATGGATGGATGGATATTTTGAAGAGTAGCCGAAGATTTCCCCTGCAGCAAATGTAAGGATAGTATGGATAGACGGATGGATGGATGGATAGTAATGTCTGAGAACAGACTAACCCCAGCTGTACACACTGGAGCAGATGTTTAACAATAGATGGATTAATGGATGGATAGATAAATGGATGGATGGATGGATGGATGGATGGATGGAGCTGTCTGAGGGTAATCTGTGATTGCACACACAAATGCAGATGTAAGCAGAAGATAGATGAATGGATGGATAGATGGCTAGATGTACGGATGAATGGATGGATGGATGGATGGATAGATGTATGGATGGATGAAGATATCTGCGAGTAACCTGAGCTCCACCTCAGCAGCACAAAGGAGCAGATGTAGACAATGGATGGATGAATGAATGAATGGATGAATGGATGAATTAATAGATGGATAGATGGATGGATGGAGATGTCTGCAAGTAACCTGAGTTCCCCTCAGCAGCACACAGGAGCAGATGTACAAAGTGTTCACAAGGCGATGGTGTAACGCATTAAGCTGCATGAAGCCTCTGAGACAAGCGGAGCAGAAAATGTCTGTGTGTACAGATCTGGTGTGCTGATAAATCTCCATGCAAATAAGCACGGCTGGTTTATATGGCCCAGTCTGCTTATCCTGGCATGCACACTGTTCTCTCAAGCTGACATTTATTAAGGGATAGTGCTCATGTGCACTAATCCAGACCCACTAGTAAAAGTCAGTGTGGTTCTGACGAGACAGAAACCGAGGGAACGTTTTATTCTTTTAACGCTCATTATCTCAGCGGGTGTGCCAAAATTCCTCTTCCTTGTCAAGTTAACAACCATTTAATCGCTCGAGGAGGAAAACAGAAACCTTTTAAAGGTGTGTGGGTATGTGTGTGTGTGTGCATGATGGAGATATTATTTAAAACATTTACAATTGATTGATTTGATATATGAAAAATAAAGTGAGGAAATGTAAAATAATTATAAAGGAATACTGGGTGGAAAGTGGAAAGATGAGAAACAACATTAACAACAGAAAGAATCGCTTAATTCACACTCACTCACCTCATCATTACTTGTCTTATTCCACGGATCTCTATCTTTCCTTCGGTCATTTTACCATCTGTTCTTCTCATTTACTCTCTCACTCAATCTCTATACCGCTTATCCTGTACTGGGGCGCAAGAGGCCTGGAGCCTATCCTGGGAAACTTGGGGCGTGAGGCGGGGTAAATCCTGGACATAGTGCCATTTAACTGCAGGACACACAAGCACACTCACACACTTTCACACTCTCACTCACACCCTATGGACTAATTGGAAGCACCAATTACAGTAGTTCATCCTGCATGTCATTGGACGGGAAAGGAAACTGGAGTACCTGGAGGGTTTTTTTCACTCATTCTTTATTATATGCACTCTGTAACTCCTGTGCTTCTTTTCTTGCTTTTGCCAGGCTGCTTGGACTCATCTTCATCTCACCTCACTCGCATCTCTCTCTCTCTCCATATTTTCGCGTGTCCTCGTTTCAGACTGCCTGAACGTAACCGTCAGAGTCCATTTATTTTGATGAAATGACACTTGCATTTATTCCTATTCACTAATCCCGTAAGCCTAAAACAACACGCCGTCTGATGGCGTTATTTATGAAGAACAAAACCTTTCTCTGACCTTGAGGGAAATAAAAACAGCAGGGCTACCACAAATAAAAGGATTTACTGTCGATGAATTAGGCAGACACAATAAATCAGAAGACGCTGAGCAGAAAGTATGTAAGGAATAAAACACGACAAGAGTTCTGTTAGGAAAATCTTTAAAAAAAAAAACAGCATGGCATAATGATGTAATTTTGAAATCATACTTTTTTATCTAAATTGCTTGAAATAGGGCTTGCTATTGTTTATGTTACAGCAGCATTAAAGTGTCTTTCCTTCATGAGCCTCACTTTCAGTTACCTGGGGCACAATAAATACACAAACATCTCCGTCATGAAGTCTTTCTCCTATCAGCATTCTTTACCTCGGATTATTACAAAGCAGTGACAATGAAGACTTCCCTCAACAAAGACCTCACCATGTCATTCGTTACACACATTTTCAGTTTTTTCTATATATGAAGCATCTGCCATGTATCTTCCTTTAGAAGATGGTGCCATAGAAACAGCAACACTTAAGAACCACGGCATTAAATCAAAATCTGTGATTTGCACTACAAGCTGCACTATACAAACTGGATCCACAGGCATTTTACCCTAAATGATTCTATTTTATACCCAAGATGGCTTCAAAACTACCAATATAAGATGGAACAGAAGCAGAACCAAACACCACTTCAACTTTTTTAAGTTTATTTGAGGTCTGTAGTCTATCAGAATCTGTCCAGAACGATTGCTGCACCAAAGGAGAAAATCATCTCTATATGTGTTACTTTCCTAGGGAAAAGATCAGGATGAGGGATCAGGATCAGGATGCACTATGGATAAAAGACAAGCTGGGGGAGTCCATGTGACGCTCTGGGCAATGTTCTGCTGGGAAACCTTACGGTGTGGTGTTCATGTGGATGTTACTTTTAGATATTAAACATTGTTGCGTAGTGATTAGCACTGTTGCCTTGCACTTCCATGTTCCTCCCACTGTCCAAAGACAAGCAGATAAGGCTAATTGGCGTTTATAAAATTGGCCATAGTGTGTAAATGCGTGTGTGAATGTTGAATGTACGTCCTACGATGGGGACAAAAAAATTGGATAAATACAACGATCACTATTGGTCTCCGCGATCCCTAATTGGACTACAGAGGTTCCTAAATGGATGGATGGGTGGTTGGATGGATGGATAGATACTGTAGATAGACACCCCTTTAAAAAAACAGTGCTCCCAAATAAAAGTGGCCTTGTTCAGCAGGATGATGCACCCTGACAAAGGTAAAAATGGTTATTACAAGTTTAAACGGTAGAAACTCCTTAAATCTCAATCAAGTCAAGAATTTGTAAAATGTTTAGGACTAACAACTTACAAGACTTAAACAATCTAACCACTTCTCCAGGAAGAACAAATTAAAATATTATTTACGGTACTCATTTTTGTTTAACTCTTATCTATTAAAAAATGTAAAAAGGTACCTGTGAAGCTTAAATTAAAAAAAATAAATAAATAACTCAAGCAATGGGTGTGTGAGTGTGTGTATGTGTGTGTGCCCTGCGATGGATTGGCACCCTGTCCAGGGTGTACCCTGCCTAAGTCACCCTGGATAGGCTCCAGGTCCCTGCGACCCTGAATACAGGATAAAGCGGTATAGAAGATGAGTGAGTATGAGTAACTCGAGCAACAAGTTCAAGCTTTATTTCTAAGCACATGGGATAGCCTCTTTGGGATAGTTAAGATTTATTTATTTTTTTAATTTAACATAAAATAGTAAGTACCTGTAGGGTTGCAGCTTAAAGTGCTTACTTTTAGGGTGTGTGTGAGGAAAACATACCGACAACAGTGATACAAAAATGGCTTTAGTTAACAGTACTTGGTTTTTTTTGTTATAATTATATTTAAGTTAAACGTTTTGCTTATTCAATTCAATTTAATTTTATTTATATAGCGCTTTTAACAATGGTCATTGTCCCAAAGCAGCTTCACAAGAAAAAAAATGAAAGATTTTTTTTTTTTTTTTTTTTTTTAAGAAAGAAAAGAAAAGAAAATATTTGGAAGTGTGTATGTATGAGAAAAATGTGTGTAGATAATAATGAAATGAATGAATGATGAATGAAATGTCTCTGATGAGCAAGCCAAGGGTGACGGCGACAGTGGCAAGGAAAAACTCCCTGAGATGGCAATAGGAAGAAACCTTGAGAGGAACCAGACTCAATCAGGGAACCCATCCTCATCTGGGTGATAACAGATAGAAATAACATCAAGTGTGTTGTGCAGGTGAAAGTTCAATATATCAGAAGTTGTGTAGATTCAGTTCAGCAGTAGGTGCAGAGGGCAGATGGGGTCAGATCACTGGAAGCACAGGAGCAGGATGTGTAGCTCCAGCCATCATAAAGCAGAATCTAGCTGGAGCAGGTCCTTCTCAAGATGCTTTAGAAACCTTGCAGGGTTGGCCTTTGTCTACTGAAGCTGGCACAATCTCCAGATGTCTCAGGATGGGTAGAAAAATACAGAAAAGATGGAGAGAATTAGCGTAGTTGCCATTCAGGATAGGTGTACTGTAGTATGAGGTTATGGGATGTGTTACGCGTATGCCAGATTAAAGAGATGCGTCTAGTTATAAAGTAAAGGAAATCAATGGTGTACAGTATATTGTTTTGATTATATCGCCTCCTAGTGAGAATAAAAATATTATCGTGGTTAAACTAGTCATTTTGTGTTAAATAGCTCAGGACTACCTGCTGAGTTGGATGTTTTCCACTTGTACTGCAGTCCACAGGTGGCTCATTGGTTTTCCATTTAAATGGCAGAAGTCAGAGCCAGAGTAACAAAACTGGTTGAAACTTTAATTTATTGTTTTGGCCCAGTAACGATAGGTTTGGGAATAAATGTGGATCTCGGGCTAAAACTTTGTCCAATATAAGACCATCACGATTGCGGTGTGGCGCAAGACTACAGAGCTGTAGGATTAACCTTGAGCAGTATGGAGAAGAACTTTTTTTTTAAGAAGCTCAGAGTGTTCTGTTGATCTTTTTTTTTTATTTTGTATCTTGAGCATAGGTTGTAAGATGTCAAAGTTAAGCCAGTAAGAGGGAGGTAAATACAAAGTGAACCAAGAAAGTGTGGGGTAAGTGCCCAGTGTAAGTATGCAGTGAACCCAGTTAGTAGGGAGGGTAAGTAACCCAGTATACCCAGTAAGTAGGGGTGTAAGTACCTAGTGAACCCAGTACGTAAGCATAAGTGCCCAGAGAACCTAGTAAGTAAGGGGTAAGTTTCCAGTGAACCCAGTAAATATGGGGGTAATTACCCAGAATACCCAGTAAGTAGGGGTGTAAGTACCCAGTGGACCCAGTTAGTAGGGGAGTAATTAACCAGTGAACCCAGGAAGTAGGGGAGTAAGTACTTAGTGAACCTGTATAGGGTGTACCCCGCCAACCATCCCACCAAGCATGGGGAGAACATGCAAACTCCATGCACACAGAGACGGGAATTGAACCTGGCCGGGAATCAAACCCAGGACAGTGAAAAAGATAAAAAATTATACATAAAATAATCCACCTCAGTATTAGCATGTGGCTAAGGTTGTGCTAAGCTGTAATTTCATTCAATAATATTTTATTTGTATAGCGCTTTTAACAATTGACATTGTCGCAAAGCAGCAAAGGACATCAAAATGGTCAGATTGTCCCTGTTGAGCAAGTCAAGGACGACGGCGACGGTGGCCAGGAAAAACTCCCTGAGATGGTAATAGGAAGAAACCTTAAGAGGAACCAGACTCAACAGGGAACCCATCCTCATCTGGGTGAAACAGATAGCAGGGATTGATCTGCATTCATACTGTGTGAGACTGGAAGTTCAGTATAACAGGAGATGTGTTTAAGTTCCTCAAAGAAAAATGAGGCAAAATGTTCTGACTTCTTTTAACTTGTTTTTAGGCTTTCTTCTTCTTTGTCTTTCGGCTGTTCCCTTTCAGGGGTCGCCACAGCGAATCATCTGCCTCCATCTAACCCTATCCTCTGCATCCTCTTCTCTCACACCAACTGACTTCATGTCCTCTCTCACTGTATCCATAAATCTCCTCTTTGGTCTTCCTCTAGACCTCCTGCCTGGCAGTTCCAACCTCAGCATCCTTCCACCGATATATTCACAATCTCTCCTCTGAACATGCCCAAACCACCTCAATCTGGCCTCTCTGACTTTATCTCCAAAACATCTGACATGGGTTGCCTCTCTGATGAACTCATTCTTGATTCTATCGATCCTTGTCACTCCCAAAGAGA
The DNA here is from genome assembly GCF_024256425.1 of Clarias gariepinus. Taxonomy (NCBI): domain Eukaryota; kingdom Metazoa; phylum Chordata; class Actinopteri; order Siluriformes; family Clariidae; genus Clarias; species Clarias gariepinus. Next base: position 10,053,403 of record NC_071117.1, read on the forward strand.
ACCTCAACATCTTCAGCTCTGCTACCTCCAACTCTGCCTCCTGTCTTTTCTTCAGCGCCACTGTCTCTAAGCCGTAGAGCATCGCTGGTCTCACCACTGTACACCTTTCCTTTCATTCTCGCTGATACTCTTTTATCGCACAACACACCTGACATACAAGGCTAGCTTGTATCAAATGTAATCGTGTTGGCTAATCATGTATCGTCGACTTAATAAGAAGATATTAAATGGTTAATAATCTCTATAAATATGTAAAAAAAAATCCAAGCAGATTAATGTGCAATGTACACAAAATAATATAAAATAAATATGAACATAACCACTAATTTTATCTCTACAGGGGCTAGCATGGTGCTAATATGTTAGCTAGCTTCAAAATTGTCATTGACGAAATTAGATCATTTTCTCACCTTTCATCTCAACACACACACACACACACACACACACATTTATCTTCCTCCAAATAAAAGCAACTGTATTGCCGGTTTTTGTGTGTGTGTGTGTGTGTGTGTGTGTGTGTGCTGCGTTCATTATCAATACGTGACAGGAAATATTCGTCACTTTCGCTCCTTAATAAATCTGCACAAACGAGTTTTAAGGTCAGGCAGCTGCTGACACTCGAAACACCGCTCGTAAAGTCAGCGGGGAAGAAGAAAACCAGTGTCGAAATATTCTCCTGTCTTTTCATGGCTTAGAGACGGCCATAAATACACATCCAAGCACCTCATTTAGATCTGGGAGGGTAGTATATCCAGTTCGTCATGTCATCTGGTGGCCACGTTCACGATTCAGGATTCGCTTGCATACGGGAGGCATTTTATCATCCGTGAAAATGTAATGAAAAGTTCATCTAAAATGAATCAGCGGCGACGCTAGATATCAGCAGGGGCCTTTTTCATATCCATGATGTCATCCTGATTTACTCAGCAAGCTGGCATTTGATCAAGATTTATTTCGACTGTAATATCACTAATAGATCTTTTCATAATCTCTATCTGCATGCAGATGATATTATAATCTAGGCTACAATAATGCAGTAATTCATTAGAGGAGGTTGATAGACTGGCAGCCCAATTACATCCCACATGTGAACTCTTGACTTAACGCATTATAATCGATCTGTGACTGATAAAGCTGGGGAGTGTTAGAGTGACAGAGCAGTCTGTTCTTTCTCACTCATCTACAGTACACACGTGATATGAGGTAAAAGAATGACCGACTTATAATCATGAACGCTCAGTTAGCATTGTGGCGTCTTCTTCAGGAATTACGTCCTAAATAAATCTATTTCTGAAATGTAAAAAATTAAACCTTGCAACCACTCAAGGCCCGTATTATAATATGGAAGTATATCAATCAATATTCAATCAATCAATCTTTATCTTTATACATCCATGGACACTATGGACAATTCCACGCACATCACATCTACACTACATGTTTACGTTTACATTCTGGACCATTGCACAAAGACACTTTAATAACCTTTGCACAAAGTCACTTCAATAACCTTTGCACAAAGTCACTTTTTCTATGCATATTTGCACACCATTATAGTTCTATTTGTACAGTATATTTCTATTTTCAGTTTCTATTTTTAGTTCTATTTTTCCTAGTTAAATTTTCTATCGTATTTCTTTTATTCATATTTATTACTTATTATAAGCTTAAATTCTCTTTTTAAGGTCACTGGCGGTCGTGTAAGCATTTCACTACATTTCGTACTGTGTATGACTGTGTATGTGACAAATAAAAATTTTAATTTGAATTTGAATATATTAGTGCCAAAATTCCTCAAAGCAAAATAGCAGGTTGAATTACATAAACTGAAAAAAACCTGTTGCAATAAAAATGTTTGAATTTTTCTGCATTGCAATTTAATCTGAATTTTTAAAAAAATCTATAGAGTATTTACAGTGTTTGAAATTTTTGCCACTGCAATTTATTGTGGTTGTATATTTCAAGTGAAAATGCAATCCAAGCATTTAAAATTCAATGCAAAAATATTCAAGTCTACATTGCAGTTTGTTTTTTTAATTTTCAAGTGTTAAAAATACAATCTTACAAATTCAGGTTGACAAAATTCAGGTTGAGTCAGAATTCAAGTCTACATAATTTTTTACCTGAATTTTTGCAACCTGAATTTGTAAGATTGTATTTTTAACACTTAAGATTCATATACACACTTAGCCATTCACATGATGTAAGAAAAATGTGATCCATCAGACCAGATGGCCAGCCAGGGAACATCTCACAAGAGCTGCAGTTGTAGAGTTCTGACCCAGATGTCTAACCATCACAATTTGGCCCAAGTCAAAATCACTCCAGTCCTTAGACTTGCCAATTTTTCCTGATTCCAACACATCAAGTTTAGGGATTGTCATTCACTTAATATCAGGGTGACAACCACTGACTTATCAGCTGTTACGACAAGTGTGATAAGAGGATTCAACGTGTCTCAGAAATGGTCGATGACACTGGAAGGTCTTCACAAAAACTTTTGATTTGTTATACATCGATCATTTGTAACTGCCCCTTTGCATGGCGATTAATCTTCCTTACATAATTAGTAATTAACTGCTTATGTTCTGGGTGTTTTTTTTATTTATTTTGTACACAAAGTACCTGTATTGTATCTACAATTTTTCTTAGCAAACTGAAAACGTTTTATTCGTGTTCCCTACCCTTTCCACATGTGTGTAAACAATTACGATACAATCGCACAGCTATATTAAATTACATTAGTCCTCCCTAATGGCAGGGACATAAAGAGAAGCTCGTGTACAGCAATCCTCTTTGTAACAGGCCTACTTTTCATCTCGGACTTTTTCATCTCACGTTTCAGTGTGTTTTATGAACACTCCTTCGAATGGCAACTGGGAAAAATCAAGCTGCATTAACTGTCAATCAGATCAGCCAGTGTGTTTACAAGCCTCATAAATAACCTCTGAAGGAAAGATCAGGCCTACCTTTAAAATAATAATGATAATAAAAAAAGATGAGTGAGAGGCTGACTCTTCTGCATCTCTCCAGAATTAAACTTCACATGGAGATGTTTTCCGTGCCTTGTTCCAGTACCCTGAGGTTGGAAAAGTAAGAGTCTTTCACTGTAATAAAAAACACTTTATTATACTGAACTATTTTTCAGATGTTAATGCTGATAATCAGAGCTTTACCTCAAAGGTTCCTCGTGTATTTGCCTATTATGAGCATAAAAACAACAAAATGTTCTTTTAATTTATTAAGAGGTTTTTTTTTTGCATTCTGGAAATCCCACATTATATTTAAACAAACCTGAATGGCATGGGGCACGACAGTGGCGTTTGCATGTTCTCCCTTGGCAGGTTTTCCTCCGGGTACACCGGTTTCCTTCCTCAGTCCGAAAACCTGCAGATTAGGCTAATTAGTGTTCCCAATTTGCCTGTAATGTGTTTATGTGTGTGTGTGCCCTGTGATAGTCCTCATGCCCAGTGTCTCCTTAGGAAACATAGGAGACTGAATAAACGGTATAGAAAAAAAATGGCATTGCATTAAGACACCATTCTTTGTCTGATTGTTTTTTTTTCTTTTTTTCAACCTTAATTGGGTGAAACGACACATTTTGTAACATTAGGTTTGTATATTTCTGTCATTTTTTGTATATTTGCATTTTTGTATTTTTGCACATTTTTATGATTAAAGGTTGATTCAAACTTTACAAGTACACAATAAATAAAAAGAATAGTCATTGAAATTATAAATGATACTGTTATTGTCTTGGTCTTGCACATCCATCTATAAAAATAATCATTTTTGAAAACTGGTTTGTTCAGCCTGTATTGTTAGAATGCTAATTAGGCCCGACCTCCCTTCCATCCATGGCACTGAGATCATGTGACCTGAGACTGGATTATAACTTCCTTCAAAACAACCCTCATGGCGGACACGGAGCCAACTCGCTAAAAAAAAAAGACACAAGCTTTTTACTGAATCTGCCCAGAAAAAAATCCACTTGTTTGCATTTTCGACATCGTGTTTATTCTGACACCTTGTCACATGACCGTTTCATTTGCATACATGTTAATATTCATAAGCGTCTGCCAAAGATGGGCATCTTCATCCATGTCTGTGTTGAATTATTTTACTAATTATATAGCACATTGCTATAAGGACTTCATTTTTTTTCCCCTCTTCACGTTAACATACATTTTTACACGTGTAATATACCATGTATGGTCTGCATGAATCTTTAAATAAATGAGTGTTTTTGTGTTTAATATACAGTTTACAGTTTTGGAAAATCACTATCCTAGCAGGGGGAAGAATTATATCCCATTACAGAGCATTTATTGAAATACTTTGAAATTATTTTTTTATTATATATTTTAAAAACACACATAAATTTAAAAGATCCAATGACAACAATCGAAAATTGTAAAAAAAAAAAAATCTTGGAAAAAGTTTTAAAATCTTGCATTTCCAAGCGTTCCAATAACACCATGATACAGCAGGCTAGAACGTTGAACCGCAGCGTTTTTACCAATCTAAAGTTCACAGCAGAGTATAAAACCTCAGACTCACCTCACTGGATTTATGTGAACGTCAAAAGCTCAGGCATCCAAACACCAGACCTTCATTAGTTCCTCACGAGGCCGAGCTGTGGTCCGTCAATCCTGCGCCAGCTGCTCTCTGGTCAAATTCCAATCAAGGCACTTTAACTGTATTTCAACTAAAAACAAAACGGATCAACTGCTGCGGCTGTACAGAAGACAGAGATACCATCAATCTTAGGAGTTGACTTGAAAACACTTTGAACTGTGACGCTCTTTGTAGTCCACTTACCCCCTATTGGATGGATGTAAATTTACATGGACACCAAAGAACACTGCAGTGTTTTATTTCCATCTGGATTGAACATGTCAGTTGAAGGACAAATGATGCACATGTTTTTGACTGATGTTCTTGACAGAAAGGATTTTGCAAGCTCCAGCACTGGAAAAGTTTGTATCTCCAGTTTGGTTTTCTATCCACAAGTTACATCTCTATCGTACGGTAGCCGGCGTTTGGAAAATCTTGTCTAACTGTTGGACTTAGATACTTATTTGTATCTCTACTTGCATTACTATTATACATGTATATCGACTTTTATTAAAGGATCTTTTACACTTTTACTTCACTACATATTACAGCAAATATCTGTACTTTTACCTAACTATCTTTGTGCATGCAGTTGCGTTCCCAAACCACGTTGGCGTGTAGGATTTACTGTATAGTGGGTAAGCACACAGTGGGACTCTGGAAGGAATGCATATAATACTAAGAATTTCTTGATTAAATTAAGATGTACATTTTTAAGCTCTTTTAATATGATGTAATCGACGATAATAATGACGTTAAATATATAAATCGTTCGTCGGGCCCCATTTTTTCCATGCTCCAGCGAGATGCAATGACTTTTCCCGGTGAAGTGAACACCTGTTGTTCACTTGTTTCCTACACCATTCGCAGTTCCCTTTGAACTGAACATTTCCGCTACCTGCGGTTTGGAATTTTCAATTAAATTTTATTTGTATAGCACTTTTAACAATTGTCATTGTCACAAAGCAGCTTCACACAATCAAAAGAATTATTTAAGTCTGTATGGAATGTAAATGTGTGTGAATCAAAATGGTCAGATCGTCCCTCATAAGCAAGCCGAGGGCGACAGTGGCAAGGAAAAACTCCCTGAGATGGTAATAGAAAGAAACCTTGAGAGGAACCAGACTCAACAGGGAACCCATCCTCATCTGGGTGAAACAGAGAGCAGGAATTAACCTGGATTCATACTGTGTGTTAGGTGGCAGGCAGTTCGGCTATAACAGTTGATGTTAATTGATGTTAATATGGAGTCCAGGCAGTTATTGGAGACTTAGGTAGACTTGTAGGAAATTCCAGGACTGAACTATCAAGCAACTGCAGCCAAGTCAAGTCCTCAGAGAAACAGCTGTCAACATCAGTCGAGGCCAGAACCGTCTTCATGGTAGAGTGAAACCGTCCCCAGACACCAGACCCGTCACAAAGAGAAGACGGGAAGATGAGGGAGAGAGAGATCTACAGTTGATGGTAAGGTAATCTACCTACTGGATTCCAATTTTCAACTGCTGTTAAACAACAAAGTAAAAAAAAAAAATAAATAAATTACGTGTAATTGCCTGACTTTTGATTTTGAAAACACGCCCAACAACAGGGGTTTAAAATCAGAAGCGGACGACTGGTTGCGCACAATGAGGAAAAATAGCACATTCACAAGCAGCGGAAAGAGAGATAATTATTTATTTTTTATGGAAAAGGCTACTGTGAGCTAAGAGAAGCTTAATGAGTACTTTTACTCAAGTACACAAGTAAGGAGGACTTCTACTTTTACTTGAGTAATATTTGCCCTAAAGAATCCCTACTTTTACTCAAGTAGAAGATTTGTGTACTTTGCCCACCACCACTTGTTCATCCTTGAAAAAATAAAAACTTTTATAAGCGATTGTCAAACAATCAAGAAGCGAACGGATAACAGAATACAGGTTTTGCCTTGTGACGTGGAACGTTTTCCTTGTGTTACCAATGTGAAATTATGGGGCCCTCTAGTGGTCATTTAGCAGGAAAACATTTAGGTTAGAATCCAGGAACATGGATTACTTTTAGTTAGAAATTGTAACATGAATATAATATTTCTAAAAGAATAAATAGTCACTCTGTATAAAATAAATATCTCTAAGAAAAAGTAATAAAATAAAATTAAAATCTCTGTGGCGTTTCCTTATGTTGGACTCTGGGTTAGAGTTCACAACATATACAGTTGAATAGCAAGGGATAAAAAAAAAAAGAAGTGAGTTTATGCTGTTTTTTAAATAATAAAAAGTAAGATATCAGCATTCAGTGTTGAGTGCTTTACAAGTATACACACCCGCTGTAAAAGACCAAGCCGGTTCCACAACAATGTTAGAAATGTCCTTTAATATTCTAACGTAAGAAATAATACAATACAGACGGCCCCATGCCTGATTCTGCCCCTGTGGCAGTTTTTCCAACAACAAAAATCCTGTACACTCATAAAAGAAAAATAAAAGAAAAAATCTAGCAACTGTAGCGAAATCATGATGGAAGGTAAGATTCGTTCAGCAGGGCTGTGATTCAGTCCAACAGTGCTTAGTGAGGGTCACTTCTTGGCGTAGGTGATCTTCATGGCGCAGGTGGCGGTGATTCTGAAACCCTGTAGCGCGTCCTTGGCGACTCCCGCCTGGGCTTCGCTCTCGAATTCTACGAAGGCGATGTCGTGTTTTCCGGGCACCAGACGCACCTCTTTGAACCCGGGGAACCTGAGAAGGGAAGAAAGAGGATGTACATAAATGTACAAGCATTCTTGATATTTGCTAGAGAGTCTAAGCAGCACTGAATCTGCATGTTGCTTATGCATTCTGTAATGCGACTGGATTTTTGCATGGAACAGAATTTTTCTAAACTTGTAAGAACCCACAAACCCTTTAAATTGTTTAGGGAAAAAGATCCTTATTCAGCTTTACCCTTGACTTTAACTCATGAAGTCTGTAAATGACATCTACAAGCACATTATTCTGCACATTGTCCTGCCAATGACTGGACAGTTTCTACATTTCACTTTAATTCTTTTTATTTGATTTTTTTTACATAATGTAAATTTTAAATTCTTTTTACAGCTTAAATTTTTTTCCCCTCTACACCTTTCTATATTTTTAATCTGTAAAAATGTCTCTTATTTCATACTATATATTCTTATTGGAAACTCTACTTTTTTATTTAAAATTTTTTACTGTAGGTCATCAGCAGCAAATTTTATTTAAATCTAATAAACATCCTGATTCAGTCATGTGACAGTCTGTAAATTTGCACACCCAAGACATCCTTTTCAAAATGGTAGTGTAGCCAAGTAGCACATGTGACGCAACTAGCTCAGGTAAAATAATAATATTTTTTTTTTTTACTGAAAGCAAGTTTCATCGGATTTGACATTTTTATATACAGGGCTTTGTCATTAAATTTTCAAGAAAAATGTGATGTCTTTGTTTTCTATGTCGTCTATTTGGTCTGTGTTATGCCTCCCATAATTTTCCATAAGGGGCCAGACCCATTTCTCTTTTAAGGGACATAGAAAAAATATATATTTTTAGGCTTTTAAGTGACCGACGATCAATGCGGTGAAACTCTACTCACTGGTTAAACAGCATGGACAGCATCATCTCGTTGGTCTCCTCGGGTAGGTTGGTCAGGAAGAGGATGTAGTTGGGAGGATTATCAGGAACCTGCAACATGACAAAAAGAATCTTCAGTACAATGCTACGATACAAATCTCAAAAAAATTTAGATCTGAAACATGAAACAAAAAAAATAAATAAAAGAGACATGTTGAATTTGCTCCTGTACCTGGACTGTAGCTGGTGGAGGTGGCTGTGTGTTTACTGCATTCTGGAAAACAAAACGCATCAACATTAAGTAAATCTAATTAGATACATGGTCTCTGGGCGGAGCTACAAATACTACTGACTGTTAAAATAATCCTTAATAATAATAATAATAATAATAGTTTCACGGTATAAACTCACCACTGGCTTTTTGGCGGCGTTGGCTGCTTGCTCCTGAGCCTTTTTCTTCTTCTCCTTCTTCTTCTCTTTGTCTCCGTACGTGCCTCTCATCTTAGCGACAACGTCAGAGTCTGTCTTCGCGTACTGAATTCTCTGAAATATTAACAACACGTGTGGATTACCGCCTGGACCACCAGTGTTAATATCCCACTCCAATCTCACCTTCAGACTCTGGGAGGTGAAAATTATTTCCACCTGGCTCCATCCTAAACCACATCTGTCACATGACTAACATCTAGTGTTAATTTTAGAGTTAAATATCCATAGATACGGAAAACACCAGTTATACAACTTCATCAGGATACACCGGTGCTCAATTACAACAGCGATTCTATCACAAAGTATCACGATTTTATAAATATCCAGACACCATATTACATTTTTCCTGACTTTCTAAAGTACAATTTTAAACCTTTAAAAAAAAAATGAGTACTGATTAATTAAATGCCGCTCGTTCCTTATAACATAAGTTTTCTTACTAAAAAAACAAGTGCAGCATTTAAACACTACAAACTTTAAATACTAGAGTTTAGTATTTAACTGAGCAGTGCGTATCATTTCTAAACAAACGTAGAGGTTTTGACACACAGGATGAAGATGCGTAAATAGTACACAGTGCGCCATTTTTAAGATTATGAAGAAACGGTGGCATTTTAATTCCTCTAATTCGTCCAAAGTCTCAAAACACAACTTGACAGTGAGCGCACAGGTTGAGTGGCTGAGAGCCTGCAGCTTTAAATGCACACGATTTTCGACTAATTAGCGATCGCTGTGTTTTAAGACAGGTGTAAGTGTGTGTAATGAGTTGGTTTGAGACTGATTCGCTCACAGAGTTGGGAGAAAAAGGCAGATCGGAGGTGACCCATAACTGAATAGACATCACTACAGATCAGGAGGCAACAAAAAAACCCAGGGGAAACTTCACAGTAAACTGAGGTCAGACTCCAACCATCATGAAAGTCCACACACACACACACAAAATCCTTAAACAACAATCTCACCGTGATCTGAAACACTCACCATGGGTTTGTTGTAGAACGGGAAACCTTGCAGCTGTCTCAATGCGTTCGTAGCTGCTGCGAGCTCTTTAAACACTACAAACGCCTGGCCTCTCATTTTCATCGTCTTCATCGCGACGACCTCGATGATCTGGCCGAACTGAGAGAACAGGGCGTAGAGAGAGCGCTTCAGCTCTGAGGATGAGACAAAAAAGCAGGAAAAAAAAACAAATCAGCAAAATTAATTTAAGATGCTCCATGAGTTTCCATGAAATTACTCGAATTGAGGTATTTCCACTCCAGGGACAGAAAACACACACACAAACAAACAAACACACACCAAGACTAGTACATGACAATTTTCCTTGAAATTTATTAAAACGAGTATATTTCAAAACAACATAAAAAAACAACATTTTTCTTTTTATATAATTGATCGTGCTGATGTTTGATGAACTTTTACATTTTCCATTCAAAAACAAAGCATTATCCCAGCATGCAACATTCCACGCGTTTCCATAAGCAGTATTTTAATGACAGTGACTCAGCACACGCACCTTCTTTCTTCACGCGATCGTTCAGGTTGTTGATGTATATCGTGTGATTCGGTCGGATGTCCATGTTGCTTTTCTTTTACCTGCGATTATTAAAGATTCATTACGCGTCGTTTAACCGATTTTAAAAACAAATAACACACTTAAGATTTCTAGCAAACAAAACTGACAACGTTTAACTAACCCCGGACTGTAATTATTGAATTATTCTGACTACTATTAATGAATAAGTCTCAAACTTACCACACTTACTACACCGGAAACGTTTCAGCAGCGCACTTCCGGTTACTGCTGCGCTTTTTGATGACGTAAACGCGCTCGTTTCACCTCCCACTGTAGTGGAGGAGGAACTGCACTCTGTGTTTGTACATCATAATAATAATAATGATAATAATAATTATTCTTATAATAAGTGAACATGGTAATCAGTTTAAAATTTAGCCATGAAACAATTGTAGATTGACAAGATTGACGTTAGCAGAGAAAAATATATTTGTTGAGGTATTTCTTATAAAAAAATGTTTTTAAACATTTAATATTAAGAGAAAAAATATATATTTCTGAGACCTTTTTTAATAACAATAATAATTATAATAATTATTATATAATATAATAAACAACAAATACTCTGTTATTGTCTCAACATTCAACGAATCACTGATTTTATCTTTATTAAATTCTGTTTGTTTTTTGTTTGTTTATTGTCCATTGTTCTTATTTATTTACATATTGCTATACTGTATATCTATTGTTACTGTTATTGTAAAAACATCTGTTAAAAATTCAAGAGAGATGTTATTAGTTACTTTAATAAAGTAAAATTATTAAGGGGAAAATTGTAATATTTAAGAGGTATTAATTATATTCATATTATTATTATTATTATTATTATTAATAATAATAATAATAACACTTTTTTGTCAAAATTGTACATGTGATGCACAATGAGACATAATTCTCAAAAGTTTATGACTTTGTAAAATGTTTATCTACTAATCAGTCTATTTGAACTATTGGTTTTTATCATATTGCAGAATACTCTGTGCCCTCTTTTAATAAAATATTATTTTACAGCTTGTAGAGAACTATACGGTGAATCTAAAAAAAATATCGTGAAAAACTTCCTGAAAAAATTTCCATCTTCGTTTGATTAAAAAGTGAGACTTTGATATAAAATCTGATATAAAATTAAAACAAAAACAAAATAAAACAATTTAGGTACATTTTGGGTTTGCTTTCCTGGGGAGGTCTTCAGGAGAGACAGTTTCATCATGGAGCTTGATGGGGTTTGCAAATGTAATCAACACAATACTGTTCTTGCAAGAACTGTTCCAGAACAGCTGACCTTCATGTCTTAAAATAACAACTGACTGTCAGTGTTACTTATTAACCTAATATAAACCTCGGTGTTAATTATTTCCCTAATGACATAGGTGTTATTTCAGTTTTGATAAAATCCAGTATTGTTCTAGAGTGTAAAAATAAGTCACAAAAAACCTGGTGCTGTGCCAGCTTCACCAGGTATGTGGTTTGATTGGCACTTTATATACCAAAAAATGCTAGAAGTCAAAAATACAAATATAATATGTAATGTTAAAAAATACATATTTTATTATTTGAATATTAAGAAGTTTGTAGTAAAGAATACAAACAGAAACATCTGCAGAAGATCTTGACTGTAAGGTCAACAATGCGTGTGTTACTGCACAGTGCGTCTGCGTGTTCAGAGTGTATCAATGCTCTGTAATCTGCGCTCGGTGAAGAAGCGGTGTGTGTCTCGTATGTGTGAGTTGTTGGCAGGTTTGCTGTGGCTGAAGTACGACAACATGGACGTGTTGTTCTTTCGAGCTGCTGCTTTCTCTCCATCTTCCTCGTCATCATCCCTACACACACAAATAACAGAGTTTAAACTATCTGACTACAGCAGCATTGTAAGTTCCCTGTACCGTGCTCACACGGGGTGATGTTCCACCCCCTGCTGGTGAACTCACCAGTGCACTGGGACCGCTTTGTTGTCCAGCAGAGTCTGTGCTGTGCTCCAGCTGAAGCGCACAAACTGAGGGTAACCGAACACCGGGTCCAGATACTTCAACAGCCAGCTCTTAGTCTTTGGATCTGAACACACAAACATACAGGGGCATGTTTTTACCACATTTATCAGGACCTAAAAAACATGTGTGACTATAAATGCATGAATTAAAACTTGTACTTTGCTACCGAAGATGAATCACACTTTTTGAGTAATAAGTCAACAGCGCTGTGGTTTACTGTAATCTACAAGACAATGGAGCGTTCAGCCAACCTCATGTTTTTGAACAGCACAACTTCCGCTTGCATAATCTCACCGACGCCCCTCATAGCGACAATTAATGTAAGAGCACTCCCATCCCTCCCCCCCTTGAGAAAGCTCGGCCAATCAGCTCTCGCTCTTGGTTTGACTTAAACGCCCCTTGTGAAGTAGTTATGTAAGAATAAACAATGCGGACCGTTGGGGTATCCCGAGCCGTAATCGGTGTCCACGTCTCCTAGATCTTCTGCAAACTTCCAGCCTTTCACTGCGTGGTCTCGAGCCACCTGCGGGACAAGAAAATAACCAAGTTGGTCCTAGATTAGTAACTGACCTAAGTTTCAGTGACAAACTGATCGTCTACGATATCAGAGAGTGTATCGTACATCATTTTGAAAGCAATACCAACACCAAAATCCTAAAATGCACATTGAGGAGTTATCCTGCGTTTTCTCCTTCGTTTACTGACCTTGGCGCAGATGCTGGCGGCGCTGACAATGGGAAAGAGCGAGTCAGCTTTGGGCCGGACGGTCACCTTCACACCGGGAAAGCGCTGAGACAGCTTCTCCTCATACTTCTCCGCCGGGCCCACCGTATCCACAAACACCTGACCAAACACAAATCACAGTTACATGTCGGAACCAGGCCTTGTAGCTCCACTACGGCACTAAAGTTACTACATTAGCAACATTAACTACTTATAACGTAAGTGTAAGGGGTGACTTGGACGTCTCTCCTACCTCTTTGAGCTGCACGCCGCTGTCCAGAGCGTACTGCACCAGCCCGATTGCAGCATCGTGAGACAGAGCGTTTAAATTATACTTCGCCCTAAACAGGGGGAAAAAAAACAGAAAAAGAGATTTTTTATTAAAGCACCACACACACACACTCACAAAGAGAGCTGTTTGGATATCTGTGTTGGTGTGTGTGTACCTCTGTAACATGCTGGTGGAGATGGTATTGGGTGAGAGGATCTGAAGAGCCCAGCCTACAAAAGTCTTGGCCTCGTCCAGCTTCATGAACAGATTCTCTCTCTCTGCCTCGCTCAGAGTCTTCGAATCTGTATAGAAAATAAGCAAAAAGTGTGACAACACAAACACAGGATTCATATATCTGATGCAGATCACACAACATGGCCGGACGACTCTTCACACAGTTTCTATTAACTAATGCATTTATCTGTTGTTTAATTGTTTCGTTGATGCTTTTAGGGGTTGAATCAGATTTCTTTCTCCAATTCGCTGATCTTTATCTCCTTGTTTTTAAAACCACAGCAGTGCTAGATACCCAAATCTATAGTAATTGGTGGAAAGGCGTAAAATCGTTTTCTATTAAGAACAGCTCGTTCTAACACCTAATCGTTTCCATAGTAGAAGATGACAATTCTATAAAAAAAAAAATAGCTTTACACAAACAAAAGAATTATGGAAGTTTGTATGAAATGTGAATGTGTATGAATCCTAATAATAAGAGTATCAAACCCATTCAATACACCAGTCTCAAAACACCACGAGCGCTAATTGAAGCCGCTCGCGCCTGTGTGATCACTGTTGAGTTGAGTTTTTGGACATTTTAAAGCTGTAAAACATCCCGTTTGGTAGAAATGAAAAGATATTTAGAAATAAATATTATGGCAGATTACAGAGATACACGCAGCCTAGTTAAATGAAAACTCTTGAATTTGATTTTAGTTTGTACTGTTTAAATGCTGCGATTAGTTTCTAAGTGAGAAAACCAATGTTATAAGAAATGGGCTGAATTTAATTAATTATTATATATTTTTAAAGGTTTAAAATTGTAACAAAATCAAAGAGATTGTAATATTGAATGGGGATTTTGATAAAGATCACAATTTTACAATATCATCGTATTGAGAGAGGACCCTATCCCTAGGACCAACCAACAAGGGATGAGACACTTCAGGACCATGTTACAGTAACTCAGCTCCATGCTGTTGATTGTTTTCCTATGACATCATGCCTCTGTTTCTATGTGTGAGTGTGAGACACATCCAAAGCTGACCTGCGACTTTCAGGTTCTTCAGGTCGTCCTTTTTGGACACAGGACAGTAACAGATTCCATACACCATAGGACCTAAAGCAGAGACAGGGGGGGACACAGTGTTCAACAGACCAACACTTTAGTAATCAGTAACACCCAGGGGGGTTAATAAAGATTTGTCCTGACCCAGGACAGGTCCTCTGCCTGCCTCGTCGATTCCCAGACAGCAGTCTTCAGTCCTGCACAGCTCAGGGACAGGAGAGGACAACCTACAACTGATTGAATTATCCTCCTCAAAATCCCTCAGGTCCATTTCTGGGTGAAGTTTCTGATATTTGTGACGATAGAAAGCCCTTAAACACCTTCACAAACGAGCTAGTACTAGTAAACACTCCGGGCCGAATTCCAAATCGCCGCCAACTCCCTATAAAGATGCCTTAGACAAGATGGCGTCCGCGCCCTACCTAGTGCGCTACCCGTCTAAACAGGCGCTATTTAGGACTCGACCCACTTTATCGACGCTTTCTAACTCAAATTACATCCTACACACAGCGCGATAGCCGAGTCCAAAAACCTCCAGATACGCAAATATATTTGTTTTTGTGTATTACCCACAAGAAAAGTATAGTATAGTGCAGTATTAAATAAAAAAAAACAAAAACAATCCACAGAAAAGAAGCTAATCTGGCAAACAGAATCTCCGCTACAGCGCGAAGCTAACGAAGTGGAATCTGATTGGCTGAAGCACCCAAGCCCGGGAAAATGTGTCGTGACTTCATCTTCAAGCGACACATTATAGGGAAGATTATTATTATTATTTTTTTTAAGTGCAGTCAGTTCCTGAAGAATATGAATGAGTCAAAATTTGTATACATTTACTTTTTGGCCTGTATTTATTCATTGTTTGTCACTGCTTTTGGTTTATTTTAAACTGATATAATGAATATAATATAAAAGGAATAACTTCCTTGGAATTAATTTCTTAAACTTGTCAACTCAACCTCCTTATGTGCCTGCCACTCTTTATTATAGTTTAAGGTTGTACACAGGGCTCATTTTTCCAAACTTAAGCTTTCCCATTTCTACCCAGATGTCGATCCTTGTTGTGATAGATGTTAAAGCGGAGAGGCGTCTCTTATTCATATGTACTGGACATGCCCGAATTGGGAAAACGTCTGGAGGGATGTTTTTAAAACCTTGTCGTACAGATTGAAACGCAACCTTGAACCAGACCTGGCCAGGCGTTCTCTTTTATTTAAGTGACGAGGATGCTGCGTCACCCACTCACGGCCAGTGGCTCAGAGATGTTATGTCCTGTTTGTCCCTGGAGAAGATTCACTACTCAATCCGCTATTCAGACTTGAAATTTCAACAGGTGTGGGGGCCCTTCCTTCAAATCCTTCATATACATTTATAGTTTGATTTCCTTTCTATTTAATTGTTTGTTTGTTTTTTTTCTTTTCCCTTTTTTTGTACGCAGAACCCAAAAACTTCCAGCTTCATATTCTTTTTTTTTCGTTTCTCTCCTTTTTTTTTTTTTTTTTAAATAAGCCTGGCGTCTAGCCTTTCTTACACATGTAAAGCTGGCGTAGAGTCAGGGAGGGGTGGGGTGGGTGCTATAGGGTTTTATAAGGGGGTTATAAAATTTGTATTGAAACATTACATGTTTACTCTGTTATATACCTGTTTAAAATCAATAAAAATATTGTTGAGAGTAAAATATTGTTGAGAGCATGTCCTGATCTTTAGTTCAATTTTCGCACCATAATAATGTTTGGTGGGTTTTCTCTGGGTTCTCCAGTTACCTCCTGTAGTCTAAAGACATGCAGATTAGGCTAACTGGGGTCCCTAAATTGCCCATAGTGTGTGAATGGGTTTGTGATTGTTGACCAGAGGTCCTACCACGGTCGCACAAATAGGAATAAACACAATGGCCACCATGTTGGACTAAAGAGGATCCTAGATGAATGGATGATGTAGATAGATAAGATAGATAGATAGATAGATAGATAGATAGATAGATAGATAGAAAGAAAGAAAGAAATGCTCCGTCCCTCTACAGACCACAGAAAAAGTATAGCATTCCTTCTTTGTACTTTTTGTCATATCAAATGGTCTGTGAAATCTGATACATTTAAGATAAAAAATTTTAATGCCTTATAATTCTTAAGTATAATAAAAAATCTATGTGGCTTTGTGGTTAGCACCTCCAGGGCAGAGGGTCTGATTCCCGCCTTGGGTACTCGGTGAGTGGAGTCTTTTCCTTCCAAGTTCAAACAATAGATTTTTTCCCTCACAAGTCCAAACACTAGATTTTTTTTTAAGATTAGGTTAACTGATTTCCCAAATAGTCTAAAGTGTGTGTGTGTGCGTGCGCGCGCGTGCGTGCGTGCGTGTGTGTGTGTGTGTGTGTTTCTGGACTCTGTTTCTATACTCCACCCTGTCCAGTGTGTATCCCACCTTGTGCCTCCAAGTCTCCTTGGATAGTCTCCAGGTCCCTGCTACCCTGTACACAGGATAAGCGGTAGGAGATGAATGAATAAAAAAAAATTGTTTAACTGCTAATACCTGGACTTATACCTCTTAAGTGCTGAAATAAAAAAATAAGTTTTAATATAAGAATTTTATGAGATACAGTTGTCATATGTAGTGGCATTTCATTTTTGGGAGATACAGCTATCTATTCACCCTAAAGGCATCCCTACTAATCTTTTAGGTTTTTATAAATTTTAGGTTTTTTAGCATTATCTAATAATAATATTATTAGTGTCTGGAGCTTGATAACACATTCTCAGACTATTTTAAGTTGTTCATTTTAAGTGGCTTAGTTGACTTCACCCACACACCTCACTCTTAATTTTTTTTTTTTAAAGGTGGGCACTCTTAAGCATTTTTTTTTAATCCTGGGGTTTCAATTAAATGCCGTTTGTGCAGTTTCTGTTGTTTTAATACGACTGAAAGTAGATTGAACAGCTTGATGTCAGGAAAGGGCACAGACCTGAGGCTGCAGTGGGCAGTTTGGGTGATTTTGTACCCACGGTAGCCTCAGATTCATGAAACAATCTTATGCTATTGTCCTCAAAGTTTGATATGTTGTGTGTGTTTTGTGATGCCTTTCCGCTTACCGTAGTTAAAAAAGAAAAGAGTTACAGTACGTTCCTGTTAGCTTAAACAATGCCTTAATCAAAGTCACTGAGATCACCATTTCCCCATTCTAAAGTTTGATGAGAACAATAATTAAAGCCATTCTAAGATAATTGCATGTATAAACAGATGTATAGGTGTTTTTGTTGAAATGGCCAAAGTGTATTTAATTATAGTTCAAGTTATAATTCAAGTTAATGCACCACTGCACAGTTGTGGTAAATATTCCAAATTTAGTGTCAGCAGACATTAAATGAAGGGAGTAAAAAGAGAAGTTAAAAAAAAGTAGCCTATGTAAAAAGAGAAGTGAGCACAGACATAAATATAAGTCACATGATCACAAAATCACAGTTGCATGTGATGCAATACTAATATACCATAGGAAAAATCATGCCCTGTATTATTGTATAAACAAGTGCATGAAGTAGGCAAATATAGTCCATATAATGATATATTAATATATTTAAATTATTTTAATTATATTGTAACATAATTAATTCATGTATTATAATATATGTATAACTTATAAAACTGACTGTGACCTTACAGTCTGAGGTATGACAATTATTTACTAAATGCCTAATGTTACTGTCATATAAAACAATTGTCTTATAAATGTATAAGTTTAAGCTGAGAGAAATTTTGTTAAGTGTTATTGGTGGAGTCACACTTATAAAGTTGCAAATTTGCAATTGTACAGTACATGCATGTGGTACAGATCTGCTAGGCGTGCTAGGGTGTTTTCTTGCACAGAGTTGTTATCACTGGTCATTACTAGTATAGAGAATAAAGTAAAACTCGCGGTAAAAAAAAAAAAAAAAGCAGAGGTAGACATGAATGCAGGGAACAGATGCAGACGAGTTGTGCACAGTATCATCATCATCATCATCACAGGGAGGAAGATGAGTGGTATTAATGATAGTTGCATATCAGTAAATGAATAAAAGTTTAAGTAATAATGTAATAGTAATATTCTGCTACTACTTTGCCCCTTGAGGATAAATATAGGCCTATATATATTTTTACTGAATTGAATTTGACAATTTATTTAATCTGGACCAACCTCTTACACAGTACTGTGCAAAAGTCTTACACACGCATGCAAATAAAACAAAGTCAAAATTAATGATACAAAGACTAAAAGATGAGTACAGTAAGAATCCACAGGGATTGCTCTGCATTATACTTTTACTACTTACCTGAAAAAAAACCACTTACTCTGGCGGCTCTATGAAAAGAAAATATCTTGGGGAGAAATCTAGTCAATGTTCAGTATTTCGCAAAAAATCAAGTGTCTGGAAGCCAATTATGACCACTTTGATCACTTAATGTGATTACATAATTAAAACATAACTTACAGCTACCTTCGATATTTACCAAATTTTTTATGCATATGTTGGATGTTTATGTTGGAGTGTATAATTTTTTTATTGCCCCTTCGTAGTCTCAGGTACAATGTCATGCAGTCCTATAAGGAAATTAAGTGCTTAGGTTAACTGAACATCCTGCAGAACGTCCTTCTGAGGAGTTTGTCACACCTGCTTCTTTTTTTATGCCACAAAACCCAGAAGATTTCTTTTTGCTTTTTTTGTCTAAATAATTAAATTTTACATAATATACTGTTATCTTTCCTGGAGGAAACCATGGTACCCAGAGGCAACCCACAAAACATATGGCAAACATGCAAACCCAGACACATACACACCGACCAGAGGTGATATTTGCAGATGCAAGGCAGCAGTGCTAAATGCTGAGACACCATATCCCCTGTGATTAAAGTCATCAATATTATATCTTATGATAGGTTGCTGTAAGTTTTCTTTTTTTTTTATTACTAGTATAGAGAATCAAGTAAAACTCGCGGTAAAATAATTTTTTTAAAAGCAGACGTGGACATGTATGCAGGGAACAGATGCAGACGAGTTGTTTTTAGTGTACTCATCTTTTAGTGTATGTAGTGCACAACCTTTCCACAGTACACCACATACTCCGGCATTTTCTTTGGCTCGCTTCCTAACAGTCACATGATACATTAACGGTGGTGTAACTACTGACATCTTACACGAAACTTTATACCTACTACACATTGCTGCCATAATTAAAACTGAGTTTTTAGAAAAGGGCACAGATAACAATTGATTAAGTGTTCTTTCCTTCCACCATACAATTTCCAATTTCATTCTGTTTTTCACGTCTCACACACACAAAACACCATTTTGTCCAGTCTTTATACCCACTCAAGTGTTATTGTCAACTAAAAGTCGCCATGCAATTTAAGAAATCCAGCCATCCATCTAGGAACATCTGTATTCCAATTAGGGACCATGGAGTCCAATGGTGACCATTGTATTAACCCCCCCCCCCCTTTTTTTTTACATCACACTCACACACTACTCCTAATTTGGGAACACCAGTAAGCATAATCTGCATGTCTTTGAACTGTGGGAGGAAACCAGAGAACCTTGAAAAACCCCACCATGCACGAGGAGAACATGCAAACTCCATACACACGGACCTCGAGGCGGGAATCGAACCCTGGAGGGTCCAAGACCCACTAAACCGTTGTGCCACCATATCCTATCATAGGTTATACTGTATGTTATATGATATGTTAGTGTCAAGTAAAACTGCCTCAAGAATGTAATTTAAGGAATGTTTGAACAAAAGTTCATATAAATGTCTGGTAAAGGAGCTGTGGGGCATTGAAACGCATTTCACTTCCTGCTTTTCATCACTCTATTTGATTTGAGCATTTCAAATAAACTTTTTTTTTCTTCTTCACAAAAAATTGACATGAACCACAGACATCTTTTTTCATTAAAATTTCTCGAGAAATGACTAAGCAAAGGCTGACACACTTCCCCTCTCAGATCACACACACACACACACACACACACTGGTGGAGAACTGGGAGCTAACACAAGTAGGTGGAGGAGCGTCGAGGTCACGTGACCGTCCGTGCCTGAGCGACTCGGTATATTCACGCGCCTCTCGGAGTATACAGTATACTGTAGGTCGCGCGCGTGAACAGTTGTACAAAGGGAAAGAGCTCCGCTTTGAAGATGAAAGCACTCTTTTTAAGTGTTGCGCTTCTGCACTGCGTGTTTGCAACGCCTTTGTTTACAGAAGAAGGTAGGAAAACAATGCTGCATTCTTAATGTTCTGTCTGTGAAGTACTTTCGTTTGACTTTTGACGCCATATTTCTATCCAAGGACTTTTTAGTTTTTTTCAAAATACAGGTTTTTATTATATATTAAATTGTATTTTATATGAAGTTAAAATAATTATATAATACAATTATTGTTACATTTTAACTTGAAAATATAACAAAGATAATCTTTGCATATTAACACATGCGTCTCTCATGTCTGTCTGTCTCATATCTGTCTAAATTCTATTATGTGTATTATATTTCATAACCTCTCTGCATATATGTTGTGACTTGTCCTTTCCTGCAGATGAATATCTCTTCAAAACGTGGATGTCTAAGGTACAAATACTAACAGCTCCTGAGACGGTTTTCTTTAAGCTATTGTCTTCCCTAAACAAGGAAGTGAAACAAACAAACGAAAAAATCACTACCATGAAAACAGATTGGTTCATCGTTGGTGGCTTTTTTTGACAGTTTTTCCTTTCTTTTTTCCTTTCTTTTTTTTCAGCACAATAGGCAATACGGCATGGATGAGTATTACCGGAGGCTGCAGATCTTTACTGAGAATAAGAAGAAAATTGACACACACAATGCAGGAAATCACAAATTCAGAAGTAGGTCTAAGAGTGTTCTAAATAACAGGGCAGATGGGAGGAGAAAATCTATCACCTAGTCCACATGCACATGGGTGTTTTTTTAAATAATTTTTTTAAATATGGGGATTTCCTACTTTGTTCTAAAAAGAACCCCCCCCCCAAAAAAAAAACAGTACTGTAAAGAGCACATGAAACCAACATGCGGTGATATCTCACTAACTGGAAAGACATGTAGGCCAATCACAAGCGTTTAAAACTGGTTAAGCAAAGGATTGCACTATATCATGTGATCGTATGGATTGCATAACAAACACGATGTTTCACTTGTCTCTCTATCTCTCTTTTGCCGTCTTGTTCTTTAACACACAGACAAAAATAACTGCATTTCTGACTCGTAAGCAAGTCAGGTTACTCCTGCCCTGCTAGTTTTATGCGGTGTTTCCTCACAATATTAAACAAAACGTTATATTTGCATAATTAGTTCCCTGTCCTTCTCTTTAAACTGTATTATCATTACACAAGCGGTGGTGTTAGTTTATTCCCTTTTCGGTAAAGAAAAAGCATGATAGATAAAATAATCAATTCCTCAAAACGCACACACCTGTATTTCACAGTATTTATAGTGTAAAGCTGTAAAAAAATATATCAATCTTTAACTTTTTTTTTTTTTTTTTACAATACAGTGGGACTAAACCAGTTCTCAGATATGACTTTTGCTGAATTCAAGAAATTCTACCTTCTGAAAGAACCTCAGGTATTTATTTATGTGTGTGTGTGTGTGTGTGTGTGCAATGCTCAGCATTTACTGTACATGCATGTCGTCTATATTAATAATCTTAATGTCCAACATGACAGGAGTGTAACGCTACCAAAGGGAATCACGTTAGAGGTGCTGGTTTGTACCCAGACTCCATCGACTGGAGGAAGAAAGGAAACTACGTCACTGACGTGAAAAATCAGGTAATCTCATGTAACTTAAATGAAATGAAATTAAATGTCTAAATATAATGACTTGACTGTGTCTATAGGTCTTGCGTAGCCACGTACCCTGTGGCGTATCCTCCTGTGTAGCCTGAAGTAAAAATATAACAGATAGCAGCAACTGTGCTTGGTCCGTCTGAGAGCATCGTATTTCCGGCCTCCAGTTTTAAATTGAGATGAACTCCATAGTGACTGTCTCCTCCGAGGTCTTCTCTTGTTTCTGCAAGACTCCCCAGAGCACAAGTAGAAATCCCTGCTTTTGATTGGAGATTTTGTCACATGGATGCCCCGTGTGGTCTGCCTGGGATGCGTGTGGTGACTGAGAATGGTTCCACTTTTCCACAAAGACAGGCTCACACTTTTCCTTGCCACTGTCGCCGTCGTCCTCGGCTCGCTCATCAGGGACAGTCTTATCACATTCACATTTCATACAAACTTAAATAGTTCTTTTGAATGTGTAAAGCTGCTTTGCGACAATGTCAACTGTTATAAGTGCTATACAAATAAAATTGAATTTAATTGAAATTTGCAACACTTGCATAGTCTACGGAGTCTGTGTAGACTTGATGTGGAAAAAGAAATCAGACTTTACAGCATATAAGACTACAGCACAAGGCACTAATCAGCATCAAAACCACCAATCAAATCACAAAAACATTCACTGTTTTGTGTGATTATAATATTGTAGTTACAGGTAGTCCTCAACTTATGAACGTTCGTAAGTCGAATTTGTCGACAAAGTGATTTTTGAAACGCCTTTGACAGGAATATACAATATAAAGCATATCGATCCACTTGACTAGATCTCTGTCTCCTTTCCCCACACTACCATCATGTGGTTAAAAATTATAATAACGCCAAAGGAAATGAATTTCCTGACATAGTCAGTGCAGCACAAATGAAATGCACATAATGTATTAGACATGGGTGTGATTAAGTTGGAAGGCAGATGTTCTGACCAGATATGTACACACCTGCTTTTTCAGGGTGCTTGTGGCAGCTGCTGGACTTTCTCTACCACAGGCTGCCTGGAGTCCGTCACGGCAATCGCCACAGGGAAACTCCCCTTATTGGTAAGCAACTGATCTTGAGCAACAAGGTTACCATAGTTTGGATTTAAGGGCAATTATTATGATATCTTTTCCAAACATGGAACAATGTTATAAATGTATGTTCAGTATAAAAAGGACATCTTGTTTTCCTTGTTTAGGCAGAGCAGCAGTTGGTGGATTGCGCTGGTGCGTTCAACAATCATGGCTGCAACGGGTGAGCGTGTAAAACAGGATATTCCTAT
This sequence comes from Clarias gariepinus, assembly GCF_024256425.1. Classification (NCBI taxonomy): domain Eukaryota; kingdom Metazoa; phylum Chordata; class Actinopteri; order Siluriformes; family Clariidae; genus Clarias; species Clarias gariepinus. Next base: position 10,077,037 of record NC_071117.1, read on the forward strand.
TTTTGATGAAACAGATTAGATTTATAGTATATTTTTATTGTAAGGTCTTGTAGTGTATAGGTCACATGGTCATAGTATGTAAAACTTTTAGGAGTATCACTTCTCTTTTACACATGGACTATATTTTATTCTTCTACATTTTTTAACCTCGGATTTGGTTTTACCCAAAAGTAATAGAAAAGACAGAGCTAAAGAAAAAGTGAAATTGTATTTTTCCCCCCAACATGGTATACCAAAATCTTACCAACTTGTGCATGTGACCAGGCTATGCATATAAATGCACCCATCGTCTATATGGCTTATTCTGTTTACGGTTGCATTGGGTCGAAAGCCTCTCCTGGGGAATTTAGTGCACAAAGAAGTGTACACCCTGGATAGGGTGCCAGCTCATAGCAGTGCGCAAAGGCAGACATTATATTCAGACATCAATAAGCCTGCACCTAACTGGAGGCGAGATTCGAACCCCCAAGCGCTAATCACTATGCCATCGTGCTGGTTTAATTTCATATACAGTGGAACCTCGGATTACGAGCTTAATTCGTTCCGGAAGTGGGCTCGTATTCCAAAACACTCTTAAAACAAATTTAATTTTCCCATAGGAAATAATGGAAACTTAAATTATTCGTTCTACAGCCCAAAAAAATAAATACATAAATATAATTAATACAAAATATAAAGTAAAAATAAAACAAATTAACCTGTACTTTACCTTAAAGAAATGTAAAATTAAACCCCAATAGATAAGGGTTTTCGTTTGTGCATGCAGAGTGTATGTGTGTAAAATGTGTGCGCGCGCACACACACACACACACACACACACACATTAACGGATAGACCGTTTTTAAAACCATTTAAAAATTAGCAAGGAACATTCCTACTTACACTCACGTGAGCGCATACTAACAGGATCACTGCTGTAAGTAAAACAACAACAACAACAAACAAATTAAACAGCTCCTCACCTTTGAAAACAATCGCGACAGAGAGGAGTTTGTGTGTTTATTTGGCAACCTGAGAGGAGGGGGGATGAAGGGGGGCTCGCTCGCGTTTACAGCCCCCTTCTCTCAGGTTGCCAAACAAACACACAAACTCTCTGCCTTACACAGACACAAACACGCACACGTAAAAACACTGCAAGCACTAAGACCCAGCAGGGGAGACGATAGGTCTCGGCTTTACAGCTCCCCTTCTCTCAGGTTGCCAAATAAACACACAAACTCTTCTCTGTCGCGACTGTTTTCAAAGGTGAGGAGCTGTTTAATTTTTGTTGTTGTTGTTGTTTTACTTTACAGTAGTAATCCCGTTAGTATGCACTCACGCGAGTGTGACTAGCGATTTTCCTTGCTAAATTTTAAACGGTTTTAAAAACGGTCTCTCCGTTAATGTGTGTGTGTGTGCGTGCGCGCGCGCGCGCACGCACATCTCACACACACACACACACACAAAGCGCGTGTGTGTATTCACCCAGCAGGAGAGACGATTACCTACAATTCTGCTGCAAGAGAGAGAAAAACCGTTGGCTCACTTGTGATGACGTAACGCTCGTTGTTAAAACAAGAAGCGCATGCGTGAAACATGATACTCGGTGCTCGTTAACTAAGACAATGCTCGTTTTTCAAGTAAAAAATTATTAAAAATTGTTGCTCGTCATGCAAAACACTCGTAAACCACGTTACTCGTAATCCGAGGTTCCACTGTAGTTGTTTACAGTGCTGTGAAAAAGTATTTGATTTCATCAAACAAATTTTAATATTACACAAAGATAACCCAAGTAGATACAAAATGCCATTTTAAAAGATTATTCCATGTATTAATGGAATTAGTCTCTTTCTTAACCACACGGGACTAAAAACATTCTTTTTGCACACTGCACTTCATGGACATTGCTCACACCCAAGACATTTATTTACAGACATGAAACATTGAACATGCATGCACATTTGCACTTATCCTGGACATTTCTATTTCAGTTTATTTCATTTTGCACACTTTTTGCACATTTTACATTTATGGTCAGTACATCTCACATTCATGCATATTTGCACAAATGACATCTCCAGTCATTTCTATTTAAATTCCATATCAGTTTCCATATTTTTCATATTTGTACAGCCATAATTGTGGATATTTTATACAGCAAAGTTTTTGAAATATTGTTTTATATCTTATATTTAAATTTTTTTCTTCTAATTTAAGTTTCTCCATATTTCATCATTTCCATATTCTATTCCACAATTTATTTCCTATTAATAATCCTGATTTTAAGGTCACTGGCGGTTGTATAAGCATTTCACTGCATATCGTACTGTGTATGACTGTGTATGTGTCACCTAAAATTTGGATTTGAATTAGATTTGATTCTTATTGTTGAATCATGAACACTGATCTTAACTGAGGCAAATGAGGCCTGCAGTTCTTTAGATGTTGTTCTGGGTTCTTTCATAACTCGTCGTTGTGCTTTTGGAGTAATTTTAATGGGCCGGCCACTTGTGGGAAGGTTCACCACTGTTCTAAGTTTTCTCCATTTGTGAATAATGACTCTCACCGTTGTTCGCTGGAGTCCCAAAGCCTTAGACATGGCTTTGTAACCCTTTCCAGACTGATATGTTCGAATGACTTCGTTTCTCATCTGCTCTTTAATTTCATTAGATGTTGTAATTTGAGATCTTGTATCATGCTTCACTTTGTCAGACAGGTCATGTTTAAGTGATTTCTTGATTCAACACATTTGGCAGTAATCAAAAAATAGTAATTTTTAGTAATTCTAAAAATAGAATTTAACTCAGCTTTTCATAAAATGTGGTTAATCACAGTTATTAGTAATCGATTAAAGATAATTGGGGCCATTACTTTTTCACATAGGGCACAACATTTTTCCAAAATTTTTTTTAAATAAATTAAATAATAATTTATGTAACTGCATTTTATATCTTTGTTTGTTTGGGTTTCTTTGTTTCATGATCGCCATCATTTAAGTGTGACAAATATGCAAAAAAAAAAAAAAAAAAAAAAAATCAGGAAGGGACAAATACTTTTTCACAGCACTCTACTGTACACTGTGATGCTTCCAGACTCATTCAGATTGAGACAGGACTCAAATCGCTGGGGTTCTCCTATCACAATTAACACTAAATCAAAGATTTAATCCAAATAAAATGTCAGTAATAAAGAGAGCTGTGATGTGGTGCATACACACAAGTTTTGTTTTATGAATTTTAATTTCCTCATGAGGCTGACAATGCACAACGAACTTCCTGTTATCTTTCAGTGGACTTCCCAGTCAAGCCTTCGAGTACATCATGTACAACAAAGGTCTTATGACAGAGGAAGACTATCCCTACGTCGGCCGAGTGAGTGACACACAACAGCTGCCTCCTACACACAAACACACACGCACACACACACTTAAGCAGCACCAGGCAACTTTGTTGTTTTGTCTTATTAAGGATGGAATCAGACAATATGTGACCTGTTACATCAAATCAGGTGATTTGAGTTATGCATGTTGTCACATTCCTGATTCATTATTTATTTTATTATTGTATCGAGTTCGGTTCCCGGCGTTTTGGCCAGTGCAAGTTTGTCGAAATCCTATAGTTTGGAATACTTAAATGTGAAACTGAGCCTTATTTTGACACCAGGATGTCCATGCTACCCTCAAAATAACTTTGCCAGCAGCATGGTGTTATAACAAATAACGAAATGCATGTTTTTCTATCACAATCAGAGTAACCAGCCTGTGGAGTTTTGATTGAAGTGGTTTAAAACAATGTTTTCTGTTGAAGCATCAGGAAGATAAGAGATTTATTATTAATTTTTGCTTAAAATGACGATTATACTAAAATTATAATTATAACTGATACCTGATACAGTGGGATAAAAAAAGTATTTAGTCATCCATTAATTGTGCAAGTTCTCCTGCTTAAAAAGATGAGAGACGCCTGTAATTTTCATCATAGGTATACCTCAACTATGGGAGAAAAAAAAAACAACAGAAAATCACATTGTAGGATTTTAAAAGAATTAATTTGCAAATTATGTTGGAAAATAAGTATTTGGTCAATAACAAAATTTCATCTAAATACTTTGTTGGCAATGACGGAGATCAAATGTTTTCTGTAAGGTTTCAGCAGGTCTTCACACACTGTTGCTGGTATTTTGGCCCGTTCCTCCATGCAGATCTCCTCTAGAGCAGTGATGTTTTGGGGCTGTCGCTGGGCAACGCGGACTTTCAACTCCCTCTAAAGATTTTCTATGGGGTTGAGATCTGGAGACTGACTAGGCCACTCCAGGACCTTGAAATGCTTCTTATGAAGCCACTCCTTCGTTGCTCAGGCAGTGTGTTTGGGATCACTGTCATGATGAAAGACCCAGCCATGTTTCATCTTTAATGCCCTTGCTGATGGAAGGAGGTTTTCACTAAAAATCTCATGATACACGGCCCCATACATTCTTTCCTTCACACAGATCAGTCGTCCTGGTCCCTTTGCACAAAAACAGTCCCAGAGCATGATGTTTCCACCCCCATGCTTCACAGTAGGTCTGGTGTTCTTTGGGATCAACTCAGCATTCTTTCACCTCGAAACATGACAAGTTGAGTTTTTGCCAAAAAGTTCTACTTTGGTTTCATCTGACCATATGAGATTCTTCTAATCCTCTTCTGGATCATCTAAATGCTCTCTAGCAAACTTCAGATGGGCCTGGACATGTACTGGGCTTAAGCAGGGGGACACGTCTGGCACTGCGGGATTTGAGTCATCAAATCTCAGTGTGTTACTGATGGTAGCCTTTGAAAACCATGAAATTCCAAAACGTTCACATACTTTTCAAGCTGAACTGGAATTTACCTCAAATTCAATTCCAATCTAAATGAATTATTAATTAAGAAAAAGAAAACAAGCTTTATTGAGGAAATGAGATCTAATTAAATATTGCTGGCTGATAAAGCCAGGAAACCTAACACAATAACCAGGGTGTCCAAACAGTCTCCGTGCACAGGAAATGAGCTGACACCTGGATTAGCAGTTTCAGGATGTTTGGATCGGACATTATAATCATGGCAAGTGTAGCAAGTTTAATTATCTCTGAAATCACCTTTCTTGATTTTTAAGCCTCTCGAAGGTCATGGAGTAGCAGAACAAAATAACACTTAACAAGGTTATCATGAGTAGGAGAGATGATTCTGTGTTTACAAAGCAGTAGAAATCAGCAGTAGTAGAGGATATATTTTTTTTAAAAACGTTGGGTTTTTATTTAGTTAAAATGTTGGATTTAGTTTTCCCTGAATATTTAATTCAATTTCAATTCAATTTTATTTATATAGCGCTTTTAACAATGGTCATTGTCTCAAAGCAGCTTCACAAAAATGAAAGGGGGATGAGTCAGTAGGTGCAGAGGGCAGATGGGATCTGGATCACTGGGAGCACAGGAGCAGGATGTGTAGCTCCAACCATAATAAGGCAGAATCCAGCTGGAGCTGGTCCTTCTCTGGATGCCTCAGGATCCTCGCAGGGTTGGCCTTTGTCATATGTGTTATATGATCATATTTTCTGGATCTGGTGAGAACCCTGGCGGCTGCATTTTGGACTAACTGAAGCTAGTAATGCATTACAATAGTCCAGTCTGGAGGTCATGAATGCATGAACTAGCTTTTCTGCATCAGATACGGATAAGATACTCCTAAGTTTGGCGATATTTCTAAGATGGAAAAAGGCTGTTTTTGTGATATTGGAAATATGATTTTCAACAGACTAACTGTTAAGTTACTGTCTAATATTACGCCCAGGTCTTTTACTGTTGAGCTGGTAGTAACAGTACATCCTTCTATATTTGAATATCATACAAAACGAATTTATTTGAATATCATACAAAACGCAGGTTACAACTCCATACAAATACTGCAGGTCATTGACTAGGTCCCCCGTGTGGTTCTGGGATTTTTGCTCAGTTCTTGTGATCATTTCGACCCCACAGTGTGAGATCTTGCGTGGAGCCCCAGATCGAGGGAGATTATCAGTGGTCTTGTACGTCTTCCATTTTCTAATAATTGCTCCCACAGTTGATTTCTTCACACCAAGCTGCTTAACTACTGCAGATTCAGTCTTCCCAGCCTGGTGCAGGGATTTTTACAATTTTGTTTCTGGTGTCCTTTGACAGCTCTTTGTTCTTGGCCATAGTGGAGTTTGGAGTGTGACTGTTAGAGGTTGTGGACAGGTGTCTTTTATACTGATAACAGATGCCATTAATACAGGTAACGACTGGAGGTCAGAGGAGACTCTTAAAGGAGAAGTTACAGGTCTGTGAGAGACAGAAATCTTGGCTTGTTTGTAGGTGATCAAATACTTATTTTACACCATAATCTGCAAATAAATTCTTTACAATGTGATTTTCTTCTCTTATTTTGTCTCTCATAGTTGAGGTATACCTATGATGAAAATTACAGGCCTCTTTCATCTCTCTCAAGGAGAACTTGCACAATTGGTGGCTGACTACTATAAATACTTTTTTGCCCCAATGTATATTTCATCTATTGGCGAACTATACTTGACTTGATATGACGGGGAACAAGTACTATAATAATAATAATTGTAATAAAATTCCCAGAGGACGGGTTATGTATTAAAGTAAATTTATATCAGTTACACGCTCCCAATTAGCAATTTGATTATGTTGCTATTATTACAATTTTTTTGCCCTAAGCAGTAAATTTAACTGAATTGAATAGTGCTTGGTGATAAAGCCAGGACACCTAACAGAGGTTATGCACAGAAAATGAGCGCATGTCCGGATTAGCAGTTTCAGGATCTTTGGATCAGACTTTATGGCCATTGCATGTGTAGCAAGTGTAAATATTTCCGAGATCAACTTGCTTGATTTTTACTTGTGCCTCTTGAAGGTCATGGAGTAGCAGGATAAAATAACAGTTAACGAGTTCATCACAAGTAGAAGAGATGATTCTATGTGTTTACAAAGCAGTAGAAATCTGTAGAGGATATTTTTTTGAAGAAAGTTGACAAGTTGGATTTTGATCAAAAGAAATCTGATCTGATCATGTCTTTATTGAACACACTCATTCAACATTAAACATGGAAGTGGAAAAAACAAGTGGACCCTCGGAATTAATAACTGGTTGAGTCCCATCTTGGCAGTAATAACCTCGACCTGACGCTTCCTGTAGCTGTGGATCAGACCTGCACATTGTTCATGAGGACTTTTAGCCCATTCTTCCTGGAAGAACTGCTTTATCTCTGTCATATTCTTTAGACGTCTCATGTGTATAGCTCTCTTCAAGTCATTCCATAGCATCTCTATTGGGTTGAGGTCTGGGCTCTGACTCGGCCACTCCAAAAGACGGATTTTGTTTTTCAGAAGCCATTCTGTTCTGGACTTACTCTGGTGTTTTGGATCATTGTTTTCCTGCATCACCAATTCTGAAAAGAGTTTTCACATTATACTGAAGAATTTTTTTATACACTTGGGAATTCATTTTCCCCTTAATGACTGCAAGCTGCCCATGCCCTGATGCAGCAAAGCAGGCCCAAATCATGATGTTTCGTCCACCATACTTTATGGTTGGGATGATGTTTCCATAATGTGCAGTGCGCTTTTTTTGCCAGATGTAGTGCTGTGTGTTCTTTCCAAATAGTTCAATCTTACTTTCATCAGTGCACGGAACATTTTGCCAGAACCGCTATAGAGTGTCAACATGCACTTTCTCAAACTTCAGGCGTGCAGCAATGTTCTTTTTAGTAAGCAGCGGTTTCCTTTGTGGTGTCCTGCCGTGGACATCCTGCTTGTTCAATGTTTTACATACTGTAGACTCTTTTTGGTAGATTAGCCACAGTCCCAAGGTGTCTCCATTTACTTAACTGTAGACTGGTGAAGTCATAAGGTATTTGAAATCACTTTGTAACCTTTTCCAGCTTTATGTAAATCAACACTTTTTGATCCCAGATCCTCTGAAAGCTCTTTTCGGAAAGCCGTGGCTTACATAAGCGTATTCTTCTTGTGCAGAGCAAACTCAAAGGTCTGAGAGATTTTTAACCAGTCAAAGTAGCTCCAGGCCACACCTCCAAAATCATTTTCTTAACAAGGCTACAGGTATTCTAACGCCTGACTCCAATTAGCTTTTTTGAGGTCATTAACTCACGGATTCACGTACTTTTTCCACTAGCACTATGAGGTTTTCATGGTTATTCTAAATATGGACATGAAAGATCAAAACACTTCTGTGTTATTATTTTAGGCTCATTGTATTTGTCAATAGTTTTGACTTAGATGAATATCAGATCACATTTTATAACAAATTAATGCAGAAAACCATGAAATTTCAAAAGGTTTCTATAATTTTCAAGCTGGACTGGAATTCATCTCAAATTCAATTCCAATCTAAATAAATCGTTAATTAAGAACAAGGAAACAATCCCTTTGTATATATATTATATATAGAGAGAGAGAGAGAGAGAGAAAACAATTTTTTTTAGGTATAAAATAATATATAATAAAAATAATAATATAAAATATTGGTATAGTGAAATAAAATTATATATATGTATATATATAAAATAAAATAATATATCATGATATATAATATATAAATAAATATTTATTTATTTATTTAATTAAAAAAAATTTGTATACTGTATATATTTTCTCCCTATTCCATATCACTTCATATAAAGATTCATTCATATTTATTCATAAGTTTTTTCAGAATTTTGAGTGACATCTAAATATATATTTGAACCCTGTTCATTCGTTTCACTGGACATTGTTAAGCTGTAAGAAGGAATCAAATTTAAACACGATGTCATCAACAAAATCAGGATGTATGTGGAAAAGCTGAACTGGAATTCACTTCAAATGAAATCTAATTTACATTACAATAGAATATTGAGTAAGTAGGCAAAAATCCCTATGTTTTACAGCAGTTTTTTTTTATAATTTAAAAAACTATTTTTATTGTATTCATTCGATACATGACAATATCATACAAAACAACTCCATACAAATACTGCATGTTAGGATATACACAGTGGCTACGGTAGTATGGAGTTAATTATGTGCCAAAATTTAACAAACAAACACAATCTGACTTTCTCACAAATGCGCCCAACCTATTTTCTCACAAATGCAATGACGCAACTTCCTCTTCCAAAACAGCAGATGGCGCTATCGGTCAATTTACTCTATTCTCCCGAGACCTCAAACAACGTGTTTAAATGGTTTACCCTTATGTCCCAGAGGAATATGAGCGGGGAACAGTTTTGAGGTGTCTATGATATATCCAGACATATTAACGATCCATTATCTTTAGGATAGAGCCCTGTAGGGGAATACATACTGAATTACAGACTGAATTCTATTACAAACCTGCTTACAGTAAAAAGTTTCATAAATTTCATGCAGTCTAATACAATGATTCTTGCATCTTACTGTATGTACACCTCACGCTGCAACAGCTGTCTACAGTGTAGGATTGTACTACAGATACAGATTATTTAAATGTAGATATGTCAGAAGATGGAGAGAGTTTGCCGTTGGTGATCACACATGCCCTAGGCGTTTTGTAAAATGTCCAAACCCAAAACCTGACAAAGTTGTTCATCAAAACCTGTTCATCATGAATCCAACTTTATCCGGGTTTATAATATTGGGGAAAACCTTCCGCAATCGCAACGCAAGAATTTTACCAAGGATCTTGTACGTGTCCACATTAATTAAACTTATTGGTGGATAATTTGAGGGTTCAGTGGGATCTCTATCTTTCTTAGGGATCACTGATATCAGAGTGTCATTAAAAGAGGAGGGAAGAGATCCACTAGCAAATGCCTCATTATATAGGCTAACTGCGTTAATTTGGGTGCAAGTAAGTTTATATACTGGTATAATTCTTTTTCAACATTCAGTTACAGCAGGTTTTTAATCAGAGATACCAGAAATCTGTTTACTGTCTCTTTGAGAGCTCGCAAATGATATGCATCTAAGTGACTTTTAGTGACTATTCAAAAAGGGATTTTTTTCCCCACCTTCATAATACAAAACCTCCTGACTGTTTGAATAAAATTACATCATTACAAAGGTTTGCATCTGCTTATGCGGACCTGCCTGGGTTTTTTCTTTGCTTTGCTCTATTTCTAAGGAAAAAAGCGCACATTCTCACAGAAAACAGGTAATACAGTACATTAAAGGGCACCTATTATGTAAAATTTATTGTTAAGTCATTTTTCGACATTCAGGTAGGTCTCCAGATAAAAACATAATGAAAATATTTTTTTGTTATTTTTGTTTTGGTTGGGGCTTAAACAAGCCAACCGGATTTTTTTTCCCTATTGTGACCTCACATCAGAGGATACCCTTTCCCTGTGTTTTTCCTCAGCTCTACATATCTTTGCTTAGTTCCTCAGGAGTTTGAGATATAAAAATGCATTATCTGAAGGATATTTCAGCTGGAACATCAATCAGTACACTTTAGGGGAGTCTCCTAGTTAAAGGAAAAGTAAAATACAGGACCTTTAAAATCATACTATTTGTATAATATGCCTGTTATATTACACCACAATGGCATGAAGGCTAACTGTTCTGTTTCGACCCTGTTCTGTTTCCAGGACAGTACTTGTAAGTACAATCCTAAACTTGCTGCGGCCTTCGTGAAAGACGTGGTGAACATCACAAAAGTAAGTGACCCTCATATGACATGTGTAAGCAATAGTTTTAAACAAAAAAAAAATTTTTGCTAACAGTCAGTGATTTTTGTGTAAGTATGACGAGATGGGGATCGTGGACGCCGTGGCCAGGCTTAACCCTGTCAGCATCGCTTTCCAGGTGCTGAGTGATTTCATGCACTACAAAGACGGAGTGTATACCAGGTGAAAATCAGAGCGAACCAGAGGATTTACACACTGCGGTGAGGTGGTTAATATTCTGTTGTGATATTTTCGTGATGTTAGGTGTCGAGGCTTCCCGATCAGTAGTTTCTCTGAAAGGTTCATTTCATGCATCAAGATTCATATAAAAGTGAATTGTGCTGACATCTAGTGGACAGATTCTGTGTAGCAGGTAGACCAACGTCGCATACAGTGCAATTAACTGTGGACATGTAGCTTCAAGTAATTATGCGTTTATCCCTGATGTTTGTCAACTGATGAGGAAATGATTGTTGTTTGACTATAAACATGTTTTTTCAACATTTCTGTGGTAAAAGGTGAAAGAATAATCTTTAAAATTTGATTATTTTAAAATGCTCCTTTTTCTCTGTACTGTTGATTGTTTTTCTGTTACAGCACTACCCCCATGTGTTTTATTCCTTACATAGTCATGATTACTATTACTATTTTGCAGCACCGTGTGCCACAACACTACAGACACTGTGAATCATGCCGTGCTCGCCGTGGGCTATGCCGAGGAGAACGGCACACCCTACTGGATAGTAAAGAATTCTTGGGGCCCACTGTGGGGCATTGACGGGTATGTGTGCTGTAATCGATCGGATGGCTCGGTGGTGTCTTTTTAAGCTAGTTTTGCTGACATGATCTTAAAAATATGTTTAGGACGCATGACTTTTTGCATGAATGTTCTCGTTCTTAATATAGCGTCTTCCTTCTCTTCAGATATTTCTACATCGAAAGAGGAAAGAACATGTGCGGTCTTGCTGCCTGCGCATCTTATCCAGTAGTGTGAAATATTCCTCGACATTAAAACTGACAAGGGACAAAAACAGAAGTGTTTTTAAAAGGTGAATGTGTGAGTCAATAAAGAATAACACAAACTTGACAGCTTTAAAAATCTTTTTATCAACTGTTCAGCTTAACTAATAATGATTGCATTGATTATATGAATATTTGTCATTTAAATGATTCATTTTATTAAAACTTTTGACTTTTGATTTATATTTTTATGGATTAATCAAATTTCTGTCACCTGATTTGGAATAAAAAAATTGTACACAAGTGTTTGTGCTTTGCTCTTCCGTTGCATTTCAATTATGATTATGATAAGAGACTCATGAGAGGTGTCTGAAAAGCTCGCCAGTTATTGGTCTTCCAGGTAAGTATGAAGTTATAAAATCATGATGTTATCGCTTATCGCTTTGTTTTGATATAAATAAAAACTACAATAAAATTACAATCTTTATGGTATCCGTATGGTAATCAATGCCAGTGTATTTTATATAATATATTGAGAAACAGGTGCAGATGATCAGGCTGGTGATTAGTATACTTCTGAGGCTGAATGCTGAGTGGTTGGAACAGATGAGAGAGGAAAGGAGGTTACTTAAACAACCAATTTTAAAATTGTATCTTGTAATGGGATAAAACTCCTCAATATTTGCAGTGAATTAAAAATCATTACTGAAGATTTTTTTTACATAAAAAAAATATTTTAAATTTTTTAAATTTTATTTTTATAAATATATTATGATTGTTATTTATGTTTTTATTATGTGATATATTATAAATGCTATAGTGTAATTGCTTTGTGACTTATTTTGTGCTTTGTTTTGTTTGAATAATTCTAACTACTGACTGTTACAATGTCAAATTGTTTGAATCATAACTTCAATATATACAAAACGGTACAGGAAACTACAAAGTAAAGATACAGGAATAATGATCATACCATAAGGGAATATAAAAGGAGACATTAAAAAGGCAGGGATTTAGAAATTTGTGTTTATAATTTTCTAGACATTTAAACCATCCTTTACATTTTAACGACTGGACGTATTTGATAAAGTTCAATAAAGTCACTTAACAAGGTAGAGGAGGGAATTTTGCCTTGCCAACTTACAGTTATGAATAAATTATTACAAGGTTATCATTAATACAATTAAAAGAAGGTATATTATATAGTACAATTTAAGTGACAACCAGCTATGTACATCAGACCAAAAAAAACGTAATAAGGGCATGTTAACAAATAAATGATCAAGAGTTTCTGTCTCTGAAGAACAAAATTTACAGGAGTCTGCATCAAATAGAAATCTTTCCATTAGAAAGTCACTGACAGGGTTTATAGCCGACACTACAGCCCTGGGAGAAAAAGAGAGAGCACTGCAATTTACTCCAGAAAACATCTGAAATGTTATTTAGAGGAAGATGAAGAGTCACAAACTATCAATCAAAGAGCCGAGCTGTTTGCTTTTTTGCAAAAAAAGTGGTATAAAGTTAAACAACAGCAATGTGAAAAACTGGTGGAGAGTCAAAACGCATGAAAGCAGTAATTATTCCACCAAATACTGATTTCTTAATGTTATTTAGCCAAAGTATTAACAGAATTTGTTAACTAATGATTTGCATTTTGTTCTATTTGAGTTATTAAAGCTCTGCAAATACTGCATGATCTTGGGTTATTTTGATGTGTTGTGATCTTGTCATTTCCTCTAAATATTTACTCTAAATAACAATAGTTATATTTTGAATTTAGAAGAAATATTGTCGATATAATATTGATTTTTTTTAGAGTGGCCCTTTCATTAGTCTTGACCACTCTTAATAAATCAAGGGCTTTTAAAAAGAATCTAAGAATAAAATAAAGCTATATTGCGAGACCAGTGAATCATGATCAAGCATATCTAAAACAAAGTGGATATGATATGAATGCGATTATGAATTTCATCAATTATCTTAAGAAAGTCCAGTATTTAGTCTGTTAGCATAGACATGTACAAAAAGATATAATCACATCAAAGAAGTGTAATAGGTGTAATAGGAATAGTGTAATAGTGTAAAATAAAGAGATATAACCTGTGTTTGGTTTGGGTATTAACCTTATTACATCTTGCTTAATTGTTGGTGACAAAACAGAATTATTAATGCACAAAGAAAAAAAAAAAAAAAATTGTAAACTTGCTTTGCTTTTGATCGCCTACCGGATGTATGTGCAACCGGAGGTACATGTGACTGTCTCAGTCATTCGTCTGGTGAAAAAGGTTCTTCTATGGAAATATCTTCTTCTTTCCAGACAGAAGCCTTTTTTCAATTTTTTAAATATTTTTTTTTACCTTTTTTCGAATTCAGTCTGTTGTAATGTTTGAGTCAAGTTTTTACTTGTTTCCTCATCCATTCAATATCTTTCTCACAGGTTTGTTTAACTGTGGCTAATAAACACCAGAATGTCAAAATGGAAACGCCCCTGAGTGCTCGAACAACTTGGATTCACAAAACAAACAAAGACAACAACAAGTGATGAAACGTGATGATAAAAAGTGATGAAAAGTGTTTATGAGAAGCAAAAAGATGTTACCTGCCCCACTGCTTTATGATTAATTTAGTTTGTTTGTTCTGCCTCTGATTAGACTATTAAGCTTTTTGCATGATTCTGTTGGTGTTATTGTGTCTATGTGAAATAAAACTGGAGTAGTAGCCTAATAAGATAATATTTTTAGCAGTCACCCTGTTATTGACAGCGCTGCCACAGTAGTGTGTGTATGCGTGTGCACACTGGAAAATGGGACTCTCTCTCCAACATTTAATTCGAACCGTGAACTCCATCTTGAACTTACACAATCACAGTAGAGGAGGGCTCGGTGACCTACAATACAAAGGCATCTCGTCAGGCTGGTAGATGGACAAATTTGATATGACACATTTTCTAAAAATAAATTGAAGCCTGTGGTTGTCGTATATATACACATACACACATACACAAGAGCAGCAACAGCAGAATCATGCAAGAAGTTTAATATTAAAACTATATATATATATATATATATATATATATATATATATATATATATATATATATATATATAAAAGCTGGGTGTCTTTTTGCTTCTGTAGTGATTTTGGAGGCTGAATGAAGTGTCAGATCTTGGGTTAAATTCCCAGCAGGTGAGGTGTGAGGATGAACTTCAACAAAAATACGGGAGACATTAACTATTTAGTATGCAGCGTTGCGATCTTTGATGCCACCTTCTTCGGACACATTTGATTAACATCACAAACCCCATGCTTTACATCTTTACAAAATTTATTTAAAAATATTTCTTAAAAAATTATACTAAAAACAGGATTAAATCAGATGATCAGTGATAAGAAACGAAAGAGAAAACTTAGAGGTTGCATCAGTCATGATCATATTAATTCATTTATTATAACATCATGCATCACAACAATATTTACTGTAATATGTAATAATTCAGAATAGCACATTTGGGGATCAGTTAACAAATGTTGTGAATATTGTTATGAATGCCAATTCCTATTTACAATCTGAAGAACAATTTTAATGACAAAAGCAGAAACCTGGTAAAATATTGTGTTGCATCTTTAACATAATTATGTATTAATTATATACTAGTAGCTTTATATGGAGTTTCCTTATTTTCAACAACTACATACCCATTTGTACTAAATTCTACCACTTTGTACTGGTTCTTACTGCTTATCTAAGTTTAAATGTATTACTTGCCAGGTTTCATGAGTCCACTTATGACATTCAAGCTACAATTACACACCATGCATCAAAACAATGGACAAAAGTTTCTGTATGCATTGAAATATAGCACATCATCACTGAATCATATTTACAACCTGAAAAAGAAGTTAAATGATAAAAGCAGGAACTTGATGGAACGTGCTCATGCAGGTGCTCATGGAACAGGAAGTCTAACCCAAGACAGTGTATATAGTGTGTGTTTACTCTAGAGTCTAGACACCAGTAGACTTGGACCGGTTGGACCGATCAGCTGTAATGTTAACACCACATAACATTAACATTTATTATCGATTATATACGAGTCGATGAGTGACAGAACCATGGGCACCCATGCTTATCGGGAACCAAAGCTCAGCCTGTCCAGTCTAATCTTACACAACTTGTCAAGTTAATGCTGGAAACAACAGAAAGGAACCAGAACACCCAATGCCCACCACAGACAGACCAAGCAGGCAAAGAGCTTCCAGTCTCCCAGATCCCAGTCCAATCAAGTTCAATTCATGGAGACTCCACCCCACATCACTCAAAGGATCCGCTGCCAATGTCCTAGTGCCAGATACCACAGCACACCCCAGACATCCTATGAGTCATGTCCCCAAGGGACCAGAGCTGCCTGGTGGCACAAGGGAAACCTACACCTTACTGGGAATAATGTTTTTCATATGAATATTAAGGTTGATTAGTGTAGATTTGAGGACTCTTGAAACACAGGGGAAGAAAAAAAGGAAACAAGTGTTTGTTAGTTTTTATCTTTGAACCCTCACCATACAAATTAGATCTGTTCCGGAGGTGAGTTTGTAACTCTAAATTTTGTATAGCAAAGCTCATTGTCCTATAGAAAACAACGTAAATGTTAATAATCAGTTCCGGCAACCCAAAAATAAAACCAAAAATTTCACATTTCCAACACTTTAATTGGTTTTTGCAGATGAAGACAATTAAAACATTTAGAAAATTCTTATTAATTTAATAAAATACTAAATGAACAGACATTAAACCTTATTTAACTTTTAATTATTGTGATTTATTTTGGAAACAGTACCATTAAAACTATAACAATCAGACCACAGTATTAACGATTCTTTCTTTGTTAATTTTCACTGACAAATTGCTACCCGGGGTGTTTGTATGCCAAAGGGTCCACTGTATTTTTAATTGCATACGGTAACCTTCGTGGTGTTTTTAAGATAGTTTAAAATTAAATACATAGTTTTCATACTGCATACAGTATTACTCATAAAAATTACATCTTTTACATGTTACGTCTTTCAAAATCAGTAAAGAAAAGCAACGCATGACTTCTTCTGCAAAGAGATTCAAAGTGTAAGGTCAACAAACCCCTAACGAATGTTCTAATACTTGAAACAACTAAAACCAAAGTGTAATTGCAATCAAGTCTTGTCTACTTTTTAGAAATTATACCAACTCATGATATTTTTAGTAATGTTAATACAATATATTTATGGATCTGACCACACCAGATAGAGGGTAAGTTGTCATGTAAAATGCTGTTCTACGTCTAGTGTGTGTTTATTCTAGTGTCTACACACTACCAGCTTTAATCGAAGTTTCCTTACTTTCAATGATCACATACCCACTTTTACTGAATTCTAGTGAGTTCCAGTTGATAGCGTTGCCCGGCTTAAACTGCCCACCATGTGAATAATACGCAGTCTGATCAGTATAATGTAAAATATATTGCACTAAATTTAATAATACATTTCCATATATAGGAAACTGTGGCTTATATTGATTAATTTTGTTTTCTATGAGACAATGAGCTTCACTATACAAAATTTAGAGTTATAGACTTTTTATTGCAATATATGAATGGACCATGTATGGATATATACAGTGTATTGCAATGTACAGTAAGGCATATGGAGACCCAAAGACAGACCAAAGATGGGAAGCATATTAGCATATTACAGTTAGATAAAAGGTTCCAGCAAGCCACGGGAAGTTGCAAGATTATTTGTCCAGACACAGGCCATAGAACGTATTACCATATAAGAAACGAGGAAGACACTATTTTATAGACATATGACATAGAACATAAAGAGATGCAAGAGGTAGAGATATGGGAAAGTCTAAACAATGTCAGAATACCTTACAGACGCTGTTCATTAAAATGACAAACCACATAACATTGTGGTGGAAACCTGTATCTGCCTAGCAAACAAGGCTTGTGTAATAGTAATTGTAATAGTAAAATAGTTGAAAAAAGTTGTTGGTGGTGAAATATTTCAAAATGGTCATGAAAAATAAAAAAAAATAGGAACAACAACATTGACTTCCTTTGTCAAGAGCGTAAAAGTGTAATGTTCATAAATTTTTATTAAGTTGTCACACAATAGTGATTTAAATGAATTCAAATGAACTGAATTGTAATTGGAATAAAGTACATTTTTTAGTTTTAGAAATTACAGTAAGGCTGATTAAGAGACAACAGATTATATATTAAGTCTATTCTGTATTTATTCTGGAGTCTACACACTACTAGCTCCATGTGAAGTTTCCTTACTTTCAACGACTACATACCCACTTGTACTAAATTTTAGTGAGTTCCAGTTGATAACGTTGCCTGGCTTAAACTGCCCACCATATGAATAATACACAATCTGATCAGGAGACAGAACAGAGTCCCACATGTGCACGTCAGTCAGCATCCCAACAAATGACTGCGCCGCATCAAAACGTCCACCGTAACTGTCTTGCTCTTGACCCAGAATGATTTTTGGAATTCCAGTTAAAGAGCCTCCTTGCTTGAGTCCTTTTCGTGAACTCGGGATTCCATTGACCCAGATCTGAGCGAGTCCTGTGTTAGCGTCCCAGGTAGCACACATTGACTTCCAGACATTATATTCATCCTTCAAGCCCCAAAAATGGGCAGTGCCATCTAAGATGTGTAAGATATAATGTCCTTGCTTTTCCCTGAAAAATAGAAACGCATTGGCTGTTGATGGCAGAGCAAGTGAGAAAAGGCTCTGAGCCCTGGAGATGTCTGAGAAGACACGCAGACACACGGTGACAGTGGTGAAGATCTTATTCATCTCAGGATTGAGAACCACATGATGAGTTTTGGACTCCACGGGGAATGTGAACATTTTACCTGAAAGATCTTTACGATAAAGAAATAGTTATTATTTTTTTTACCTTAAACAGAATTAACTTCAATCATAAATGATAGTAACAGGTAGACAAACCTTCTCTTTCAGCCTTAGCGAGGAGAAACAGTGCGAATAAGCCCACGAGCCTCTTCATTTTTCTAAATGTCCCTCAGGTTGTGTGTGGCAGTGAGTTTGCGCTGGATTTATATCCATTTCCATTTCCTTTCACTGTTTAACCAAAATTTAACATTATACGACCGGCACTTGACCTGTTTTTCACTGCATACGTGACCACAAGCCGTAAAAACTGTGTCATGGTGTTCCAGAGAGAGGGTTTATGAGTGACTTTTTTAAAATAAAACAGTGAGTTATTGTATGAAAACAAGATTTATATGTTAGATATCAGCCAGGGGTAAAACGAGGTTAGACATTGCAAATAATCAACAGACTCAAAGCAAAAACAGGAAATAGTGGAACAAAATTATTTCAAAGCGTTGCCCTAAAAAAATATTCTGTGGCCTTGTGAATTTCACAATAAGAAGTCAATTCAACCGTATACAGTTCAGTACACAGTGAAACTTAACAACGTTCCTCCAGGACCGAGGTGCTACATACAACAGAAATTAACAACAGAAATGAACAAAAACTAACTAGCTAACGAAGAAACCTGATTAGCCGACTAGTTGAGACAAGACAGATTGACATTTTTAAATTAACGGAAAAATATCTAAGTCTATACAAAAGAGACAACATTGACAACATGACACATATTATTACGTCTTTGTGATGAGGGTAATGAATTGAGGTAGTGGGAGGAGAAACAGTAAATAGTAAACATTCCTTGTAAATAGCAGCGAAGATACAAGAGAGTTTCGTGCAAATAACAATTAATAAATATTACGCAAAAAAAAAGTTACAGGTTGGTATGAACATTTCTTAGATGGTTGTTGATCAGTGTTTTTGCACATGTGTTCATCAGTTTAGTCCCAAAGTTTTAAGGTAGTTGAGTTTATCTGAGTGATTGTGTGTGTATGTGTGTGTGTGTGTGTGTGTGTGTGTATATTTATCAGTCCAGTCCCTTTTTGTTGAGGAGACGATGGCTTGGAAAGAACATCAGGATGGTAGTTATGGACATAAGAACATCTGGATGCTTTGGTACATTTTTCCAGGTGGCAGGAGGGTGAAGAGAGAGAGTGTGATGGGTGTGTCCGATCAGCCCCAATGCTTTGCGGATACATGTGGTTTAGATGTCTTTGATAGAGGGAAGAGAGACCCCGATGATCTTCTTAGCTGTCCTCACTATCCGCTGTAGAGTGAGATGGCACAGTTCCAAAACCAAACAGTGATGTAGCTGCTTAGGATGCTCTCGATAGTCCCTCGAACATAGGTGTCCTCTAACGTAGGTGTCCACGTCCAGTTGTTCATTGTAATTTTGCTTGTGTGTTTCAACCACCAAACCGCGTGGTTAATACAGATACTTAAATTTTTATGTGGAAAAAGATATTTATTCGTTTAACACTGTGTAGCTTGTGTTTGTAAAGCTTGGGTTTCTCTCTGTAGGCTGCTGCGGTTCTGCTTGTTATACTTTCCCAAGTTCTTGAATCAGTGTTGCTTAACAATTTTCTTACACTGTGGCCAACAGTTGCTTGTGCACCTTTTTCCATGTACCACACTTTTCCCTTCCAGTCAACTTTAAGAAATTATACTTCCATACACACCTTTCTTGGTTTTACCCTCCTTGTGGAGGGAGTTGATGATCATCTTCTGGACAACTGTCAAGTCAGCAGTTTTCCTCATACATGTACAGAACTAGACCAAGAGCTACAAAGATTTATGCTGTTTTAATATTTGTTTACTTCAACTCAAAATTAACCATTTTAATATTTAGAATTTTTGATTTTCATGAGGTGTAAGCTGTTAAAAACAAGGCTTATAATATTTCACTTTACCTATAATTAATATAGAATATCCAAGTTTCACTTTTTAATTTAAATTCCAAAAGAAAATTGACTTTTTCATGATATTCCAATTTTTCTTAGATTTTTTATTAACTAAAGAAAAAGTTGGATGTCATTTTGATACTAAGCGAAACTTTTGAATGTGCAGAATAAAAAAACACACCAAAAAGCTCCCTCTATGTACATTTGTCTATATATCAAGTTGTGCATTGCTCTGTGAGAACAAAATGCCTTTGGTGATCATATCAGTAAATTTTTCCTAATAGCATTCCACCGTAATGTTCACTGGAATGATTGAGGTGGGCTCCAAGCTACGCCAGGTCAGGATCTGACCTATGACTGCATGTCCACTACCAACTCCACCACAATCATCAAGTTTGCTGACGATAGTGTCATGGTGGGCCTGAGCTCTGACAACAATGAGACGGCCTACCTGGAGGAGATTAAGAATCTGGAGAAGAGGTGCCAGTGGGACAACCTCCTCCTGAATGTCAGTAAGACAAAGGAGCTGAGTGGACCAGGAGAGGAACTACCAGAGCCCCGTCATCACTGAGGGCCCAGTGGAGAGAGTGGACAGCTTCCATTACCTCAGTCCTTTCGATACCTAGGACCTGTCCTGGTCCTGTCACATCAACATCATTTAACAAAGTGTAAACAGCATGTATGTTGTTGCTGCTGCTGAGAAAATTAATCCCATCTGGTTACTGAATGTGACTGAACATTACTGAGCTCAGGGGCGGGAAACCCATCGCTCTCGCGTGTGAATCAAAGAGCGCTGGCTTTGCTTTAAATTGCAATGCAGAAAAATTCAAAAAAAAATTTTTTTTCAGTTCATGTAATTCAACCTGCTATTTTGCTTTAAAGATTTTTGGCTCGGATTACGAGCATAATTCGTTCCGGAAGCGGGCTTGTATTCCAAAACACTCGTAAACCAAATGTAATTTTCCCATAGGAAATAATGGAAACTTAAATTATTCGTTCTACAGCCCCAAAAAATAATTGCATAAAAATAATTAATAAAAAAATGTGTGTGTGTGTGTGTGTGTGTGTGTGTATTCACCCAGCAGGAGAGACGATTACCTAAAATTCCGCTGCAAAAGAGAGAAAAACCGTTGGCTCACTTGTGATGATGTGACGCTCAGTGTCAAAACAAGAAGCGCATACGTGAAACATGATACTCGGTGCTCGTAAACTAAGACAATGGTCGTTTTTTTAAGTCAAAAATTATTAAAAATCATTGCTCGTCTTGCGGAACACTCGTAAACCGCGTTACTCGTAACCCAAGGTTCCACTGTATATGTTTCTGGTTTACACGTTCTGGTTTATGTTTACATAAAAAAGACTGCTTTTGCACTACTGCACTTTAAAAGATGGACACTCCATGAATCTGCTGCTTGCACATATTGATTTAAACAGTGCTTAATTTTCTTACAGTCTTACAATTTTTACATATTTAAAATATTTCCTCTTTTCTACTTTATTTTATTCATTTTGATTTGATGGTAACAAAGATGGTAGATTTTATATTTTATATTCTTTCTTATAAGAATGTATGCCTTCTTACTTCTTTCTTTTCTTTCAAGGTCACAGTCATGTAAGCATTTCACTTCGTATCATACTGTGTGTGTATGGTTGTGTATGTGGCAAATAAAAATTTTACATTTAAATTTGAAATTTGGTTTACTGTCATTGTTATAGTGCTGAAGCTGGCTTGGTCCATTTGCTTCTGCGATGATTTTTAGAAGCCGAATGCAGTGACGTATACATTCTGACTACCTGTTCCTGATTGGTTCCTTTTATAAATCTGTTTCCACTACAGTGAGCATGTGCAAAACCATGAAAGTTCCTTCTATGGCTGCATTTAGTGGCTTTAGTATACTTTTTTGTGTGTGTTAGTTTAATTTATTATTATTTCATTTTCAGCAGCATAAAAAAACATTTATGGAGTTTGTAACTTTAAGATAGTTTGAAATTAAATACACAATTTTTACAGCATTTACATCTTCCATCTTCCGATACAAAATAAAAAAAAAAAAAAATGTGAGGTCAAAACACTGATTTACTGGACAGCTCTTTCTGTAGTTCACTCTTATGTTTTTTTTTTTTTTTTTTTTTAAAGGATAATTACGCTTCATCGTCTCAAAACCTGTCCACGGATGGTCGCCTTGACAAGAGGGTGAGGGCCTTGTTTATTTATCTGGGCCCTATACAATGTGTGGTGAGTGTGTAGGGAGATCTAACTAGGATTGTGACATATACAAGGACTCGATACCTTCATTGTGCTGCTCAGTATGTACTGTATGTAGTACAAGGGAATTGATTTTAGTAATGGTAATTGCAGATGGAATGCTTGTTGGTAGTATTGTATTTTCGTTTTCCAAAACTAAAAAAAAAAAATGGTCTTGGAGTAAGCAACACATGACATCCTCTGCCAAGAGGTTAAAAGTGTAATGTCAATAAACCTTTACTGATTGTTCAAACAATCATATGTAAATACCAATTTTTTAAAAAGAAATTATACCAACTCCAAATTATACCAAATCGACTATTGTGAGTCGTAATATTTCTAGTTATGTTAATAAAGAAATTTGTATGGATCTACAATAAAGCATTTGTCCACACTCCAAGAATAAATGTAACAAGTACTACATCTAGTGTGTGTTTACTCTAGTTTCTACATATTACCAACTTCATGTGAAGTTTCTTTACTTTCAACGACTACATACCCATTTGTACTAAATTCTAGTGAGTTCCAGTTGATAACGTTGCCTGGCGTAAACTGCCCACCATGTGAATAATACGCAATCTGATCAGGAGACAGAACAGAGTCCCACATGTGCACGTCAGTCAGCATCCCAACAAATGACTGCGCCGCATCAAAATGTCCACCGTAACTGTCTTGCTCTTGACCCAGAATGATTTTTGGAATTCCAGTTAAAGAGCCTCCTGCCTTGATTCCTTTTCGTGAACTCGGGATTCCATTGACCCAGACCTGAGCGAGTCCTGTGCTAGCGTCCCAGGTAGCACACACTGAATTCCAGACATTATATTCATCCTTCAAGCCCCAAAAATTCTGACCTTCGTTTAAAATGTTCAAAATATACACATGATTTTCCTTGAAAATTGAAAAGGCGTTGTCACATGATGGGAGAGAAAGTGAGAATGGGCTCTGAAATCTGGAGATGTCGGAGAAGACACGCAGACACACGGTGACAGTGAAGAAGATCTTATTCATCTCAGGATTGAGAACCACATGATGAGTGTTGGACTCCACAGGGAATGTGAACATTTTACCTGAAAGGTCTTTAAAGTGAAAAAAGAACTTTTATTTATTTATTTATTTATTTTAAGAGACTTTTCGCTCATACCCATACCTAAAGATCAGCATTAAGAAGCGACACACAAACCTTGTCTTTTGGCTGTGGTGAGGAGAAACAGTGAGAATAAGACCACGAGTCTCTCCATTTCTGTAGTCACGTTGTCTTGAGCTGTGTCTGGGATTCATAAACCGCTTTGAATGTGTTCTGTATTTATGTGATTTTATATAATGATGGATGTTATTTATTAACCTAAATGTATCAATATTAGACTGTACTTTGTGCTCTTTTTACTACTTGTGTGACTTTGAACAGTAATAAAATTGGATAAAAAGGTGTCATGAGGCAAATTAGACACTGATCAGTGATAACATTAAATCCCCCTGCCATATATTAAATAGGTCCCATAGCATGTCACCTAAACAGAAGGTAAAATCCATCTGAATGCAAAGGTGGACAGTGTCCAGTGCATCACACTGCCTGTGCTGGCTCGCCTTGGCATGATTTCCTTTTTTTTTTTTTTATAGGTATTACAGGTAGCACTGGAGTAGGAGGGCTGGGAACCACACAATGAGAATTGGACTTTATGAGAAATGTGAACCTTTGACATCCCACATCCAGGGATGGTGATTCAAATCTCATCTCTGTTCTGCGTTTGTGGAGTTTGAATGTTCTTCCTGAACTTGGTGGGTTTCCTCCGGGTACCCCAGTTTCTCCCCACAATACAAAGAAGCATTGTAGGCTGATTGGTGTTTCTAAATTGCATGTAGACAATAATTGACTATGTGTTTAATTGACTATGTGCATGTGTCTTGCTATAGGTTGATACTCCATCCAGGGTGTACCCCTCCTTGAGTCTTAAGTTCTCCAGGCCTCCCCGGACCGTACTAAGGATTGGCAAAATGCGAAATGAATGAATGTAGACAAAACCTGTCTTTTTGCCATGGTAAGGATAAAGAGTGAGAATAAGTCCACCATTCTCCCTATTCGTCTAATCATATCTACTGCTTTGTGTAACAATTTGTATGTTTGGCACTGAGCATGTTCTTTATTTCAGTGTAATTTAATTCCCATTTTCTGTTATTGTTCAATTTAAATGTAAAATCATACAATTGGCTTTTGAACTGTTTTCCATTGCATACATGAACTTAAACTTGTTTTTGCTGCATATGTGACCTTGTACTGTAACAATTGCATTTAAACATTTTATGACTGACAATTTCTCATGATGCACTTTGTACCTAAACAATGTTTGTGTTCAGATATCAGCTAATTGTGAAATGAGGTTTTATATTTGTTATCTTATATTAATAAAAAAACAAAAAACAAAACAACAACAATCTCATAACTGAGCCTTAGAGGACTTTTTATCTTTCCAGAGTACTTTAATAAACTAATATTTAGTTAATTAAGAACAGACTGTAAATGTTTATATGCCATTTAGTATTTTACATACCTGTAGAAAACAATAGTAGCGCACAAGGAAGCAGAATCTTACAGAGACGTGTTGCTTCCATATAAATACATGCGACTGTAGTGCGCTCTGCGCCACCTTGGCTGTGATCGCCATTCATGGACGTACAGCCTTGCATACAATTTTACTGCAGCTAAGAGTCTCATCACTGTTCTGTGGTTTGACTTATACCCCTGCGTTGTTCGCAGATTTACACCTTCCCATCACATGCATAAATAAAGTAAGTGTAAATAAACTAATGTCATGAAAATTATGGTGTGTAAAAAAAGGATCTGACCCCTAAAAATGTCAGAGAAGGCACGCAGACACACGGTGACAGTGGTGAAGATCTTATTCATCTCAGGGTCGAGGAGTATTGGACTCCACAGGAAATGTGAACATTTTACCTGAAATATCTTTATATTGAAAAGAAACTTTATTATTATTATTATTATTATTATTATTATTATTATTTTAAACAGGTACTCAGATACTAGAAACAGGATTAAATAATATATTTAGTGATAAGAAATAACACATTAACCTTATCTTTCAGCTGTGTCGAGGAGAAACAGTGAGAATAAGACCACAAGTCTCTTCATTTCTCTAATCGTCAATGTCTCAGGCTGTGTCTGGTTTTCATAAACTTCTTTAAATGTGTTCTGTATTTATATGATTTTGCTTAATGTTGAATGTTATTTATTAACCTAAATGAAACATTATTAGACTGTACTTTGTACTTTTTTTTTTTTTTTTTACTATTTATGTGACTTGAACTGTAATAAAGTTGGATAACATTTTCATGTATCATGTGGAAATTAGGGAGCCATGTGGGGTGTCCTCAATAGTTGGAAGACATTTTTTATTTCCATCGTCTTTTCTGATTTTTATTTCTTTCTACTCTGTAAAACCATATGGAAGGCATCCATAATATGCAATAATCTCCTTTAAACAGTTGATATTGAGATGTGTCTGCTATTCATCTTCTCTAAAGTCTTCAAAACTCTAAATGAGCTTCTCCTCTGCAGCAGAGGTATATTTGAAATAAATACAAACTTGTGTCCAAACGTATGACTGGTACTGTATTTATTATGGAGTTTGGTCTTTATTTCTAAGTATTTTTCATATACAATTATTAACATTATATAATTGGCCTTTCAGTTGTTGTTCATTGCAAACATGACCTTGAGCAGTAAAAATTGCATAGTCGTGTTCCATTTAAACAGTTTATGACTAGCAATTTCTCATGAAGATTTATTTGCTCTGATTGTGAAATAAGGTTTTATGTGTATTATGTATGGTTCCGTCTATGTATCGTCTGGCACATTAGGCACTCACTCACTCAAGCACCATTGGGGCAGCTTGACACACCCACCCTACTGAAAGAGCTTGGCCAATCAGCTCTCTCTAGGCCCCCTCGGCTGCAAGAGGCTACAGCATCACCGGGAAATCAAACAAGCGATCTCTGGATGATAGGGTGAGCACTTTAGGTGGATGATTTTTTTCCCGTTAAATACATGTCCTACTTGGGACAGTAAGTACTACAAAGTTTGAACTTTGAAAATTTAACTGTTGAAAAAAGACTTCTGGCTTTTACTTTTAAGGTAATGACACTCGATAAAACTTTAGTAGCACAGATAAGCAAAGTAAATAAAAACATCCTTCTCCTAAATTCAGATAAGCCAGAACTATTCATGGACCTTGAAGGACAGAAGACATAACATTTCTAGACCAAAACATTATCATATGAGAAACTGTCAAATCTTTCCAAATAATAACTCTGAAATGCTTTGAGTAGCTAGTGCTATAGTTAAGAATATGACAGTAAATCATCATATTAAAGTATTAGAGTAAATCATTACCTGGAAAAAGTATGAGCAAAGTCAGGGCAGATGAACTTATGTAAACCTTTAAAGCAATATCTCACTGACTCACTCATCTTCTATACAGCTTTATCCTGTATTCAGGTTCGCGGGTTGCAGGGTCCCTGAGCCTATCCCAGGAGGCTTAGGGCACAAGGCTTAGGGCACGAGGCAGGGTACACACTGGACAGGGTGCCAATCCATCACAGGGCACACACACATACTCACACACTACGGGCAATTTGGGAACGTTAATTAACCTAACCTTCATGTCTTTGGAATGTGGGAGGAAACCGGAGTACCCGGAGGAAACCCACAAAGCACAGGGAGAACATGCAAACTCCATGCGCACAGAGACGGGAATCAAGCCTGGCCAGGAATCAAACCCAGGCCCTGGAGGTGCAAGGCAACAGTGCTAACCACTACACCACCGTGGCGCCTTTAAAGCAATATTTTACAGCGAAAATACTTAAAAATACTTAACACTCTGTTTAAATCTCTCATGTGAAGCGAGGCTTGTTCATGACTGAAACAAAACACTTGGCTCCATTAATCTTAACCAAATAATCTTAAGAATGTATGTTAGAAAGTGTCCCTGTGTGCATATGGAAATGCTCTTACTATACAACTTCACCAAATGTTAAAGTGATCTCCATTTACAATTTTTTACATTCACATTTTTTTCCACAGAGTTCACAGTTCAGCACTATCCTTCTTGGTATTGAAAATGTGTTGAAAGGCTCTTAAACTAATTCTGTAAATTTAAAATCAATGATGACTTATTTTTTTAAACAGGAGGCATCAGGAATAAAATAATAATAATAAAAAAAGCAATATATATGGGTAGATTTACAATTATTGCACCGGATTGAGAGGAGAATGTGTATTGTATTGAACTTCACCACTATACCACACCACACCATCATAATGGCAGATTCTTCAGTCTGTTAGATTTTGCGTGCAGTTTTCTGTATTGCCGTGTACAAGGGAGGAGTTCAAAAAGATTAAGTCCAGGGTGTGAGGGGTCTGCAGATATGCAGATAAACCACACGGCATCCTCATTTCAGCTGAAGAGATGGGTCGACCAGAGCAGCCCAGGTGTTTTGTCATCTGGACAATATGAGTTTTTCACTGGTCTGGTTAACAACTGCTGCATTGCGCCACATTCCACATTCTTAAAACTTGACGGCATGACGCTGGAAGGTGTATGAACAACATTCCCTTGCCTTTTCTCCAGGCAGTAAAGGATAAATGTGGTGAAGTTGATATGGGGGCTTTGAATGGCTGGATCTCTCCAGAAAATATCTTTCCCTGATGTTTACCCAGGGAAAGAATAGAAAAATAAGAAGAAGGAGGCAGTCTAATTTATATTTTATCCCCTAAACATGAGGCGAACTAAAACTTAATATTACATTTTGCATATGATTCAATGTGTTTTTATTTGATGGAAATAGTAGGGAAAATAGTTTTGAATTGCAATACTTGCGTTTACTTTGTAAAGATTTGTAGAGATTTGCATTTTATTTTTGGAAAAAAACAGCCAAGTAAACCCATGGAATTAATAACAGACACTGTAGACTGATGAAGCCAGTTCCGATAATGCCCTTAAACCTTTGGCTGTCACTCTGGTTGTTTATTTACTCTTCTTTAGTCTTCATTGTGCTCTTTGGGTCATTTTGACTGGGAGCCCACTTTTTGGTAGAGTAGCCACAGTCCCAAAGTGTCTGCATTTGTAGATTATTTGCCTAACTGAAGACTAATGCATTGTAACCCTTTTCAGCTTTATGTAAATCAACAACTCCTGATCATAGATCTTCTAGAAGCTCTTTTTGGCAAGGCATGGCTCACATTAGCGTATTCTTCTTGTGCTCTCGTCCACACCTCCAAAGTCATTTTCCTAACAAGACTAGCTTTTATGAGTCATTAACTCAAGGATTCACATACTTTTCCCATTAGCTCTATGAGTTTTTTTTTTTTTTTTTTTTTTTTAAATATAATAATTATATATAATAATTATAATATAAAAATTATTTTAGGCACATTATATTTGTCAATCCTCTGGACTTAGATGAAGATCAGATCACATTTTTTTAATTAATGCAGAAAACTCTGAAAATCCAAAAGGTTCACATACTTTTTCCTGCCACTGTAAGTCAGATTATGGCTTCCATTTCTATCTTCCATTTAGGCACCAAACATACATTACTTCATAAACTATTTTCAGCACAGTGGCATCGCACCTCCAAGATTGATGATTACGCTGGGTCTGTGTGTATGTGTGTGTGGATATCTTGGGTTTGCTCCAGGTACTCAGGTTTCCTTCTAGAATCCGAAGACAAGTAGATTAGGGAAACTGCAGTTCCCAAATTACCCATAGTGTGTGTGTTTGTGTGTGTAAACCCAGCAATGGATTCTTTTCAATGAAGTATTATTGTAAATTTCTAATTTGTTATGGTTTAGATTTATATGTGGGGTTCTTTTTAAAATCTGAAAACCTTTTTACATTTAGGCCTTTGGCAGACGCTCTTATCCAGAGCGACTTACATTTTTATTTCATTACAAATCTTAACAGTTGAGGGTTAGGGGCCTTGCTCAAGGGCCCAACAGTGGCAACTTGGTTGTTGTGGGGTTTGAACCTGAGATCTTCCGAACCGCAGTCCAATGCCTTAACCACTGAGCTACCCCTGGGCCCCTGGTTTTTAACTCCTAAAATCTAAGCAGCACAGATCTGCGAGAGCAACACAGCAGAGATCAACTATTTAAAAAAAAAAAAAAAAAAAAAAAAAAAAAAAGAATACAGTATATGCTAACGGGGAGGATTCAGATATGAAACTGTGCATTTAGATGTTCGGATATGTCATGTAGAATGAAATTTATCATTATTAAATGTATTATTGTGACCACCACTAACAAAATATGGGCATAACTTTGCAAAAATTCTGAACTCTCAAAATAACCATATTATTATTATTATTATTATTATAATTATTATTATTGTTGTTGTTGTTGGTGTTGTCATTAAAACTGAAAACAACCAGAAAAACACATGATCTTGTTTATCTGTACTATTTCTTGTCTATTTGACCCATTTACCTTTTTTTTTTTTTTTGCTTAGTCATGCTTGTGTAAAATTCAGTTCATCATCTTGCTTAGGTTGTACTAAAAAAAAGGATATGTCACTCTATACTGCACAGTCTCGAGCCATATATATGTTTAAATATATATATAAAAAACTAACTTTCCATTAGAAAGTAAAAAATGGCAAAACTTTAAATTCAGAAATTACACCTCAGGGGATATACAATTTTATATATACACAAATTTTTATTATAGCGTATGCATCTCACCTATAAGTGATTACATTTATCTATGTTTATAAATGTTTTTATAAACATGTTTTTATTTTTTTAAATCCGTTATTAATGCATTTTGAAGACAGTTCGCGCTTACTGATTGGTCAGGCTTATGATTGGTTACTGCAAATGATGTGTACCAGCGACTCCGCCCCCACGTGGTCTCTTCGCGTCACGTGGTTGCGTGCAGTCTGCACAAGAGAGAGCGGAGTGTCCTCTGTCTATCTGACGCCGAGTTTACTGTCGGAGATCAGCAAATGTAAGTGCTTGTATCACATTTCTGCTTTATACAGAATACCCAGAAAAGCGTAAAATAATCACTGGAAGGGTTTGTTTGAGTCTGTTTGGCTTTGGACCACTTACTGTTAAACAAAAGATCTGCAGAGTCATCCACTTCCGAGCTCCGGAGTTTAATTATACGGCTGTAAAGCAAATTTATAGCATAACGTATAGTTTTTAAACATTTTGTAATTATAATGTTTTTTTAGGGGGGGGGGGGGGCACTTGCTCGCTGAGGGCCTTCCAGCGATAGCTTTCATTTCCCATCCACATTCTGACAGATCCCGCCTACTTGCCAATGATTGGCTGGCACGGCACCGGGTTCTGCCCGGTGATTGGCTTGTAGCTTAAGTCTTTTGGTAATTTGCCAATCATTGAACAGGAACCTCGAGTCATTGAAAACGATTAGGAGGGAAAAAAAGATTGTTGGAGGGTCGTTGACCCGCCCAGTTTATCTCGTTATCTGCGCATACACACCCCCACACACGCGCACGGCTTGAAATGGTTTTGTTTCAGATATTCTGCTTTGTCATTGTGCCAGGCGCATACAACCCCAGGGGTTTACTGCTTTTCCTTTAAATAATTAAAGAAGAGCACATTGGAGTTTACTAAAGCTGAAATACTTTGGGAGATTTTTTTCTTTCAGGTGTTTAATTATTAATCAGAAGAAGCTTGTGTAATAAAAGCTCCTTTCAGCTTTATAATCCTCTCGAAGCGCGTGACCTGCACGAGACGTGGCCCGTATTCGAGACATGGCCCGTATTCGAGACATGGCCCGTATTCGAGACATGGCCCGTATTCGAGACATGGCCCGTATTCGAGACATGGCCCGTATTCGAGACATGGCCCGTATTCGAGACATGGCCCGTATTCGAGACATGGCCCGTATTCGAGACATGGCCTCTCACACTCTCTTACCTCCCATTCAGCAGGTCTTTTTCTGCTCGTCATTAAATCTCGAGCAGTTTCCTTGTCTCCTATGTTGAATCTTAAGTTGTTCTCTCTAGTGCTGATGCCCGGTTGAGAGGAGGATCTTGCTGAATCAGTGCAATGTTGAGAACTGCATTGGCTCAGGTGATCCAGGGCGTTTTCACATTAGGATCTCGGGATCGCTTGACTTTAAGTCTGGTTCGTTTAGATCAGTGAAAACGCAACATGTTCCACGCTGGAAGAAGCGGTCTCGAGAGCGCGGATCAGACATGGAAGCCAGTCGTACCTGAACATGGAGGCAGACATGATGTCATCAATGCCGTCTGTACGTACTGTTGCACGCGCCGATCTCATCCTTTGACCTACACTGCCATAGCTGAGATCGTTTTTTATTTGTTTTTTTCCCGAACGCTTAATTTTTTCCGAAAATATCCAGCGTACTGCGAGGATTTACTTTCTCATTATCGGCTTCTTCTCTTGTGTTTAATGGTACCTCGCAAAGCAACTAGGTATATACTGCCACCTGCTGCATCATAGAAAGCAAGTACACAAGTGCACCCGAGTACGGAGAACAAAAGTAACGTAAACTCTAATTGCTTGGATTGCAGCTTTAAATCCAGAAGAAATTTTCTGTAGAAACAACAGGGATCATGCATATAATCTGAAACTAACAGATATTTTTTTAAAGAATTTTTTAGTAAGGACATGCGTATTTAACATTTTGGGTCGTAATGTTTTCCATCCTGAAGAAAGTCTTTATGAAAAGAAGAATTTACACTTATGATAAATTTAATTTTTTAGAACAGTTTTAATGTTGGTATATTAACGTCTTTTATAACGTTTTTGTACTTTCCTTTTAGCTTTTTAAAAAATATTTTAAGTTTGGAATTGACTAAAGTAAATGTTTTACATAATAGTTGTAATATTTTATCTCTCTGTGTTTATTTATATTTGTAAGAAGTGGCTTTATCTTTATACATGTCATATATTATCAACCTGTAGCTGGGGGACTTTTGGCGTCCAGTCACCATGTCGTATGTTGGAGTAGAAAAGTGTTTTGCACTTTAAAGCCTCTTGTTCCTGATTGCTCTCTCGACAGCAACAAGCCCTTAAGATGTCTGCCGGAAACGCCAAGATCGGTCATCCTGCTCCTCAGTTCAAGGCCACGGCGGTGGTGGACGGCCAGTTTAAAGACGTCCAGCTTTCTGACTACAGAGGTACACAGGAACAGTTTGGTTAAAGGATGAGAAATGTGGTCTTTGTTTCTGGTTTTGTTGCCTTCTTATCCCAAAACCCAAAGCCACTAGTTTGACGAAGCATGTGATCATAGCCTTAACAGTCTCCGTTAACCTCATGCAGCTTTGAAGGAAATGTAAAAAATATTTAATAGTCTATGTTTTATTATATAATTCAGTGAATTATAACTCCTCTAGTGTTAATTATTTAAAGACTGTACAGCTTTATTTATGGGATGTACATGAAGAGTCCCAGAGCGTGTCAGATCTTCTCTTTGATTTAAACCATGTCTCACGCTTTCTTCCCCAAACACTTTTCCTTTCGTTTTAAAGGGAAATATGTGGTCTTGTTCTTCTACCCCCTGGACTTCACCTTCGTGTGCCCGACTGAGATCATCGCCTTCAGCGATCACGCCGAGGAGTTCCGTAAGATCGGCTGTGAGATCCTCGCCGCCTCCACCGACTCCCACTTCAGTCACCTGGCCTGGTGAGGAGCCTGGACACACACACACACACACACACACACACACGATCTGTGTTGCGATTCAGATAGAGGAACTGCAACGTTTTACCACCTCAACTACAGGTAGTCCCTGACAAATGAGTTCTGTTCTGGGAGCCCGTTCGCAAGTCAGATTTGTTCTTAAGTTTGACAAAGTGAGTCTTGTATGCCTTTGACATAAATATACAATGTAAATCAGACCAATCCACATGACTAAATCTCTGTCCCCTTTCCCACACTGCTATCATGTGGCCAAAAACCGTATTCGTGCCTAAGAAAATGAACCTTACACAAATGTAGCAGTGTTGTCTCTGCGCCTTTAAATCGTGAGGGGAATCTCAGGCGTCATTTTGTCTAAACTGTTTTCCACTGTATTGCACTGTAAAACTGTTTTGTTGAGGATTTTCCAAAATTTGGATTATTCACCACCAGAACAGCTTTACAGGATAGACATTTTCTATCATCGTGGTCACAGAATGATTCATTGAAACCGGTGAGGCCGTCTCATTTCTCCAGCACACACACTGGAAGTAGAACCGCGGTCCGTTCGTAAGTCGGGGACTATCTGTACATTGTAAAAACGGATTTTGGAGTCACTGTGGGGATACGTGGATTGACCCACAAAACAATTGTCATACATTACTAAAACATTTTTTTTCCCTATCTTCAAAACACATAAAATATATGAAATATGTAAATATATAAACCAATAACATCAGTTTATAATTAAAAAGTCTGATTAGAACCTAGAGACAGTACCGTTTTTATTCAGTGGAGCTACAGCTCTAATCTGTGGTCACTTTTCTTTTCCTATCCTTGGTACATTTCCTGTGCCGTTTAAAATAACAAGAGAATCCTTGTTGCTTACCATTATTGTCACCATGGTTACCGCCATTAATTGAATGAATGGTTTCGTACCACCTCAGGAATTTTTCTTCCCCCTCCCACATTGTGCCAGGAAACTTACAAGTCTAAGGCGTCTTACACATTTACTGTTCTAACATCAAACAAAGTACATAAAGTGATAATAGAACAGGGAAAAAAGATAAAAGAAAGAAACAAACTAAAATATATAATTAATTTACTGTAAAGTCTTTAACTCCTTTTGATCCTGTGTGGCTCGTAACTGACTGTAGCAGAGAACAAGGGCTGCTACTATTCAACACATACTGTTCTTCATAAAATCTTCTCTAAATGCTTAATTAAACTCAATCCAACCTTTCCAGCAATCATCAGATTTGTTTGTATTAAGGCGTACGATAAATATCCTAAAACAGTCTGTTAATGTGGTTAGGCCTTGATTTAACCTTTTTTGAATATATCACTCCTACGTGTGTGTGTGTACGTGGGTTTGTGCACATTGTGCCTGAGGTTTGGTGTGAAGACTTCCCAGCTCGTGCCTTATCACCTGTTAACCCGCCCCTCATTGATAAGCTCAGTGAGAGCAGACGCATGGGCACAGATACACAGTGAAGAGTAACGGCCGTCCGTATCTCGAACCTCCTGTAACATCAGCGCTTGGCTCGTACCGCACCTCCTTCTCCTAATCCTGGAGATGATTGACAGCATTTCCCTTTGTGACAGAACTAAAGTTCACATCGCTTTTTGATGATCCGAAAGCAGTACTTGTTATCTAAGTCTTTCTGCAGCGGATGCACTGAAGGTCACGGTAGCGGATGATAATGAAGTGTTTTTACTGAACTAGGAGAAGAAATTACCTACAAGTTAATACAGCTAAATGCGAGATTTGGGGTACAAGAAGAGATGTTGGAGCGCGTTACTGGGATCTGTTACAGTTTCTTAAATGCACAAGTAGAAAATTAAGAGGATTTTTTTTTTTTTTTTTTCGGGAGATAGTGCATAAAACAAGATCCTGATCCATACTTCTCACCAGTTGGTGGCGGTAATGCACAATTTAATTGTCTGCCAACTGTTTTTCCCAAGTCTTTGGGAAATAGACATTTCCTGTTTAACAATCATCTGAGAGTTGCGCTTCAGTATCCTGAAGATTGCACCTGTGATTGATTTATTTTTATTTCTTTTTTTTTCCCCTTCTTTAATCCAACCTCTCGCACCTGCAAAATGAACCGTTTTTATGGTTACAGGCTTCGTCCCGAGCGTCCATAGAGATGCGGAAAGTCTTTAACACAGTACATGTGGTGAGGTTGTGTTTCCCATTCCTATGTTTTATCTCATGATAGGATCAACACCCCGAGGAAGCAGGGAGGTCTGGGCTCCATGAAAATCCCTCTGCTGGCCGACCTGAACCACTCCATGTGCTGCGACTACGGCGTGCTGAAGGACGACGAGGGCATCGCGTTCAGGTCAGGACCAAAATGTTTGCAAAGAATACACCTTGGATAATAATGAGCTACTTTAGCAGTGTATCTGTTGTTCTTATCAAGTTTCTCTAGAGCAAAAACTACAATAGGAAGCGTTGTACATAATCACTATCCTTGTGAAACTCTTATTTAATTTTAAACTCTATTTAAATTTTGTGAATTCCGTACATCACCCAAGCCTCACTTTCGTTTTTTTTTCTTTTTTTTTTCCTGCACACAGGGGGCTGTTTGTGATTGATGATAAGGGCATCCTGAGGCAGATTACCATCAACGATCTGCCTGTGGGACGTTCTGTGGACGAGACCCTCCGCCTGGTCCAGGCGTTCCAGTTTACTGACAAGCACGGAGAAGGTGAGTTCTTGCTGTTGTGACAAACCACTCCACACCGCGCAGTCATGTGATCTACAGAAAGCATGCATGAATCTGGTGTTCTAACAATCCATGCTACCTGTCATTCTTTGCTACGTAAACTAACATTTATTCATATTCATTTATTTTTATTTTTTATTTGGGAGCATAACTTGATGGAGAGATTTTTTTTTTTTTCTGTCAGAATATGCTACTGTAATTTCTCTAATTATGGTAACGCATCAAAACATGCTTCACATACTGTTATTTTACATTTACCGCTTTAATAGTTACAATTTTTTTGCTAAGGTGGCACAAATCGATAAACTCTGATAGACTTCACATTATAGTAGCATTGTTTGACAAGTTAGCATGGATCATCAGAACACTCCTCATCTGATCGGCCGAAATGGCAGGGTGTTTAATATAGTATTCTGTAAAACTCGTATCAGAGTTTAATTCTTTTTAAAATGTAAAATATTTTATTATTTATATTATATTTTATATTATAGTTGTTTTTGCAGATGACCACTTAATGAATTGGAATCTGTACATAATTTAGTGGAGAAATTCAGATTTATTAAACTCTGATCAAATAACAGTGATTTTAACAAAATGATTTACCAAACATGATGCTCATGCAGCTGTGATCATTTATTTATTTATTTAGCATTTTTTTTTTTTTTTTTTTAAGCAGGAGCTCCAATCTGACTGGTTCATGTTATTTTTGTGGATGAGAACTTTTTTTTTATTTGGAAAGGAGCCCTTTATATGAGAAGGGGAATAAAAGTGCATTTTCAGACAAATTGTCGATGGCAAGAAGTTGTTTCAGTGCAAACTTGAGTAACAGGTTTTACGGATGTTTCATTAAAACACAGTCTGTCCTGAACAGTGACGCACATACGAACATGATGCTGACGCTGACTTTATTCAGCAGGAAGCTTTAACTGTCTTTGTTGTTCAGAAATACTTTGACCTCAGAGAGATTATCCAGCTGAGTTATTTACACCTGATATAAAAATGCCCTGACATAAGCGATGGGAATCGCCAAGAAAATCAGACAGTGCGTCATGATACCTAGGTGTCGATTTGATTTGTATTCATTTCCCTAAGCATTATGATATTTTATCAATATCCTGATATTTATTATTATTATTTAAGATTTTGTAGCAAAATGATTTGTTCTACCACACAGGATGCAGTGCTGGCTGCCAACATGTAACTAGTTTGGAGCACCACCTGTAGGATTATAGAGGAACTGCAAGGTTTTAATTTTGGAGTCATTCACGAAATACCACAGAAAAAGAATAGGCCTACATAGAATCCCTGCTATTTTATTTTATTCTTACACACATGAAACCTTGTCAGAATGAGAGAGTAATGATTTTGTTTTCCCCTCTGCAGTCTGCCCTGCAGGATGGAAACCCGGAAGTGACACCATCGTCCCTGACGTTCAGAAGAGTAAAGAGTTCTTCTCCAAGCAGTAAAATGTTCCTCGCACCTGCGATAACACTGACCCAGCGAGGATACTGAAGCACTTAACGCTAAGCTCTGATTAGACCATAGTGTTTTTGTTTAATTTGTTTATTTTGTTGTTCTGCTGTTAATGAGCCTTAGAGAGTGACATGTTAACACCTCATCTGTTTCAGTCTGCTGTTACGTCATCTGAATTTGTTCGGTCACATTTCTGCTGAAATACCTGTAGTTCTCTCTTTTTCTTTTTTCCATTTATGATGAAAGCATGGCGAAAGATTTTGTACTCCTGAAGCGTTAACGCCTGCTTCCTTGTTAACATCCTAGAATTGTCCAATAAAGGTGCTGGTTTAAAAGACTTGTTATAAGCGTTTTAATTGGTTTGTGTGATCCTTCCATCCATCTATTCATCCATCCACCTCGGAAAATGGCTTATATGTCCTGTTTTGACATAACCACGTTTATAGCCGCCGTTTAAGTTGTGCATCTTCTAATGATGTCCTCCTATTGGAAAGTGGCTTTAAAATGAGCGTAGTAGCAACACACGGATTCAAATCCAAATCTTTGACACCTCCAGCACTTACCTGTGCACGGGTTTGGTGTCATCATGCGTGTCACCCCAAGATTAGGCTCTGCCACCTTCCTGCAGCTGTTTTCTGACCTTTATGAATTCCCCAGAAGTGGGAATCTCCCATGATCTCGGGTACCGTGTTTATTTGTGCTGTCCCCTGGGATGTCTCAAATTTCCCCTTGGGATTTTGCAAATTCCCTCTGGGCTTAAGAAACCTGCTGTGTGCCAGTCAGGGTCACTAAAAACCATTTGCAGGTCATATGTCTGATCATTATCAAAAACGTTTAAAAAATTTGTAACAAAATCTAACTGTGTAGTGTAAACCCAGCTTCATCAGGATCAGAATGACTCCGGAATAAAATA
Organism: Clarias gariepinus; assembly: GCF_024256425.1. NCBI lineage: Eukaryota > Metazoa > Chordata > Actinopteri > Siluriformes > Clariidae > Clarias > Clarias gariepinus. The sequence goes on from NC_071117.1 coordinate 10,115,571, forward strand.
AAATTTCTTTTATTTCTGTAAAGTCATACAATGAAAAGGTATAATGGCGGCACGGTGGCTTAATGGTTAACACTGTCGCCTTGCACCTTCTGGGTCCTTGTTCGATTCCCACCTCGGGCTTGTGTGCATGTTCTCCCTCTTATTAATGGGTTTCCTCCGGGTACTCCGGTTTCCTCCCACAATCCAAAGAAATACAGATTAGGCTAATTGGTGTTTCCAAATTCCCTGTAGTGTGTAAATGTTGGGAATAAATACAATGATAATCACCACTGAACTGCACAGCCAGTCTCTAGATAGATGCTCCTAGATGGATGGATGGAAGAAAAGGTATTAAACTTGTAATATACAGACTGACCACTAGAGGGGGGCCTTTCACTAATTTCTGATGAAGTGAGTTAGTGTTTAACTGAAGGATTCTGTCATATTTAGCAACACAGCAGGTCAAGGCTTTTCATCTCCAGTCCTTGAAAGACACTATCCACCAAAGTTTGTAATTCACCAACTCCTAAACATACCCACTAAGCCTGGTAATTAAGATTAAGATTAATTGACACTGCTGTGCTTGAGCAGAAGTATCACCAAACTGTGCTGGATCATAGCCTTCCAGGACTGGAGATGAAGATCCCTACAGTAAATGATGCACTTTTCAGCTGCAAGACGTTTAATATTCAGCAATGAGCATCTATGTGACCGTAGTATTGTGTATTGCTTATACCCAGAAAATAAACTATGCCCCAGGACCTTATAAGTAGTGTAGACTTTGGTTAGAAGTTCTAACCACCAGTTTAACACTTTGTACAAGCAAGTGTGTCAAACACCTGGTCACGCAGAGAATTGGAAGGAGATGCTCGACGTGATCAGTTCGAAAAAGTAATCTGTAATCGTTGATGCGGCGACGTTTTCTATAAGTTATTTAACATTTATGGAAGGAGTGGAAGGAGTCTCCAGTGTCGGTGCTATGTAACAGCTGTCATTTTTCCGACAGCCTTCACAACAAGGTTTCTCGGTAACCTGACGAGGTGTGTTTGTTAAAGAAACAACCTTTAAAAGAAAGAAAATCTGACAGGCTGGTGAGGGGAATGACTGTTGGTAGCAATAACGTAAGTAATTACAGGAACTGACTTGTCTCGCAGACGTTCCGCAACATGTAATGCAACTATAAATGGATAAAAGGTATGACTCTAACACACCTGAGGTACTGAACTGAGTTTTCAGGAGTGCAGCTGTGCACCTCTGGTGCAAGCAAATCGCCCCTAACTAGCTCTTGTGTCATGGAGAGTACGGTAAACAGAAATTATCGCTGATCCCTGACTCGGATAAAGTGCCTCATGCCGCTATCTGGGGTTAGCTAGACTGGGCTTGGCTCGCTAATGCTACCTCTGAACAGAAGTGAACTTGTTGTTCGCTTTTATGTCATGGCGTGCATCGTAAATGGGTCATGTAGTGAAAAAGCAAGACTCGACTCTCACAGTTGAGTTGCACGTTTGATCACTAAGTAGATTTAAAGAAATCAGGATGTTATAGGTTTATATCCATAACGGAACAATTTTACTTGGACTACGGGAGAAAACCAGACAACACAAAGGATACAGACCCATACAGGCCTGAGGACAATTTGCAAAATTTAGCAAAATTTGCTAAAACAGAAGCTGCCCACTTTGCCAGTTGTGAAAAAAACTGAATTGCTAAAAGCAAAACAGTGCTTTCTGGTGGCTCTGATAAATAGTCAAGCAAGGTTTTGTACCCTAAGCACTGTTGATGTAAAAAAAAAGGGTGTGTTAGTAACTAACTGTGAACTCACTCTACAGTATGTAAGTGTTGGTAGAGATAGGTGGCAGCATGGTGACTTAGTGGTTAGCACTGTCGCCATGCACCTCCAGGGTCTCAGGTTCGAAATCCGCCTGTTGCTTGGTGACTTTCCTCCCAAAGTCCAAAGACATGCAGGTTAGGCTAATTTACATCCCCGCTAGTACGTGAATGTTGTCCTACCATGGTTGTAAAAAAGGAAATAAATACAATGTTAATCACCATTGGCCTCCATTGACCTTAGTTAGAGTACAAAGGTTCCTAAGTGGATGATTATGTGCTTTAATAGGGAATTATTTGTGTCCTGATGATATGATATTTGTTTTTAGAGTTAAACAGGTCTTAGCCCTGTTGATGTAAAAAAAAAAAAAAAGTGAGTGTTAGTATGTAACAAAGTGGCAGTAGGTATAGGTGACAGCATGGTGGCTTAGGGGTCAGCATTGTTGCCTTGCACCTCCAGGATCTGGGTTTGATTCCCGCCTTGGGGTCTGTGTATGTGGGGTTTGCATGTTCTCCCTGATGCTTTGTAGTCCTCTGGGTACAAAAGACATGCAGGTTAGGTTAAGTCGCATCCCTGTTGTGTGGGAATAAATACCATGGTCCCTACTTAAACTACAGAGGTTCCTAGATGGATGAATATTTATGCTTCTTAATAGTGAATTATTTGTGTCTTGATGATATGATAGTGTGTTTTTAGAGTTAAACATTTGGACTGAATTTTTTTTTATTACCCTAAGTGCTGTTGAGGTAAAAAAAAAAAAAAGGTGAGAGCTAGTATCTAACTGTAAACTGACTGTACAGTAGGTATAGGCATGGGTGTGTGTCAGTGCACAGGGACAAAGTGCATTAAAGCTTTAACACTACTTCAACTGCTGTACCTGATACACTCATATCACCACACACACACACACACACACACAAACACACATCGGATCTGTTCATGATTCATTGATATATTGTGAATATAATGCGTATAATGTAACATATTTAGGGTTTTAAAAAATTCATGAAACAAAAATATTATTTATAATATAAAAATCTAAAAACACGTGACTCATTTGCCTGATTGGGACTAAAGTGCAGCTATTAGGAGTGAAGGCTGGGGAAACAACAAGCCAGAGTCTATTAATAGAAGAAGAAGAAAAAAAAACTATTTACTTCTTATTGTAGCGACCTCGATCTCTCTTTGCTCTTTCATGTCATTTGTGCTTGCGATAGCTCTAATTTTGTGCAAACTACCCGGAAAATGTCCGCGGCTTCTTATTTTTATCTCAGGTTTGCTTTTCGCCGAAACTGTTTTGGGAACTCGAGAATCGGGGAAATTCCCGCGTTGCAATTTTTTTTTCAACCATTCACACGCGCGGCTCATTCACTCAACTTCAAAGTCTGGCACAAAAAAAGAACGAGAGAAGAAAAAAAAAAAACACACACTCTGATTAAACCGGTAGTGTGGGCGGGGTTTCCTGGCAGTTCTACTCTCGATGACGTACATGTTAAATATTTGCCCATTTTTGGATTCCGCGATGACGTCAGCGCGTTCTGTGCGTACCCTGCCGCACTTCTGAGCGCGCGCGTAACGTATGGAAGTGTTAAAGTAAAGAAAGCATCATTACGCATCATATTCCCCATAGCGGTCCACCGTGCATTTTAACCAGACACACGCACACACACACAAAATGTTTCTCAAAAAGAGTTTTTTTTTTAAACAGTGTTTTACTTAAATACAAAAAAAAAAGCATTTACATTTACATGATTTGTCCGGAATAAATCAGACGTAAACAGTGAAAATAACTTATCTGGATGTATTCATAGGATATCACTCGCACAAAGATGATGAAGTGTTGCTGACAGTCCCTGACAGTCCTTTCATTTTTCTTTTCTCGTGTGCATTTTTATCTGGTACCTTAAGAGCAACATGTTTATAAAGGAAATGCCTAAAACAAAGCACACATACACACACATACAGCAACACGTTCAAAAGTTTTCTACAAGAAACATACGCTCGAATTCGTTAAGTGCTGCAATGTAATCATCAATACGTTTTCCAGTGTTTCCCCCTTTTTTTTTTTTTTTTATACATATTTAAAAAAACAACAACAATACATTGTGTCCATGAGTCTGTCAAACTTCTCAGTACGACTTGATCTTTGGCGTGAGCATCAGCTGGCACCCGCTGCTCACATGCGTCATGACTTTCTGCTTGAGCTGCGCGACCTGTTCCCGCAGCACGGACGCGGTGTTGGACAGCCCGGCGTTGTCCGACTTCAGCACCTTCACCTTGTCCTCCAGCCGCGAGATGCGCTCCAGCTTCCGCCGCCTGCACTTGGTGGCCGCGAGCCGGTTGCGCAGGCGCTTGCGCTCCGCCTTCACGCGCTCCTGGTCCTCGAGGTCGACCGGCGACGTCGGCGGCGAGCCGTCCGCGCAGGCGGAGTGCACGTCGGGGACGATCTGCGGCTCCTCTTTGAGCGCCGAGAGCCTGGGCGCGTGCAGCGCGGTCTGGAACGCGTGGTGATGCTGGTGATGCTGAGGCTGCTGCTGGTGGTGGTGGAGGTACTGATGATGGTGAGGCAGGTAGCTGATGGTGGCGCTGGGGTAGGTGGCGCCAGGTGCAGCGGGCTGCTGGAGGCTAGTGTTTGGGCTGCAGCTGTTCAGTGTGGCGTACACGGGCGTGTCGGACTGCAAGGCCGGGGGAACTCCTCCGGCGCCGAGGGACACGTTCGGCGGTGCCACCTGGTTCATCTTGTGCAGCTCGTCCAGGGCTTTGACGAATCCGTCCGCGAAGCCTTCCTGCTCCTCAGTGGTGGAGCGACTGTACGGGTGGAACTGACCTGGGGTCGGGCTCGTGATCACGCCTCCGCCGCTCTGCGAGATCAGGCGCTCCAGCTCCGGAGCGGCGAGTTTGAGTGTACCGGCGGCGTCTGCGCTCCCGGCCAGGTAGAAGTCGTTCTTGAAGCTGCGGTACGGCTCGACAAAGCCGGCGCTCATGCTCTGCTTTAGGAGCTTGTAGTCGCGCAGGGCCACGGCGTCTGGAGTGCCATAAGCAGAGAGAAACGAGTCGTCATGATAAAACGGTTGCTCCATTTTGGTGGATATGTGACACATTTAGAGAGCAGAGCTTCAGTCTAGTTTAAATATAGTCATATATTTCTAGGCTAGATAAAGATACACTTTACAGCGCACAATGTCCAAACATCTCGTGTGTGTGTTCCGTAAATATTAACAAGCTATTAAAAAAAAAAAAAAAAAACAAAGTTCCAGGTAAAAAAAAAACGTTTTGTTTACTGTACCAAGTTGTCAGACGCTTTTCCTTTTTATTTTCCTTTAACAGCCGTCTTAAAATGATGTCCAAAATCTCTTTCCTTCCAAACACTTCAAAATCACCGCGCTGTCTTTTCTTTTCTTTCTGTCTGTCTGCGCTGTCTGCGCTGTCTCCGTCCGCAGCACGCGTATCTAAACTTTACGCGCGTCCGCCGCTTCGTTTTATACCCGCGTCCTCGAAAACGCGCCGAAACAGGACACGCCCCGCCTCGGTGACGTTGTTTCCAGGAACTACCGAGACTTGAAAACAAGGCTGGAGGCGCGCGCTCGCGTAGTCTCGTTTCCATAGACGCAACTCGGCCGACTGTTAGAAAAAAAACAAAACTAAACTAAACAAGAAAACAAGCAGCTTTTAGCAAAGTTTCCTCCAACGGATGGGAAAGAAGGGAAAGAAAGAAAGAAAAGCAACAGCAATAACATCAGCTCGGTGTTATGGTCAGGCTGTGGATGTGCTAAATAAAGCTGAGATTCAGGAGCTGGGGAAGCACCACTTCTTCTTTTAGGGCTCACAACAACAGTATTGTTTATGTGTTTATATGTTTATGTGTTTGTGTTGTTATATAAATTTCTACGTCTGTTGTCAAGGTTGGAATGTGTTTAAAAAAACGTTTATATATTTTTGTTCTAGAACCTCATCCATTTATGTAAGATTGTCAGATTGGCATCAGGATAATAAATCTCATTTTTATATTTTCTCAAAAAAAAAAAAAAAGTAAAAAAAAAAAAAATGAGCACTTGACTGACCGATTACAACTTCCCATTCTTTTTCTTTCTTCTTCTTCATATTAATTTTCTATGCTGCTTATCCTGTACGGGGTCACAGGAAGCCTGGGTCCTGTCCCAATGTTGGGCACAAGGCAGGGTGCCAATCCAACACGCACTACGGGCAATGCTGTATCTGTAATCTGGAAATGCTAATTAGCTTATTTGGCATGCCTGTTGGAGGAAACTGGAGTACCAGGCGGAAACCCATTAATCACAGAGTGTGTGCAAACTTGATGCATACAGATTCAAACCCTTGACCAGGGAGGAGCAAGGCCACTGCACTAACCACTACGCCACAGTGACGTCTCTTATTAGCGCGATATGAATACATCCACAAACATTACATAATCCGACACTCTTAGACACAATGGACACAATTAGAACTTCACAAATAGAACCCTTTCGTCATGATTTAGATATTGATAAGGTTCTTGTAGTTATTTGTGTGTTTGACTGGTGACTTGATTTGAGTGTGTTTTAATAGGCCTGTTAATAAAAGAGTCCTAAAATAAGGGTTTAAATTTGTTTTTATTCCCTTCTTTAACTTAAGGTCCAAAAATCTAAAGATCCAGAAAGGTGTATTTGTATATAAGATACCTTTTTTATCCATGATATTATACTAAACTAGTTTGTTTCAGGTTAGAGCTACACAAAATAAAGCACTTTCCAAAAGAAACGAATTGGCATTTCAGAAAGTCTTTTTAAAAAAAGCTTTTTATTTCAAACCACTGAAGAGAAAAGCTCTTACATAAGTACATGTACGCAAAATTAAAGTGCATGCTGCTGTAACTATACGGATAATAAAGCGATGGACTAATAGCTATTTGTCCCCTTATGGCCTTTACCTCGGTTTCTCTGTTGAGAAGAAGGACCATCTGAGTCGGCTTATGAAATCTCCTTCACTGTGTAGGATGGAGAGAAAAGAACGAGGAGGTGTGGAGGACAACGGAGGCATGCGGCCTCAAGTTCAAGTTTGTTTAGTTCTGAGCACATTTCTTACAAAAATGTTGAGCAGAAAAAAAAAATAATAAAACTGCATTTGATCCAATACTGTGTAAATATGATATACTGTATGCGGTGCAATTAAACACAGCATAAACAAAGAAGTAGGAATCATACAGTAGGGATAAGAAAAACAATAGAGTTATAAATCAACTATGAATAAATGAAAATGATAAGATGAAACTTGAGTAAAGCTGGAAGGAAATTAACAAGAAAAGTAACTTTTTTTAATATAAAATGTAAAAAAAGATCTAATAAATAAAAAGACAAGCAAAAGGCTAGAGCATAAAGGTGTATTTTAAGCTGGCTTTTAAATTTTCTATACAAATAAATCGTACAGGTTTTCAAAGTTTCCTTGTGTATTATATATTACACATACATGATACTTAGTGGTTAGCACTGATGCCTTATATACCACCAGGTTTGGGGGTTCGGTTCCCACATCAAGACTGTGTACATGGAGTTTCTCCCTGTGCTTGGTGCGTTTCTTCCAGATACGCCGATTCTCCGGTACCAGGTTTAAAGACATGTACATGGCACCCCATCCAGAGTGTCCCCACCTCCCCTTGACTCTATACATAACGCAGGAATCCTCAAGATACTGTAATATATTGTTTAGTGTTCAATATTAAGTGAAGTGTGTCAGCAGACAGGATGGACTTCCGATAATGGCATTAAAAAAGGAGGGATCAAAAAACAAACACAACCTGGGTGTGTTTTTGGCGGAGTGTGGAATGACACACTGTTTCAACATGACACCTGTTTAGAACGAGGGAAAGACACGGGTGTCTGTTAAATATGTTAATATGTGCGGAATCAGTGTACGCAGGGCACACTGCCAAAGCACCCCCCCCCCCCCCCTTCCCCTACGCACACGTACACACAGGCACACATAACCTCACTCCCGCTCTGGGATTGGAAGAAACCTCAGGTGTCATACCCATTGCCAGTAACCTGTTAATACACATGCCCATGCATGACATGCGTATTACCAGGTTACTGGCAATTTTGAAATACTGAATAACGCATGTACTCCACAGTTCTCTACGCAGCGTGGGAGGAGTTTGTTTGACAAGAAATCTGTTTATCTATCTAGGGTTCAATTTCCATCCAGGGTCTGTGTGTTTGGAGTTTGCATGTTCTCCCCATGCTTGGTGGGTTTCCTCCCAAAGACATGCAGATTAGGTTAATTGGCATTCACAAGTTGTCCATAGTGTGTGTCCTGCAATAGATTGACACTATGTCCAGGATGTACCCTGCCTCATACCCAAAGTATCCTGGAATACGCTTTATGGACCATGACTTTTAAATAAACATCATCTTTACAGGCAATTTCATTCCATGCATTTTTTTTTTTCGTTTTTGGTTTTCACTTATTTGGCGCAGCTATTATACAAGACCCAGTTACTATAGAAATGTTAACATATCAGAACAAGCAACTAGATCTAGCGTCCTGATCCTGACCCATTAGGAACTCGACAGAGCTGACTCAATAGTACAAATGTAAAAGTTTGAAGGAAAGTGTTTTGATAGGGCTTATATTAACATCAGCACGGTACTTAAGGTATTTCATATGATGACTAATTTCTGTGTGCATTTTTTTTCCTGTTTAATGTTGATGTGGTGCCATGTGCTAGATCATGAATGGGCGAGTCATAGTGAAAGCACGAAACAGAGAGAGAGAGAGAGAGAGAGACAGAGAGACAGGAAACGTAACTGTGTATGTGTGCGGTGGCGTTAGAGAAAACAGTGGCTTCCGTGACTCTTCTTTGATATCTCTCTCACTCATCTTCAATACCGCTTTATCCTGTATTCAGGGTTGCGGGGACCTGGAGCATATCCCAGGAGGCTTAGGACATGAGGCGGGGTACACCCTGGACATGGTGCCAATCCTTCGAAGGGCACACACAAATACACTCACCTATACACTAACTTACACACTACAGGCAAGTTGGGAATGCTAGTTAGCCTAACTTGCATATCTCTGGACTGTGGTAGGAAACCGGAGTACCCGGAGGAAACCCACCAAGCATGGGGAGAACATGCAAACTCCATGCACACAGAGACAGGAATCGAGCCTTGCCAGGAATCAAACCCAGACCTTTGAGGTGCAAGGCGACAGTGCTAACCACTACACCACCGTACCGCCTTCTTCTTTGATATCTCAGAATCAAAATAGCAGCGTATGAAATTGGTTTCCTCGTTCCTATAAATAGACCCGCGGAGGCCTTGTAAACAAGACTCACTTCCATGAAGTCTGTTTACTGATATTGGACAGTTTATTTATTTCAATATACATTTAGGGAATTTTATACTGTATAATTGAACACTGTTTCTCAGAACATGGTCCATGCCATCGATACAGACTACGAATTGTAAATAGGATAATTATTTGACAGACGCAATTTCGCATTTTTGCCTTTTCACACCAATTCACTGGATTTGAGTGTAGATTTACTGCTTTAATTTAAGCGGTTTAACAAAACTGTTAAGTTAACCGTTCAGGAGCTACAACCATGTTTTTACACAGTGCCTTTATTTTCACAGGCTCAAAAGTAATGGAACAACCCAATATAGTTTTACATATTAGGATTATTTGTGATACTTGGATGCAAATTCTTTAGAATAAGTGACTAGTTGATGTCTGGAACTTATAAAACCAAATGCCAAATTTCCTCCCTTGAGCTGCTTTGCCTTTGCTTTACTACTGCTGCCTTAGGTGCTTCTTGCTTGTCGGCCTCCAGTTTCATCTGCAATAAGTTAAAAGCAGCTCCATCAGGTTAAGCTCAGGTGACTTACTGTGTCCTTTAACACCACTCCAGTTCTTTGCATTAAGAAGCTCTTGGCTTGTTTTTGGTGCATGTTTTTGGTCGTTATCCATCTATCTATCAGTTTTTCAGCATTTGACTGAATTTGAGCAAAAATATACACATTAGCGCTCTATGAACTTTACAGCCATATACGCCCATGTCATGACAACATATTTGATGATGATGTGGCGTGTAACATCTTTCACATTCACAATTTTTAGGACTTGTTTATGTTGGTTTGATCTGTCCAAAGAATCTTTTTCCAGAGCTGGGCATGCTTATTTTTAGATGTTTTCTAGCAAAGTCTAATCTGGTCTTTCTTTTCCCCAGTGGTTTGCATCTTGAGGTCAAACGTCTGTGTTTACGTCCATGAAGGCATCTCTTGATTGTAGACTTTGACCAAACGACCTCCTCCACAATGCTCTTGACTTGGAAAGATGTTGTGAACTGTTTTTTCTTCACCAAAGAAAGGAATCCTGTGATCATCCAGTTTAAAGGTCATTTGTGGTTTTCCTGGCCTTTTGTTGTCACTGAGCTCACCAGTGCATTCGTTCCACTCTTACATTTCTGTTATCTCTCCATCTGATAGGTCTCTCTCTCTCTTTTTCTTTTTTCTTTTACCCAAACAGCTATAAGACATTATATTGCCTGGTTATAGATCCCGATGATGCCACAACCATTATTGTCTGAGCGACTGAAGGGGCAAAATTTGGCAGTGCTCTTAGAGACATTTGTTAACATTAGCTGTCTAGAACCAAGTGAGCTAAAGTTTTACAGTTTTTTTAGGCTACTTTTACAGGAAAAAAAAATTAAACGTTAAAAATCTGACTTAAAACAGTATATCTCACAGGAAATCTATCAGGTTAGCTAATGTTAGCTAGCTGTCTAGAGTTTACAACTGTAAGCATCTATAGGTACTATGTAAAGATTCTTAGTTAAATCTGATCAGGTTATATTAAAATATTAGCTAGCTGGCTAGCATAAGCATGGAAGTGATCAACACGTGTTCAAATTCACCTCAGATGTCCTGCTTGATTGGCTCACGTTAGTTAGCTAGCATTAAATGATATGCTGGTTATACAGGATTTAAACTTTAAATATAGTTGCAAAGCAATGATGATCGGGCCCAAGCACTTGTGCTATCGCCAACCAGGCACACCAGAAAGACACTGGACACAGTGGGCACATGGACGTATAGGGGAAATACCAATACCATTATGACATCATATATACAGTAACTATATAATGATATTGGTATTTCCCCTATACATACATGTGGGGAAATACCATTAACATAATTTTTTTTTTCTCAATTTTGCATACCCAGTGTCTTTAGATCTATATGTCCGGTTTAGTTGAAATCATATAAATTCCCTAAAAGGAGTATATAACCGCATTTTGTAAATAACCAAAAAAAAAAAAAAAAGAAGTATAGTAGAGCTCATGACTAGAATAGCGAAATTTGTTCAACTCAATGAGATGTAAATGTATACACGTATACGTTCAAGTGTGCGTTTGAGCTGTGCAGCAAAATCTTCCGTGCCACTCAGGCATCCTAATGGCGGCAGATTACAACATTTACATGACCTTTTGACCCTGTTAAGAAAAAAAAATCCCTTAACGAACAAGAGGGTCCTTTGCTCACTATGATTTCATAGAGCTTGGGCCCTAACAAGTTAAAAAAAAAGTCCCGACAGAATGTCTGTCAGATTAGGCCACGTTAGCAAGGTAGCTAACAAAATCTGTGGGAAAGGCATGCAGATCATGATGTCATCAACTTTCAAAGTGACTTTCAGAGTACAGCAGATGGTCTCTAGAGAGATGGTTAGCGAGGCTGATGAGTTAGTTTTCTGATGAGTTAGGCTGGTGATTAGTTGTGTCTAAGGCTTATTTGGTGATTATGCTAAGTAGCAATAACGAAGAGTTACAACAGAAATAACAGAACGTAAAAAAAAAAAAAAAAATTCCCTCTGTTGATTACTCATTGTTGTCCGTGAAGTAAAAGAGTGAAGATTGACTAAGGGCTAATTTTAATCCATATGGATTGTACTTTGTATGTATGATTTAGATTTTTTTTCCACATTTCTGGCAGTTCTATTAAACGATTGTCCATCTAGTTGGGTTTAGATGAGCGCAAGAAAGAGAAAGAGAAAGAAAAAGACAAGGTGTGAAAAAGAGGTGATAATAGTTTGAGGTCTGTGTATTTCGCTGTAGTCCGTCCACATCAAAGGGCATTTACGCAGAAATGAGTGTTCTCTGTACGCGTGGGCCGAGACAAGTGTGGCGGTCGGACTGCGTGTCCTGAGATCATTTATTTTAACCGCTTCATCTTAAACTTCTCAAGAATTCACAGATTATACAGGAGGCAGGTGGATAATTCAGAGCGACAAGTTGTGTTTGAGGCTAGACTAGGGGGGAAAGGAATAATGTGTGTGTGTGTGTGTGTGTGAGAAAGAGAGAGAGAGAAAGAGAGCGAGATGAGGAGACAGAAGTAGTATGTCACAATCATTCACGCCAGTGAACACGGAGCCGGCAGGAGGGCCACGGGGACAAACGCTTAAACGAGTTCTCCAAACATTTGCACACACACACACACACACACACACATAAAGAGAGAGAGAGAGAGAGGTGAGGTATGTGAAGCAGAGAGAAAGCCATTTTAACAACAATAATATTAATGGAACTATAATGGCTTTAAACAGTTGCACATAAGGGATAGTTAAGTGCAAAAGTTTACACACCCTGATGATAGTTTAAAGAAGACACTCTCAATCATCTATATCGCTTTATCCTGTATACAGGGTCGCGGGGGGCCTGGAGAGAGAAGGAGACTTAACATGAGGCGGCGTGCCAATCCATAGCCTAATTTGCATGTTTCATAGGACTGTGGGAGGAAACCAGAGTACCTAGAGGAAACCCACTAAGCACAGGGAGAACATGCAAACTCCATACACACAGACCAGAGGCGGGAATCGAACCCGCAACCTGAAGGTGCGAGGCGACAGTGGTAACCATTACACTACCGTGCCGCCTTAAAGAAAACAAAAAGCTTTTCATTTACAGCTGCAACATTTATCATGGCTACTGTATGTCTGCTCTCTGCTATTAAAGTCGTCTCTAAACTAAAGATCCTCTAATAAGATATTCAACAAATTCTGGTCAGGTATGAATTTAAGGTATCCTACATACACACTGACTGCTCTCTTCAGTTGCCTGATTTTTGAAATTTTTGTTAAAATCATGCATTTTCCTTTTAAAACCCATGAAGTTGTAAACTTTTGCCCTGTAACCCATATACATAAAAGTACTAAAGGAATACAAAGAGGATTAAAATGCATTTTATGTGCTGAGCTAAAGGCACTGTTAAAGGTGAATGAGTTTATAAGAGAGAGAGAGAGAGAGAGAGAGAGAGAGTAAAGGGAAGTGTGCATTATTTGCCTAGAGAAGAGTGAAAGAAAATCAGAACGAGAAGACGTCAACTCTCAGGACTGGGCCTTACTGTAACGCAAACAGAGCCCTAAAATACAGCTTATAATGAATATTCATTTTATTTTGCACACAAGCGTGTTACATTCCACTACACTGTACATCGCAATTTAAAAAAGTTAATATACAGTGAAAAATAACAAGTCAAACCGGGACTTGTGATGAATTAAATGAAGGTGTATGAAGGTGTAAAACCGAGGACGTTTAAAGAGGACTTCATACTACTTCATAGATTTTGAATATCTGAAAACAAAATTCGGACCGATGCTCCAAGGAAGTTCTTCAAGGAAATGTATTAATGAGCCTGAGAGTAAACGGCAGAGTATCGGAAGGAAAGGTCCTCAATCGCCGACTGGGAAAAAGTTCAAAAATCAACCACCAGATGGAAAATTCATCAACGATTAGAGTTCTCTGGGATTCTCAAGGGCCAGAAGTATTGGAACATTATTAGGAAAAAGGTCCAACAAATCGACAGTGCTCGTTACAGTGAGACGCGGCAATCCTGCATGGCGATGCACGTCCGCACACCTCTGCCCACACTCTCGACGCTCTGCACTCTGATTGTGGTATCCAACTTTTACAAGATTGTTTATTCCGTGATGAAAAATAACCTTTGAGTCCATCTGGAGTCGTACATTACATTACCGTAGAGTGTGGGTGAAGGACAAAAACAAGATGCCGCCCCGAGCAAGCTGGCATACACAGTGATTCTGACAGCCAAACACACACGCATACACACACACACAAAGTGACAGCCTGACACGCCTCCACTCCCTCCCAGCAAGCTGCTTGTCAGGCACTTAACTTTGGTCCACGCGGACAAATGGAGCGAATTAAATCTTTGCGGTATGTCTTGGGCAAGGTTAGTGTTAGCATGCTAGTCAGTGACCCGTTAGAGCCCTTTAGGTGCAGTGAGTCAGGTAACAGTCTCTCTCTCTCTCTCTCTCTCTCTCTCCCATGGCAAGGAGAGCAGGCGCAAAAGTGTTGACAGGGGAAGTTCAGGAAGTGAAAAAAGCTTGTTAATCTGTCAATCTGTTAGTGTCTGGTTTATGACCTCCGAGCCATTTTTACAGTAATGATCAGTGTATTCGCTCACGCTCATTCCATGATAACAGATGGTTACTTTTATTTTCCTACTCTCACTCAAATGCACATCCACATCATGCTGTATGCTCGATCCTATGATGCCGCGGGTCAAACGTTTGTCTCGAATCAGGCTAATCGTGCTAATGACGAATGCTCGACTAATTGCTACTGTGTGCTGTAATCTTTTTTGGTGGGGAGGGGGGTGGCGCTGATGCTAGCAAGGCTGTTTTAGGGCTGTTGGAAATTTTTGCCTTCAAGCGCTCCAAGACCTTTAGCATGAGACGGACTGATGACGCTGGGTGAAATGAGAGTGGCAGAAAAAGGCTGGAGGTCCCCGAGGTCACACAGACACACACACTCAGACACATGCGCACACACTCTGCAAAGATGCTGCTCACTTTGCTCACTTGACAGCCAGCCAGTCTGTTCCACTGTACAGAACTGATGTAAGAGCTACTGACAGCTCCAGTTTTACACTGATGTAACAAAAACATTTCTTTGTGGGTAACCAGTTAATCCCAAAGGGGTTTAATGGAAACCATTAGGTTCCATGGATTCTCATACAGAGATATTTCTACTATTTATTAATATAAATCATATTAATTTCATTTTAAATTATGGGTCCATTGGTTTTATTAAAATCTGAAAGAGTAGTGCTGAACTGTTATAGATAAGTTGCATTGTAAAAAAAAAAAGGCTGGATAAGAAGGTCCCTCTTTTCCAGCTATAACAGCTTCCATTCTTCGTGGAAGGCCATCCACAAGATTTTGGAGAGTTTATGTAAAAACTTGTGCTCATT
The DNA here is from genome assembly GCF_024256425.1 of Clarias gariepinus. Lineage (NCBI taxonomy): Eukaryota > Metazoa > Chordata > Actinopteri > Siluriformes > Clariidae > Clarias > Clarias gariepinus. Next base: position 10,130,643 of record NC_071117.1, read on the forward strand.
TCTTTTTTAGAGCGTTTATAAGGTCAGGCACTGATGTTGGATGATTCCAGGTCATCCCAAAGGTGCTCGATGGGGTTGAGGTCAATCAGGGCTCTGTGTTAGGGCCAGTCAAGTTCTTCCACACCAAACTCACCAAACATAAAAAGTCTTTATTTTCCTTGCTTTGTGCACTGGGGTGGAGTCATGTTTGAGTAGAAAAGGGCCTTCTCTAAGGTGTTGCCACAAATTTTAAGCATAGCATTGTCCAAGATGTCTTCATATACTGAAGCATTAAGATTAGGTCCTTCACTAGGGATAAGGGGCCTGATTGATTGAAACAGCTAAATTCAATAGTTAACCAGTTTGCCCAAATACTTTTGTCCATATAGTGTATACTGTACTTATAATGATTATAATATAATCGTTAATATTGACCTTTGACCTTAGTACAGTGAAATCTCGGATTGCGAGTAACACAGTTTGTAAGTGTTCCGCAAGACGAGCAAAGACTTTTAAAATAAATTTTGACTTGAAAAACGAGCAAGTTTTGGTTTGCGAGTACCGAGTATCATCTATCGCATTGCTTCTTGTTTTGACAAAGAGCGTGATCACAACTGAGCCAATGTTTTTTCTCTCTCTCGCGCTGTGGAATTGTGGGTAATCATCTCCCCAGCTGGGTCTTAGTGTGCGTCTCTCACTGGTATAATCAACATCCGGTTCACACTCTCTCTCTCTCTCTCTCTCTCTCTCTCGCCTTTAGTGTGTGTGTTTGTGTTTGTGAACCAAATTACGCAAGCACCCACACATAACGATAGACCCAAACACGCACACACACACACACACACACACACACACACACAGCACCTAAATGGAAACACTTATCTGTCAAGATTTTTAAAAACGTTTTTTTGAAGGTAAGATGCAGTTTAATTTGCTTTATTATTACTTTATATTTTGTTTTTTACACATTATTTTTGTGTATTCAATTTTTGGGCTGTGGAACGAATAATTTGAGTTTCCATTATTTCCTATGGGAAAATTAAATATGGTTTACGAGTGTTTTGGAATACAAGTCCGCTTCCGGAACGACTTATGCTCGTAATCCAAGAATCCACTTTAATTGTTATAATACATTAATACACACTTATATCGATTATAACAACCGAGTTATGAGTATTCATTCATGTATTATGTACTGTACGTTTATTTAAACTTAGACACTTAGAAATTCTTCACTTCCTTCATTCCTTCCTTCCTTTACAAAGGTGATTGATTACCTTTTAGCCCCACATATTTCCACTAAAAGTTCATTAGAAACAGGAAGAAGATGCGAGTCCGCCTCTTTCTGTAGACTTTCTCTCAGTTCTCTTGATACTCGATACTCGTCTCGTGCTGCTTTAAGCCGCCTCGGTCCGGACCTGTCCATGATGACGAGGTGTGTCGTGAAGGGATCGATGAGATTTATTAAAGAGCAAACACAATGCTGCATTTCTATGTCGTGGCGTTTGTGCTGAGGAAAGCACTTTACTCCTCCACTCCCTCCCGGACTGTAAACCGCACTGAGCCAGCAATACAAACACATTCAAGATAAATAGTTTGTCAGTGAAATCAGAGATTTTGCGGTGTGCTGCCAAAACATGTCAGAGGTAAATTCCTGGCTTTACACACTGTTGGCTTTGATTCTGACAACATCAGGAAGCTGTGCCAAAAAAGAAAACACCCCGCTAGTTTAGCAGTGAGGAGGAAAAAACTGATAATCCTCTGGAAATCTTGGGATCGGCACAGCGACATCCTCACAGTAAAATGTACAATTAATGTGTATGTGTGTGCGGATTTTATCAGTAAAATTTATATCCCTCTTAGAGAAATTTATGTATTAAGAATAAAAATTTTCTTAAAAAGGTTAAAGGTCAGAAATAAGTGTAAGACATATCAGTACTGTGTGTATCAGTAAGGCAGGGGTCATGAAGAGGCCAGTTGGAATGATGTCATACAGTAAATATGAGGTGTACAGAATTATACCTGTGTGTATATGTGTGTGTGTGTGTGTGTGTGGTGCTTATGTGTAGGTGAGTAAGCTCAGTCTTATCCCCACATCCCCCCATACAACCAAACAGACCCAAATAAAACCCATCATAGACATCCCATTGTGTGTGTGTATATGTGTGTGTTAGAGCAAAAGAGACACTATACGAAGCGGAAAATGCCAGAAAATATGTTCAAGCCATGTTTGGGGATGTCTGTCAAGCCTCTTTCCCGTAACACGGACACGCCCTGATAACCTCATTCAACTCGAACATGCTGATTGCAACACACCATGCAAGAGAAATTTTTTTAATACCGGTTAAACCTCAGAAGTTCACTCCTAATCTGTGATCAGATCTAAACAAATCCACCCAAAGTTAGAAATATGCTGAGGCAAGATTCAAACTGAGGACTCTTACAAAACTAGGTATTTTTAAAATCAGTGGGTCTCAATCTTATCCTTAGTCCTGGACGTCCACTATCTGGAGTAAGTTTGAGTTTATTTGTATTAAAACCTCGCCACAGGGGTCCATCCAATCCGCACACAACTTGCCACAGGTTTTTTTTCACCGGATGTCCTTTCCAAAGCATTTCTAACTGGGCTTAATGTGGAAAAACACACAAAACGTTTTTCTCCAAAAGGATCAATGCCCTATTTTCTCCCTCTCGCTAGTTCTCCTAGCTTCTGTCTGTGGAAGACAAAGACCAAGGATGTGTTCACACTGGAGACATGGCCAGAGATCTGAGTACCGAAAGACTCCAATGGTACAGTGTACTCGGACAAGGTTTGCATCAGATATGAAACTCATAGATATGATCTCACCCTCTGAACTGAGCAGGTGTAGCTGATAATGAGGGAAAGCAAGGAAGTGGGTTATCTCCACACTATCACTAATAAAGGGTGGGCCACAGCAAAGCCTCCAATACCAGCGCCATCACCCCTTGATAGCCTGTAGCCTCTTGCTCTCTGTCTGCTGACTGTCCATCCATCTAGCTACATGGTGTTGCTTTATTTTGCCTACCTATTCAGTCCTTCTGTGCACACGTCAGAGACGTGAGGTTCTCTCTAAAACAATAAAAAGTGCCCAAAAGGGCATTAACTTTTGGTTTAAGTGCGAGGACCAATTTCAGCATCTGGTAAGTAAATAAAAACAACCCACTTGCTTGTTCATCTTGTCATAGTCATCGGAGCTGGGCTACTTTTCCGTGGTCCACCCTGTATTAAGCAAATAGTCCCCGGAGAAATCACAAGTTCGAATCCCTAGAGAGTGCTGATTGTCCAAACTCTCTCAGAGGGGGGCATGGGAGGGACTTTAAATGGGGTTCTACTGCAAATCACTGGTGTCTGAGAGCTGTAGCGAGTGGAACGAGCAGATAACACTGTCATCCGAGTGTGTTATGTCGGTCCCAACGGTTCGAAAAGATGCAGTTGGCTGGCATCATGTGGCACAAAGGAAACACGTGATAGTCATCGACCCTCCCTGACTGGCAGTAGTAGCGCTAATGTGCGAGTGCTCCGCCTCTCAAAAATAATGAAATTAAGCATAGAGCAAACAAACTAGGTGCTAACCAACACCTGCTTTATTGGAGTGTGTAAGAGAGTGTAGCGCAGGTGGTGTCCTTGGGTGGGCTTCGATCAATTCTTTTTAGACTGAAAAACAGTCCTAATAACATGCTTCCTCTGAGAGATGAGCTGTCCCTGCCAGTATTACTCATAAAACTTCACAGAGCAGCTACATGAGCTGACCACATTTAGCTCTTCCTCATATTTAAAAAAGTTATGGCACCCCCCCTAGGATCTCTCGATTCCAGCTCATGATCCACCAACAATCACTCTGAGTCATAAGGAAACATATGATTTTTTTTATTTGGCCAATATTAAAAAAAGGCAACATATATTTCAGTTTTAAAATCTTTCTAGGTTTTTTAAAACAAAAAAGACTGGTGAGGGAACAACTGTTTATAGCTGCTATAGTGGAAGGGCTAACGAGAACCTACTTTTCTATAACAGCCGCAGGCTTTGTTGCTTACTTAATACAGTAGGTGAGACCTGACGTTTTTTTTTTTGTTCACAAAGGAGTGAAGCAACACCGTAGGCGATTATCGTTAAAAGAAACAAAGCAAAAAAAATAATCAATTTTAACTCCACAGGAAGCATGTTTATACAGTTGATCCCTATATGGTATTCAGAGTCCTGATTTCATTCCATCTGGGAATCACGGAGGAATAAGATCGTCTCTGAGGTAGAAGGAGCTCTGAGTGAGCTTCACACACTGGCCTCTGTAAGATGAGTGGAAATATTTTTAGCTTGGTGCTTTCCCCAGCGTCTTTAGCTTCATGATGGTAGCATTCAGGGTTTCACTGAAATGGTAGCTTGTACTGTAAAACACACGCACGCACACACACAAAAAAACAAAAACACACAGACTTGCAGAAAGCTCAGCGCGCAGGGCTCTCGCACCCTCGTCCCTCTCCAGTGCGTTCTGCATTAATTGTTCATCGATTCTGAGATGTTTACAGATTCGTGTCAAGGCTTGAATATTCATCCTGCGCTTGAAAGCCGTTGCATTAAAACAGTGTTGCAGCCAGAATGTTCCAACACCCACAAATGACAGAATAAAACAGAACAGAGGAGGGGGGGGGGGTATGGGGAGGGGGGATAATTGAGAAATCTAAACAAACAACAACAACAAAAAAACATAAAAAAAACAGAAATGTACGCTTCTTCCACCTTTTTATGGTTTTTCAGCAGTAGCCTGTTTCCTCTTTCTGGAATTAGCAAAAGAATTTGTACTGTTTTTTTTTTTTTGTCTCATATGTCCTAAAGACAGTCTTTTGCACATATAGAGAAAGACCCAGACATGGTACTCATCTCTGTATAGTCGCTGAGTGATAATAATTTCATAGCATGTAACATAACTGTAATTGAAAAGGGAAGTGAGCACCAAAAAAAATAAAGTTGGAATGTGAAGTGAGATGTTGCAGCAGAAATACAAAAAAAAAAAATTTACAAATGGTTGATTTAATGTTTATATATGAAAACAGATTTGTATTTTATATACATAGAATACTTATATCGCCAAAGCGGACCATCTGATCTGCACAACGACTTGGCACAGGCTTCACGCCACGTATACCCTTCTTGATGCAGCCCTCCCATTTTATTCAGGCTTGAGACCGGCACTGCATCCAGTGGTTGGGGTTTGGGCGTTGGCTGGGAATCAAACCTGAGCCTTCCGCATGGTGGGCGAGAAACTTACCCATAGGTGGTCCATTGGAGACAGAAATGGCAACCCACTTCAGTATTCTTGCCAAAGCATCCCCATGTACTGCATCTAGGAAGGCCTGGAAGGCCTGGAAGGCTATGGTCCACGAGGTCATGGGGGGTCAGACATGACTGAATGACTAAACAATGTATTAGTTTATGTACAAGGTTTCTGGAGTAGTCTTAAGGTGAAAATATATTGGGAACGTCTCATTTTACAGAGAAAATGTTCTGAACTCCATTTCATGATCTGATGGCAAGAATCCCACCTGCTGCTCAAAGACTTAACGCTGAGACATTGCAGTGCATGCAGAGATGTTCCACTACAAGAACTGTAAAAGTTTTCATTTTTTAAATCAATTGTAAGTACTAATTATGTGATTATGGCTATTAGAAATTGATAGCGAATAGATTTGACATTGTTAGCGCCTTTCATTCATTACTTCTGTGGCTTAGATAGTTGGGTGCAAGAACTTTTGCTGCTCTGTACAATGCAACAGTCTATGCAATTAAACATGTAAATACAGTAGCATGCAACAAGGTCAAACAGCGTGGCAAAACATTATAATTACAGTCTCGTTGCTATTGGTGTGAAATGCAAACTAAATGCGGTTCACAACTCTATTGCTCAGTATGTTAGCTAGCGAGCTAAATCACATCTGATCTCACCTTGACAAGTCCGCCAGTTAGTTTGAGACACACGAGACACATCCGCAGCCCAGAGACCGAGTGGGCGGTATCCGTTGCCCAGGTAACTGTCAATTGTCACTTTGATGGGCTAAATTGGTAGAATTTTTTATGGTCCTGTCCTTGTAGGTGTGAGTGATGGTGTAAAGGCGTGTAGTGATGTTTAGATTAGAAAAATCACAAGCTCTTTTGTGTGATCCTCAGTAATCAAAGTAACGATCCTCTATTTAAAATCGAAGGAGTAAAAGTACAGGTTTTTTAATAAAACACGTAGTGAGTAGAAGTTAAAATATCCCATAGGGAAATACTCAAAATACAGATACGTGCAAAGTATAGTAACACAATAGCTGTACTTACAGTAGTTATTTGCCACCTCTGAGTGAACATCTGGATTATTTTGTTTATCACTAATGGTTGCTCATATCGAACATATTAAACTCCTTTACTTTGAATACGAAACAAAACATATACTTTAGGATCAATTCTAAGTTTAAAGTCTAAGTTGTAAAATTTTGTGCACGAGTACTTACAGTATGACCCCCGTGTGTGTGTGTGTGTGTGTGTGTGTGTGTTATGCACTGAATTTGCACTTGCGTGAAGTTTTGTGTAAACAGTTAGTAAAAGATCAGAGGTCAGAGAAAACTGCACCTGTGAGCGCGCATCTCTGGTTCTGAGTGAGTGAATGGCTGTGGTACAGATTACCTGAAGAGTAGAGTCATTCCATTTTGTACTGACGGTCATTTCCAGAAGAGACGAAAAAGCCTCGACACAATGCCACTTCCCTGCAGATGGGTTTCACAGAAGTCTAAGTGTGTGTGTGTGTGTGTCTGTGTGTGTGTGTTTGTGTGTGTGTGTGTGTGAATATGTTTATGCATGTCTGCATTTGTGCAGCTGTACGTGACTGTGCGAGTTTGCCAATGAGAGATTGTCTTTGTGAGGACCAAATGTCCTTACAGTGATAGGAAAGCGCCAGATGTCCTCCCAACCGTTCGGTCTTCGCGAAATTAGCGGATTCTTATAAGCGATTTCCATTTGGCACGTTGAACACTTGATGGATTTACAGCTTGAATTTAAAAAAGGCAAAAAGTTACAAAGGTCATGGTTATGATTGTGTTCGTAGCGTTAATTAGGCGCGGTGATCATTACAGTATGTCAAAAGAAGGTCCTCATAATGCCTGCATGTGTATGATTATAATGATGTTTTTTTTTACATTATAATGAACCAGAGGGAATTTTTTTTTCCAGTTAGGAAGCTTTAGTCAGCGTGCACGATACAAATAGGGTTATAACAACCCAGCGCCTTAACCATTTAACCCATCAGAGCTCCCATTTGTCTTTGTGTGTGTGTGTGTGTGTGTGTGTGTGTGTGTTGTATCCTGGTCTTAAGGGAGTAGCTTTGTAGCACAAGTCAATATTTTAAATTGGATTAAATGCTTATGTGGAAAATCCCAGTGATAAACTTGCTGCAGTGTGATATAAACAGAGAGACAGAGAGACAGAGAGACCTTTACTTGTACCTGGAGAATGCCCGAACCTTTTCAACTTTTTGTGCTGGTGTGACGTTTTGAATCAACCTGGCAACCCTGTTATGGACAGAATTGCAAAAGTCTTTACAAACACCATTAGTTTTAGTGTCTACTAATCAAAATACACATGTTTTCATGCCATCACAAAATGCATGTGGTTACAGGTAATAGGTTATAATCAGAGAAAACGCCTGAGGAACTCCATCTTTGCAGCGATCGAAGCTAAACAGCTAACTAGCTTATCAGTGAACTTTGGGTTTACCTGGCTTAGCGTGTTAATTAGCTTATTACTATGCCTGATGTATGTTGTTTTAGCAAACCTACATACATACATAGCTTGTGTAAAATCGACATCCAACAGCCAGCTAGCTAAGACTGAACACCATAGACACACTACAGGCTCTCTGAGGAGTTGTTTAGCTAGCTAAATCTTTCTTCGATGAGTTCGGCAGCTTCCTGGGCAGCGGCTCAGCTTTTTTTGCTATTGTAAAACGTTACGTCTTCTATACCGTAGGTCCATGAACAATAGAGTTGGATGCGTTGTATTTGAGTATACGTGTTCCAGCTTAATGAGCATTAAGGACAGCAATATTCTGATAGTTTTGAGATAGCTTTGAGAAGTTCAGCTTGAGTTTAAAGACGCATAGCAATTTACAGTATGGTGTAAAAGTTTTGAGCCCCCCCCCCATGTCTTCATATTAATTTAAAATAAATAAGTCCGCTTTTAGCTATTATGCTGCCCGCAATTGGAACCAGCTTCCAGAAGAGATCAGATACAATAGTCATGTTTAAATCAAAACTCAAAACTCATTAGTTTAGCCGTGCAAATATTGAATGAGCACTGTGCTACGTCCGAACTGACTGCACTGCATTTTTAACTGTTTATTTCGATTTTAAATTGTATTAAAAGTTTTATTGCTGTGATTTTCTATTTCATTTTAAGAATATTGTCTTCTCTTTCATGTAAAGCACTTTGAATTACCATCGTGTAGGAAACGTGCTATACAAACAAACTTATCTTGCCTTGCCATGCCTAAAAGATACAATTAAAAAACTGGTTGCTGCTAACAACCTCAGCAGCAACCTCATTTCCCCTCTCGTCTGTTCCAACCACTCAGCGTTCAGCATCAGTTATGGGTCATGCCTTAAGTTAAGATGATTTTTTTAAATGCTTGAATGATTCATAGGCCACTTAACAAACAAAAGACATGAGACAATGTGAGACAAAAAAAAAAAGTCCTTCAGGAAGGCTGGAGAACTATTCCTCATGTCTAAAATTAAAATCTGGCTCTTTGGATGCAAAATATGAAGAAATTTGGAGTGGCTCATTTGCACATCTGAAGTACATTAGAAGTACTGTAGGTGTAGCATAGCATTAATTAGCTACGTTGATCATTTGTTCCAACAGAACAAAAATCCTTAGAGCATTTTTCTATTTTGAGTAAGTGTGTTAGGGCACACAGCCATCGTCCGTTGGCTGAGAACAAACACTACTCATAGACCGACAGAAAGAAAAACTAGGAACCGAAAGCCGGGAACAAGGGGGAAACCAAAAATAAATAAATAAAAAATACACAGGTAATGCAGGAACCACAACACACAAGACAGACCTAGGGTAGGTCATAAGGTGCTCATATAGGAGAGGATCCAGCAGGGCTCTGTAACAGGATGTTCAAGTCAAACCGGGACTTTCGATTGTAAGATTATGATTGTGTAGTTGTGTAGAAATCTCATTCTTGTCGATCTGTTTTTATACCTTCGTTCATGAGCAATATCCCGGTTTGACTCGAACGGCCCTCATATATTGTACTTTACTGTATTGTATTATATTGTTATGTGACTCGATTGATCAATAGATTAAACAATCATTTTTACTGCGAGAGTATAATAGTCTCTCTCTAACACACACACACACACACACACACAAACCTTCCTGTGTTGCTGATAATTATAGTCACAGTGATCAGTTCACCTCAATAGGAAATCTTCCTGAGAATTTCCTTATTCACTATTCACACACATTCAGTCTGCGAATAATGACACATAAGAAAAAACGCGGCGTCACCTGCGGTTTCAGGCCTGCACTTATGACTGTCAGTGTGTTTGTGTGTGTTGCGCGTGTGTGGGTTTTGTCGAGAAACAGAAACCACCATTCTGCTTCTGTCCCAGTTGGCCTTGTTGAAAGAAAGAAAGAAAGAAAGCAAGAAAAAAAAAAAGCATGATAAACATCTGCATGTAAGCAGCAGGCTCCATGTTCCTCTTCCTGCACACGCTGATTAACGATCAGGAGGCCGCGGCGTCTCCGAGTATCATCCAGCGGTACTGCTTAGCCTACGTCTCGATACACAGAAGAGGAGGCGCAGTCCTTCCTTTAAATGCCTCCTGAATTTCCCTCTGTGTACCGTGGAAGCGGTGGCTTCTTATGCAGCGTGAAGGGCAAAAATTCCTACACGCAGAGTCACTTACAACCTCAGTCACTCACACACACACACACACGCGCACACATAGACGTCCAGTAAATGCAGCAAATGCGTGCAGCTCAAAGCGTTTAATGAGTATTACGCAGTTCTGACAGCCTACTGATATTACACTTACACATCTGTATGTGGATTAAAAGGCGTTTTTAAGTGCGGGTAATGCTTTCCTCACAACAACCTACATGCGTTTATCAGATACCTCATTTTAACAGCGCTCTGCTTTTCCCCCATCTCACTGTAACTACACTTAATCTTCAAATACGCGGGGTCGCAAAAAGTCTCCATACACAGGGAAATTACTTCCCTAATGACTTCAAAATCTTATTTTTACTTGGTTTATATACTGTACCAAGGGTGTTCAAGTCAAACTGGGACTTTAGATTCTGCAAAATACCAGAACGCAGTCATGAGAGTCAAAACTCCCTGTGTTTCTCTAATAATCCCCTGCTACACTAATGCACTTATTCCAGTGTTTCACTAGTGCTTGGACACCATCAAGGCGGAAAGATTTATCAAACCGTGATCGGACCTCCGTGCTGTAACCCTGGCCTCCCAGGAACTCCTTAAATGTCCAAAACATGTGGAAATGGCTTGGAGTGAGGATCCGGACTGTCCGGGGGATGTGACAATAACGTCCAGCTTAGAGTTTCTGGAATATGCAAGTGGTGTTGGTGAATGGTTGTGTGTCCAGTTCACACAGGCAAATGTGTTTCTTTTCTGTTTGATCTGTTTTTTTTTTTTCAGAAACAGGCAATTTAGTGCAGTCGGCTCCGAGCCATCTCGCCCAGGGTGGATCGTCATTTGACAATCTGCACCATTCAAATATTCGCTTAAGAGTATCATCACTGTACTGTGGTTGAAGTCTTCTGTAAATGTTGATTGACAACATCAACAACAGCAACAGTTCTGTTCTGGAATAGTTCCTGCAAAAACAGTAGCACGACCATCCAGCATCATGATGAAGCATGTCTCTCATGAAGATCTTCCCAGGAAAGCAAGACCAAGACTTAGATCTACTGCAGAGGAGATGTTCATTTGGAGACACCAGCCTCAGAAATCACCAATTAACAACCAGGACCTCAGATTAGAGCCGTTATGAAGGATTTACAGAGCGGAAGTAGAAGATATACAGTACATCTCAATATCAACTGTTCAAAGAAGATGTATATTTTGCTTGATGCCATCATATAAATATATATACACTGTATATTATAAAACATAAGAAATGATGTTCTTTTCAAAAACATTTGAATGCATAAATATTCTTCTTTTTCTTCTTTAAAATATTTCTTCTCTATACATTAAAAACCCCTGAACTGTTTCACCCCATGAAATACTAGGAATATTCCAGAAGATCACAGCAATAACCAAAATCATTCATTATTTTCAGTTATATTGTCTGTCATATTGTGATATTGACTGATGAGGTCACGTGAGGTCATAGAATGTAACCATAATTTGAAAATAAAGTTTCATTTTCAAGTGCTGACAAGCACCCCAATGCTGGAATGACCCAGAAGTTGATTTTCTGGTGCGTGCACATCCACTCACCCGCCTACACACACACACACACACACACACGATCAGAGGCTGACACCCTTGAGTGCACATCATTTCGACTGGTGGTCTCGTGAAGGGTGGCACCAACTGAAGTCATGCAAGTGAGATAAAAATGAAAGTCAGATGTGTCTAGTCAACTCAGCCACAGACCACGCAAAACCTGCCCGGCACTCAAACGGTTAAACTGATTTTCCTCGTTTCACATCGGCACACCTCATTTTCAAAGAATCTACACAAGCTGCAGGCGCTCAAACTGCAGAGCAGAGTGAAGCTGCTTCCTGCACCAGCATGGGCGTCGCCAGCTTCTAGAGCAGTGATGGGAATTTGGACTCTTTTTCAGTGAGTCAGCTCACATGTTGGTGATAGTCTGACCGGTGACTGTTCTTTTCTCTCTCTCTCTCTCTCCATCTCTTCTTAAATAGGGCTGTATTGCTTCATGAAATCTTCAACAATAAAATAATAATAATGATCATATATAAGTAATAAATAATTAAAGAAATGATTGCCTCGAAGACGTTTCGGAATAAATGATCCTGCAAGACGAGCTACACCGAGGACACAAAATATAAACCAACCAACCGAACAAACAAACAAAAAATGTAAATACAGAATACATGAGCGTGTACATTTTGTCATCTGGACCAAAGAGCGCTGTAACACCTTCGCAAAAAACTGGGACACCACAACAAAAAGAGTTTTCTCATATGTCTCGTATGTCTTGTATGTCTCGTATGACTCAGATGTCCGCACACTTTTGGGTTTAAAGTGTGAAGTGTTGAGAGAAAAAAAAAGTAAACTGTAATGTTTTGATGAAATTTTTTTTTTACAAATAATAACAATAAAAATAATAATTTGTTATTTATTCCATACAACAATCCAATCTGGACGTCTTCAGACGTCTGGTGTCACTCGCTCAATCCATCCATTGCTGCTCAAATGCTTTACCGAAGATCATGAACTGATATATTACTTTTACCAGAAAAGTTCACAACAATTCACTTCAGAACTCCCCAGTTTCTGAGGACAACCCGGCTTCAGAAAGTAAAAGTCCTTCCACGTATCTGTATATCTGTCCATAAACTAATCAGCACAACTCTTTAGCCAGATAGGGGAGAACTAATTAGTGACATCACCTGGTTAGTGCAACATATGGAATATATATATATATATATATATATATATATATATATATATATATATATATATATATATATATATATATATATATATATATATAATAACTATAACTGTATGGGATAACTATAATATATTAATAACTATATATAAATAACTATAAAATAACTATTATATATGACGTATGATGTCTTAATACTTTTGACTAAAGTCTTTTTACTTCTGATATAACACGCTGATTCAATATTGAAGCATTAACGCTTAGAAATGTCATTCAGCTTCTCACCTAATTCTAAATGAGATCCTTAGCCCGGGAAAACATAAATAATTATTTTTATTTAATAATGAATAATAATTAACATTGAAAAAAATATGCATATGAAATCTTGCCATGACTTTTTCACAGAACTTTAACTGGAAGTTTATCAGGCTGTGGGTCAGCAACAAAACACAATTCACTGTATATCCCCCTTTAGTAAAACCTTTGAAAAAACAAAGTGTTTGCTCGAAACGGGATGAGATGTATCACATTAGTTTTTGGAATAATTTCACATTTCGTATTAAGATTTCACTTTTATAATTGTAATATAATCACAATATAGACTGAAGGTCACACTGATTTACTAATGAACGGGTGTGTGTACACGGTGGGTGTATCAAATCTACAAAAGATCTTCATTGACATTTTATATTAGTCACTTGCCAGAAAAACGTGAACCTTTACCAAATAATGCCAGTAAACTCCTTCAAACTGTATAAAGGTCATTCACATTTACATTACATTTACTTTTCTGTGTTTTATCTGATTTCACTTTTTATGAAATTAGGTCGTCACAGCTTGTCTCATAAACACCTAACGAACTTAAATTACTAATTCAAATTATAATAGTTCAATAAGGGCGGTTTATAGGTTTAATAACTGAACACAGATGCACAGGTATACAGTATGTACTGTACCATTCACCATACAGTCAGTATACAGTATAAGTGGTGTAACACAAAGCCAGTATCTCTATCTTTTTTTCTGTTTAGAATGTTTGCATTTGTATCTGTATTCAGATTTAAACTTGAAATTTGGGTGGCCTCATTTTCAGTACTGTGCAAAAGTCTTGACCCCCCCCCCCCACTTCTTTATAGTAAATTCAATTAAATTATGTATATTTAATTACAGTAATTGGATTTTTTTTTTACTGCGACAGGCTGCAAATTTCCTAGGGTAAATAATAAAAATTGAAATAGTTGTTTATGTAACAACTTTGGCAGCGACCTCATTTACCCTCTCGTCTGTTCCAACCCCTTAGCATTCAGCATTACCGGTTTACTAATCATCGGCCTGATCAGCCGTCATCATCTCCACATGTTTCTCACACCTTAAGTTAGATGATTTTTAAATGCCTAAGTGATTTACAGTATAGGTCACTGTGTTTGTCAGGTCTTGGACTGGATTGGTCAGGTCCTGGTCCTTCAGGAAGCCTGGAGACTTATTCCTTCCTTGAGACAACATAAAGAAATACAAAAAACTCTGGAAATAAAGGATGGCTCAGGAATTTTGGATATCTCTCAAGTTAAAAATCTAATTTAAAAGTTTTTTAATCCTGTTTTTACATTTATTGTTTTCTTTTTTTAATCAAATTTACTTGCTTCTGATCGCCCAAGTTGTATAACAACACAGACTTTTCTTGTCTTATGAGCTTCAAGTATGACCACTGACTCACTCATTTTCATGTCACTCATTTAATTCTGATGAAATTCTAGCTGGGAATCTAACGTAATAAGTAACACACTCCAAACTGACCCATGTTATGTATGGATTTCAAAAAAACAAGTTTAGAGCAAATAATCAGTCAAATCCAAAAGATTCATCAAGTTCATCTAGTGAACATACTGCATGCCCGTCGATACATGGCGTGTATTATATTACAAATATCATATCTGTGATTAAGATCAGACATTTTGCAGCACATGGAGGTTGTTAATACTTTATGCTGTTCATTAAATCCCTGCATGCAGCTGTCTCTGAATCTGAGTAATTGACCAATTATAAGGATACTAGCAGGTGATGATGTGACTTGGATCGTCATGGCAACCGGACCTGAGATGCCGTGTATACTGTACATACTGTGTGTGTGTGAATTCCTATCCTAGGACTTAAAACGATTTATATAGAAGTTCAGTTTGTTAAACATGCTGATCTTTTTTTTTTTTTTTTTTTTTGCAGTAAAAACACTCTGGTCTGGTCTGAGTGCGTTCAGTGCTACCTGATGCTGGCTTGTTTATGTTGGTTCACATTAACAGTCATATGTAAGATATAAAGACAGACGCAAAGCAGCAAACAAGCTCTTGTTAGCCATTTTCGGCTCCCTTGTCTCTCCAAGCCTGTGATTTATGTTTCGTAGTGTAGGATGAGGCAGGTTAGTGTGAAGAATATAAAATAGCGCATATATATATATGCTGTTTTACAAAAGCCTCAAGTCTAAGGATATATTACTTTGTGATTTCTCAAAAAACAAGCTATGATATAAAATAGCCTTATGTTAAAAATGACTTTATACAAGGGGTGTTCAAGTCAAACCGGGACTTTTCATTGCGTAGATTGTCAAAACACAGTGTATGATTTTGTGTACAGCTCACACACACAGATGCATCTCTTCCAAAAGTTGGTGACAAGTCACCCAGCGATTTTCAAGGATCATTCCTGTGCTTGAGATCTTCTATAATAGTCAATTTGCTTCATTCACAAATTTCATGTCATGAACAAGTCCTGGTTTGATATAAATGCTTAGTGCGTTAATGTAATGTAAACCTCACTTGTTTCATGAATGTTTCCTTACTCACTCATCGTCTATACCGCTTTATCCTCTATACATGGTCGTGGGGGGCCTGGAGCCTATCCCCCGGAGAATTAGAGCACGAGGCGCAGTACACCGTGGGCAGGGTGCCAATCCATTACACATACACACACCCATTTACACATTATGAGCAATTTGGGAACGCCAGTTAGCCTAATCTGCATGTCTTTGGACTGTGGGAGGAAACCGGAGTACCCGGAGGAAACCCCCAAAGCATGGGGAGAACATCCAAACTTCATGCACACAGAGAAGGGGAATCAAACCCCAACCCTGGAGGTGCAAGGTGATAGTGCTAACCACTTATTCCCCATAACACTAAATTTTTGTCTTTTTTAGGTTAATGCAAAATTTTAATATTAATTATTTTCTCCTATCTGTGCAATATAAACTGTTTATTCATTACTTTTTTAATTCATTAATTTACTGTATACTGCATAATATTATTAAACAGTTTGTCCACAACTTTTTTACCATTTTTACCTTTTAAAAAATGGATAACTATTAAAGTAAACTCAATAATGTCCATTTCCTTTACAAAATATAGTACATTATATATTAAATAATATCATTTAGACTTGACTATATTCTACTTTACTATATATATATATATATATATATATAAATATAAAGATAGATGCTCTGTCCCACAACACTGCAGTACTTCCTGTCAAGACTCTCATCAATTCAAACCGGATGTTCTCATTATTTCCTGTTGCGTGTGTGTGTGTGTGGGTGGGTGGGTGTCTGTGTGTATAGTAATATGTGTTTGCGTGCATATGTGAGCATGTGCGTAGGCGGGTGTTGGTGTGTGTGAGGATGTTCGAGTGTGTGTCTCTCAGTAAAGCTGTTTGAACAGCAATTAAGAGGGGTTTAAGATGACCTAAATTAGACCTTTCCTACACTTTAAAGTGCATTATAAATATCACTCAGCTAATGCGCAGAGCATTTCAACTCATTTCGTCAAGGATGTGACGGCCAAATCACTTCATCTCCACATTTTTTCTTTCTTTATTCATTGCTGTCTTTCTTTCTTTCTGTCTTTTTCTTCCACTTTCTCCATGTACTTCTCGTGATCCAGTGGAAAACGCAGTGAAAGTCCGGAAGAGACTGCCATCTCTCACTTGCTCCGTACGTGCGTCAGTTTTCTTGCACCATCTCTCATTCTGCTGATAACAAACCCCAGTTGTGATGCCGCTGCCACGGCCTGATTAGTCTGATTTTTTTTTCATTAAGTGCAAACTGTTATTCGATTGACGTCATTGGGGAAGTGATGTGTTAACCAATCTGTGAGTCACACTGACAGGTTTGTTCTTGCAGAGACCCTTCTGGAGTCTCATCCAACCTGTTCAATCGGCTTTCACACTCGTGTAAACCCATGCGTTGAAGGTAGGCTAGTTTGTCGAAAAATGCTAATTGTGAATATTTTAGATTGCATGGTTTATTAGAGGTCCAGGAGTGTAAAGTTACCTTAAGGTTAAATTGAGGGGAAGTCATTGCATTTAAAAGAAACACAGCAGAAGTTCCTTCAGGCGCAGGTTGGAACGGGGTGGCACCTGCGGAACAGGATTGCTACTTCCTGCCTTATGAAAAGCGTTGCCTCTACAAATTGGACCTGGATCACTTGTTCCTGTGTAATCTTTAGATTTGGACTGTATTTACAGGATCTCTAATAAAAATGTACATTTTTAAATGAACAATGTTGGCACAGTGACTTAGTGGTTAGCACTGGCGCCTTGCACCTCCAGGGTCGAGGGTTTGTGGTAGCTCAGTGGTTAAGGCATTGGACTGCGGTTCGGAAGATCCCAGGTTCAAACCCCACAACCACCAAGTTGCCACTGTTGGGCCCTTGAGCAAGGCCCTTAACCCTCAATTGCTCAGATGTGTAATGAGATAAAAATGTAAGTCGCTCTGGATAAGAGCGTCTGCCAAATGCCTAAATGTAAATGTCTTGGGTCCGTGTGCATGTAGTTTGCATGTTCTCCCTCTGCTTGGTGGGTTTTCTCAGGGTACTTTCTCCCACAGTCCAAAGACGTGCAGATTAGTCTAACTGCCATTCCCAAATTGCCCAGTGGGCCCTGTTCAGGGTGTACACCGTCTCGTGCCCGAAGTCTCCTGGACTGGCCTCCAGGCCCCCTGCAACCCTGCACAGGATAAGAGGCATATAAGATGAATGAATGAATAAAAAGCTAAGACCAGTTTGTGACTGGTGTGTTGAAGCAGGTTAAGATGGTCTGCATGACATAATCAGCTTTATAGTTGTACCGCATGGTTTAATTCACTGATAATTAGTTAAGACAATTACTGCAAATTGAATAAGGTAATTGCGGCACGGTGGTATAGTGGTAAGCACTGGGGCCTTGCACCTCCAGGGCCCGGATTTGATTCCCATCTCTGTGTGCATGGAGTTTGCATGTTCCCCCCCTGCTTGTTGGGTTTCCTCCGGGTACTCCGGGTTTCCTCCCACAGTATAAAAACCTGCAGATTAGACTATTTGGCGTTCCCAAATTGCTCGTTGTGTGTATGTGTGTGTGCCCTGTCCAGGGTGTCTCCTGTGGTAGGCTCCAGGCCCCCCGTGACCCTGAATACAGGATAAAGCGTTATATCTGATGAGTATAGACGATTATTTAAACAATGATTGCAGTCTTGCAGCCAATGTCCATGACATACACTGATTTCATTAGCCTGTTTAAACCCCAATTTTTTTTCTACATCAAAAACAAATTTCCTTCACATTCAAATGCACATCCAATAATAAGGCGATCATCATGTCTATGAGTTTGGACATTGGACCAATTCCATTTAACAAGAAAATCAAACTTCACCAGTTTCCGGCTGTCACTGTTGAGCCGGTTGAGCAATTTTCACTACCAAAACAGCTGCACTTCTCATCATGTTTGCATTTTTGGTTTCTGTAGAGGAAGAGGGGGGATGCAGAATGTTTAAATTTAAGCCAGATTTTAAAATTTTCAAGGTGGACTTATAACGGGCAGTGGTGTCTGGTGAAGACAGACGCAATGGTTGTTCAGTGGGAGGGCCCCTTGTGGTGGCGGGGGGACTCCAACGTACTAGAGAGGAAACAACTGAAATTTCATTAACGTGCAGCTGGACTGTGAACAATGGCTAAAAGGGTTATAAATGTACAAAAACCGCAGGCGGCACCCGGCAGTGAAATTGTAGGAGATGTATCACAGGTTCACTTCCTTTCCTTCAATCCCTTTGGGATTAGCAAAGTACTCGATTCTGTGTAAATCTCTCGGTCCCACAGGGGATTTCACTCCCAACACACACCAATGGTGGCCTCGGATCTTTGCGTTACACCACTGAGGGGAAATTTTAGATATGTAGATTGGCAATGTTTTAACATTTTGCGTTTATTCATTCGTGAGAGGATTTTGGACAAATCTGTGGTTTGGATTTGTCACTTCGCCTTGTCTGAAATAATCTGCGTAGAATTCAGATCGTCTCAATTTCATTGCTGGATGTGCGGCTCTGCGTAATTGCAGAACGGAAATGCACCTCTGTTTTTACACTATAATAATACAAATTTAAGGTTTTTAGCTGTATCTACTTGGAAATTTAAAATGCACAGAGCATCTTCTGAAGATCTGGCTCTATTGGTCCACTTGCAGAAGTGGTTTAAAAATATATATCCATCCATCCATCCAACCATCCATCCATCCATTCTTCCA
The DNA here is from genome assembly GCF_024256425.1 of Clarias gariepinus. Taxonomy (NCBI): domain Eukaryota; kingdom Metazoa; phylum Chordata; class Actinopteri; order Siluriformes; family Clariidae; genus Clarias; species Clarias gariepinus. The sequence continues at coordinate 10,149,834 of NC_071117.1, forward strand.
TCCATCCATCCATCCATCCATCCATCCTCCCATCCATTCATCCATTCATCATCCATCATCCATCCATCCATCCATCCATCCATTCATCCATCCATCCATCCATCCATCCATCCATCTAGGAACCTCTCTAGTCCAACTAGGGACTATGAAGGCCAGTGGTGACTATTGTATTTATTTACATTTTTACAACTGTTGTAGGACCTCCGGTCAACATTACATAAGTATTCACACACTATGGGCAATTTGGGAATGCCAATTAGTCTAATCTGCATGTCTTTGAGCTGTGGGAGGAAACTGGAGTACCCAGAGGAAACCCCATAAAACACTGAGAGAAAAGACATGCTTGTTTCAAATTGTTTTTAGACATTATTTCCCCCATAAAATGCGACATGAGTTATTTTATAAAAAGGGGTGTGCCTTTGGACTTAGGGTTAGTGAATGGCTCATGGGCCATCATCCCATGAGGCCACCATGCTAGTGGAGGGCCAGAACTGGTCCATAAAAATATTGATATTTGGGTTCTGCGTAAAACTTTAAATGGTTCCACACAAACATCCAAACCAAACAACCCCTCCCTCCTGCGCACTGCATATATATTTTTACTTTTATAACAACGTCGAACATAAAAAATTAACCCTACATATCTGATTGTTGTGAGAAACATACAAAAAAAAAAACACATTACACCATACATTTAATCCATTTTGAGTTACAGTTAACGTTACAAACTTACTGCATATTACAAAGCTCTGGTACTGGAGACTCCTTCCGTGGATACGGCAATCCTTTCCAGTTATACATTTGTCTTTGTCATTTAACGACAAGTTATTACTCTTAATTTGACTTTTCGTGATAGATTATATGGAAGGTGATGATTATAATAGTATGAACTGGATTTGTGGAATCAAGCTGCACTATGATGCACAGCCTCAGTACTTCATGTTCAATACCAAGCCTTTCTGTCTGCACATTTTTGTGCATGTGCATAAAAGTGTGTACATGTGTGTTTGCGTGTGTATAACGCTGCAGACCCTCAACCGCCAGTCGGTTCGCACACGACAGCAGCGAGGTTTCGTCTCGTTTCCTGCAGAGAGGGTTCGAGCTGTTTCCTCTGCGTCCTGGCGAGCAGCTTTCGCTTCCTTTATTCTTTGCAATGAAGCGCAGAGCTCAGGTTCGGAAGAGAGAGCGAGAGAGAGAGAGAGAGAGAGAGAGAGAGCGAGAGAAACCTGCATGATTAGTACATCATCCACATATTCAGTGTTGGGAGAAATAATGAACTAATGATGATGAGTAAAAGGACACGAACTGAATTTGGGCTCTCGATAGGCATGAGATGATGCTCTGTGAAAAAAAAAAAATTAATAAATGAATATTAATGAGTTTTTGGAATTCAGGCTAAAACTGAACCTACACAAGGCCAGTGAGAGTGAAAAATGTGTGTTGAGGAAAAAAGGTGAAAACCCGAGTGAGAGAGCAAATATCTGATAACATCACCTTATGTCTCAACACCCAGCTCAACCCACATCTCTCTCTCTCACACACACACACTCTCTCTCTCCATCTTGCTCTATCGCTCTCTCTTTCTGTGGGTGCAGTCCGTGCGCACCCATACATTTGTGAAGTCGTTTGTATATATTCGGCATCTCTCCCTCGATGATCGCCTCCAATTATCCTGGTTCCTGTTTAAATGCTCCTTTTTAATTTTTTTACATTGTAATAATAGATCCATTCGTTTATCTTTTAAATACATTCATCCTTTCATTCATATATCCTTTTAGTTTGCATGGTCCATATTTCTTTCACCTGTCATCTATCATCATCTTATCTCTGCTATGTAGCCTACATCCATTCATCCCCAACAGTTCATCCATCATCATTATGCCAACCATCCAGCGATCATTCGTTCCATTCAAAAACCCAGCTGATCAACCCATCCTCATCCTACTATTCAATTCAATTCCATTAAATTTGATATACAGCTTACATTTCTCGCAAAGCGGTTTTACAAAATCAAAATACAAAAAGCATGCATTTAAATGATAATTAATGACAATTCAACTCATCCAACTCAACATCCAATCTTTTCTATACCATTTCCCCTCCATAAATCCATCTATACCTATACTATGGATCTTCCATACTTTTGTCGACTATCATTCGTCCATCCTTAACTCCACTATATATATACTATTTATCAGTAATTACTTTCTGCTTTTTAATCTTTCCATTTGGCCATCAAGCAATCCATCTATCCATCCGTTCATCTTTCTATCCAGCAGAAATGCCCATCTATCTTTCATGCCATCTCTCTATCAAGCATGACTGTTTTATTCATCCATTCAATTTATTTCATTCATCCTTGCATTCACACATCCACTCATCCATCCACCTATTTACCAAGCACAAGCATTGTTATCTATCTATCCATCCATGACCCACCAATCAGTTCATAAATTCAAAATCTTCCTAATCTATCCATGCAGCCACAAACTCCACTATCTATCTGTCTATCCGTAAGTTTTTGTAGTGGCATGAAATTCAAAACAGCGAGCACAATAATTATTTTTGTGTACTACACGACACATTTAAGAGTGTAAAAGCAGATAAAAGAGTAAACTGACTACTGTATACTGACCAAATGCACCACATTTTGGATCCTAAATCAGGTGGTTTGAGGGATTGTCATTACTGGGTATAATAAAAAAATATATATGATTTACAGTAATTTCTAAAAAAAATAAAAAAATAAAAGGAGATATTCATTTTGGTAAATGTAAAATTTTAATTCGAAAGCGCTTCACATATTTAATTTTAAAGTTTTACATCAACTCTATTTTAAAACAGGGGAATATAATAATTTATTATTATAACCATTATAATAACATTATAATACTTCATCAATTATAATTTGTTATAGTTAATAAACTAGTTAAATAAGATGTGAAAAATATTGATAGCAGAAAGTAATTCAGAAAAAAAGACAGTAAACGAAAAGAAAAATGAAAGCTGAAAACGAAAAGGTTTCTTTGTGTTCATGAATATTCATGTGCTGGCTTATTAAGCATTTCCCAAACTACCCCTCCCCCTTTTGCACCCAACCCTGAACACCAGTTCACACTGTAGATATTGTACATTCCTGAATTCAGAGCCCGAGCCGGAACCCTCGATCAAACACATCGTCACAAACACATCACGTGACGTGCCATGTTGTAACATGTTGTAACGAGCTTTACACTCGTGTCACCTTCTGCTGTGTTCTGCTGAAAAGTTACTCCTGGCAACGAGACGCTTTATGAGCAATGACATCATGCTGATCAGAAAGCACGCTCACCCGATCAGCTTTGCTTTTTCTTCTGTAAAAGGCTGAGATTAGGATGTACTCAGAAGGATCTGAAACCAGAAACGCTCTTGGGGATGCATGATCGACCGAGCTTGACCTCAGAGTGAGACCTTACAGCGAGAGAATACGGGTAAAGGGGGCTTCAAGACAGCGTGGAAGTTCCAGACCATGGGAAGCTTTCTCTTCATATCCCCCCCCTTCAGACAGGTCGTAGGTGGGGAAGCGTACCTAAAGTCCCCTCGAGTGCTTCCCCATATGGATGACATCATCTCTTAAGGCCCAGGTGGAGACCTACTGTATGGTTGAGTGGACTGGCTTCCCAGGTATAGGGCTAAAATCAGAATATAAACCGAAGGTGGTTCCCTGCAGAAAGTCCAGAAGTTTTTCCAGACTCTGTTGGAGTTATGTAACTATTTACGAGCGTGTTGGTTTTTAATCTTGCCTGTCTGTTTTGTGCTGTTGTTTATGTCTGTGTGTCTCAGCAGAGCATGAGCGACTGTCTGTGCACTCGAGCGACTCGTTCTGTCTCTTGGTTAGGGTGAGTGAGTCGTCGTGACTCACAGGCCTTTCCCCGGGGTTGATTACTTGGCTGTGTCAGTGGCTGAGCGTGTGTGGGTCCCGGAAACACTTCAGAGACCTCTGCTCTGTGTGTGTCTGTGTGGGTGCGTGTGTATACACGTGAAGAGTTTTTGTGTGTGTGGGCGTTTGTGAGAAAGTGAGTGTTTTCTCAGTGAGGGGTAGTGTTTGTCTGTCTCACCCACACACAGCTGTATCGCCATCACTTTATTACATTTACTCATTTACTCAAGGCAGCAACAAACTATACAGTGGTTTATCTCCTGTCCCAAACTCTCCAGTGTGGACTATTCTTGAATCTTTTCTCCTATCTATCTGGCGTCCATCTATCTATCCATCTATCCATCCATCCATCCATCCAATCACCTGATGTCCGTCCAACCTTTCTTCCATTATTCATCTGATACCCATACATACATTAATCAACTTGCAAAGCATATACGTCTTCACCCATCCGTCCATCCAATTATCCATCCACCCGTCCGTTATCTGTGCATTTACCCATCATCTTCATTCTTTTATCTCATCCACCATAGATTTGTTTATTAATCTTCAAACCCACCCATCTCTTCTATCATTCAAACTTCACCTTCTCCTCCCATTTAATCATTCAGTTACCATTTTCTTTCACCTATCTTTTGCTGAGTAATGTACTCTTCTGTCCATCCATCCATCCATTTCCTATATTTCTGTGTTCAACTGTTTTTCTTTCAAACATTATCTATTTATTCTCATTTTTCTTCCATTCATCTGACAAAACTTCTCTCCCATCCATACATTAATCCAGCCATCCATCAATGCACCTATCCATCCATCCATCCATCCTTCCATTCTTCCACCCACCCATCATCCATCCATCCATCCATCCATCCATCCATCCATCCATCCTTCCATTCTTCCATCCATGCATCCATTCATCCATCCTTTCTGTTATGTATCTATTCTCCATTTTCATCCAACAAACCTTCTCTTCTGTCTATCTATCCATCATCCCTTCCTCCCTCCATCCATCCTTCCATCCATCCAGCCAGTCAACCAGCCAACCATCCTTCCATCCATCCAGGTTTAAGAGGAGATCTTAAGGACTGTTCTTCTTCTTGTGCACGTGGTAATAGACGCAAGCTGTTCTTAATTAAGTCAGATATGTACAGAACGATAACAGCACTCACATGTGGTGTGTTCTGTGAATCAGCGGCAGCTGTGTGATTTGCTAATCAGCACCAGCGCTTATACGAATTAAAAGACCGCAAGTCCCGGGTTAGTCTTTGACATATTATGTCTCTACGCAATTATTTGAGTGTGAGGTCATGTATTTTTTGAGATGCTCTATAATTAGGGGTGTTGAGGTTTATAATGCATGAATCACTGAAATCGTTAATTTGGAATAAAAAAAAAAAAAAGAGATGAGTAATTAAACCAGATGAGTCGTCATTATCTGAGATCTCAGACGGCGATCTGGAACATTGGAATGAGGGATGAACAGAAACTGATGGTGGAAGACTGGTGAGTCAGGAAGAGAACGAACGACAGAGTGAGAGTAGGGCAAAGTCTAAAACAGTGTCTGGAAAAATTTGAGGTTTGAGTGGATTTTTTTTTTTGATTTTTTTTTTCAGGGGGGTTAAAGAATGTCCGGGGTTCAAATACAGTATATTTTCCCGTGCTATGGGTTTGTTCAGCTATTACTTGAAAGAATGTGGAAATTCTTACAGAACATCTCACGCATATGTAGACGAACACATTACCTCCCAAAAATATCTTCAGCGTCTAGCATGTGTTGCTTTTAATAAAGTACCTTTACTTGTTTGTGGCTAATGACGTGCTGACAACACCTGGTAACACTGACAGTCAGCAGAGTGTTTGCGTGTGTGTACGTGTCGGTGTGTTAATAACGAACAATCGGGAGTCATGTCTATGTGTACGGTTCTGCATTACAAGTTTTCAAATGGTCATTTTTTTTGCAATTACTCCAGTCATGTCGCGTTGTCATTGGTCATGTCGAGACTGGGGAGCAGATGGGGAAGTAAAAAAAGAAAAAAAACCCATTCCTGATTCCTTCCTGAGTAAAAAATAGAGCTGTTACAGATCTCCAACGGGACTCTCATCATAAGTAAAGGAACAGAATAAAGTATCCTTGAACTGCCTTGCCTACCATTACTGAAGCGCTGTTAACCCTCGGTGGTGCAGCGGCTGGTTGCAGCATGCAGGTCATGACCTCATTTTTGAAAGCTTTGTGCGTCAGGTAGCCTATAAACTGGAAGTTGACACACTGCAGTAGGTCGGTGAGGATCACGTCACGCTTGGGGGTACTTGTGAAGCCGGTGTCAGATCAAATCATTGATGTATTACCAACTCAAACATTATCTCGGAGATGATTCAACTTCTACTGGCAGTACAGCTAATAGTCGGAGGACAAGTGAAGCTTTCATCTTATGCATATCTCATTTCTTTATGCGTGTGAGAGTGTGCAAAGGTTTTAGGATACTACGGACAACAATGTCTCTTGAAAATACGAACAAAAGAGCAGTTTAATTCTCTCTATATAATCCCCTGCAACACTAATGCACTTATCCCAGCGTTTCACTAGTGCTTGGATACCATCAAGGTAGAAAGTTTGCTCGGTACACCAAAAACATGATCTTCATGTTTAAAACACTGGCCCCCCAGGAACTCCTTTAGTGGTCCAAACATGTGGAGATGGCTTAGAGCGATGTCAGGACTGTACAGGGGATGTGGCAACAATTCCCAGCTGATTTTCCTGCAATGTGCAAGAGGTGTTGGTGAATGATTGTGTGTACATTTCCCACATACAGATTCGTCCCTTCCGCTGGTTTTCAAGGATCAGGTGTGCCACTCGCTAAACGGCATCCAAACCAAGCCTGCTTTAAAATGTTTGCATCATTTAAATGTTTTACTCGGGCTAAGAGTCTCATCACCGTCCTGTGCTTGAGGTCACTTGCTTCCTCCCACACATTATGCCAGCCAGTGCATCTTTCCAAAATGTTTTTGTCTGTCTATTGTTGCAATGTTGGGGAACGACATAACACACACAGAGGAAAGTGCTATTTGATCCCTTCCACTTGTGTGAGCTCACAAATCCCCATGACTGTTTAATGGCGGGAGTGCGGGTGTGGCTTCCCTCCCTCCCGAGAGAGCATTGCTGATCCACTCTCTCTGAGTTACCTTCATGTAGCATTTAAATTAATGCTTAACATGTTTTTTATTAGTTTATATGAATGATTATTTACTTATCTTCAATTACTAATATTCTATTTTTATTGAAGTTAATAGAAACTATCTTCAAATGATGGAGGGTTGAAGAACCTAATTTAATTTAATAAAAAATATTTTTATTGCCATTTAATTAAGAAAAATTGTCCAAATTGTTGTAATAAATTTAAACAACTGTAACAAATGTTAGAATTTGTAAAAGATTTTTTGTATTGGTATCAGAAAAGAAAACATGGTTTCGTGCCTTCTTTATTTACATTTTTTTACTGTATTATTATTATTATTATTATTATTATTATTATTATTATTATATTTTTTACTATTAAGTTTTTCTTTCACAGCACATTTCCTAGTGTACAACAGTTAGTTTTTCAACCAAGTGATCTGATTGGATGAGAGGCATTTCATAAGAGCCGATAATAGGCAGTAACAGCACTGAGACGTTTTATTATACAGTATGTATCATGGGTGTTCTAATAATCAGTGTGTACTAATTGTCGGTTGCAGCATGAGTAGAACACATATCTGATCACATCTTTAACAACAGAACCGAGGTGCTACATACATGCAAGATAAATTAACAGAAACTATACCAAATTCCTTATTAATTCCTGATTAAAGGCACTACTTGGTGTGTGGAACAATAGCTTTTCTTTTACCATTATGGATTAGGTAGAAATATAAAGTTTATCTCATGAATTTCTCATAACTTGGCTACATATCAGCAGTAGGAATTTAAAACTACTTTCCTGCCTGTTAACTGTCTGTCGCCAGCTTCCCCAGTCCCAACTAACAAGTTCCGCCAGTTAGAAAAGGATACGGGTTGGTGGAGCAAAATAACTGGTTCAATAAACAAACAAATAATAATCTGTTTAAAATTAATGGTTTTTGTGGAAGTGTTGTATAAACGCAGTATCTCATGTGCTGTTGTGCTGAATATCAGCACTCGGGCCGCGTCATCACAGCCGTACTGATATTCAGTAAAACAGCAGAAATTGGAGAGCGATACTGCTTACGTTTATTATAAACCTATTCCTTCAAACAAACAGTAAAATCACAATCACACAATTTTATATGGACTAACTACTGTATGGTATTATCCCTTTATTTGTTTTTATGTTTAAATATATTAAAAAAATACAAGCTAGAAACAAGTGAATTAATATGAAACCACAGCTCATGTTTTAATGCATTTGAGTCAAGCTGTGATTAATTAACCAACAAAGCTAAATATCATAATTATAATAAAAATAAAAGTATAGTTTCACTTAATATATTCATAGCTTAACCCATACAAATACAGTACATACAGTACATACAGTACTCTACAAAGAACTATTGAGGAACCATAAAGCCTTTTTTATTTTTGCATGAATTGTATCTATGGGAAATAAAACAGTCTATTTAAAGTACGTGGTTGTTCCTGATGCAGACTTTCAGTTCTGCCTTGATTTGTGAATTTTCTCTCCGAGGACGCTGGGATGAGTTCAGGACGACTGCGGTATCAGGTTTAGGCTCCAGATCAGATCAGTTTTCAGATCGTTCAGTGCTGAAACCACCACAGTTCTATCAACAGCCCCTGATTTTAACTATAAGGAGCGAGGAGGCATCAGGAGGCCAGAGTGCTTTGAGTCACTGAGACTCTTCACTCGAGCCGCCGCCGACCCCCCCCAACACCCCCCCCCCAACCCCCCCCTCCACCACTCTGCAGATTAACGGGAAGTGGGATGTGTTTTTATTTCCCCATTTCATGAAGAGCAAAGAGCGGGGGCGGCCCAGAGAGTCCGGTTCATGTTTGCCTGTCTGTGTCTGTGTGTGTGTGTGTGTGTGTGTGTTCTGGTGCTTAGGTGTGTGCCTGTGCCAGAAGCTGGGCGAGTCTTTGGCTAATTATCACTTTTTTGGCCTGTGGACTTTTTTTGGTTGCCTGAACTCTTTTGGAAAAGGCAGAGTGCAGAATGTAGACAGTGCGTGTCTTTGTTTTTCAGGGCACAACACCAGGGTCTGTGTGTGTGTGTGTGTGTGTGTGTCTGTGTGCTGGAAAACAAATACAGTAGATTTGGGACGTGGAAACATTTTAGAGCCTTGAATTTTCCACTTGTCCATGGTGATGATAAACGCTGGGGATCACACGTACCTGCAATTTAATGCTCCTTTTTCTTAACATCGCACACCATAGTTCTAAATCCTGGTTAGTCAGAAGATATTGATTAGTCGCAAGTTTAGGTGCTTGTTCTAATACAGCACATTTTGAAAGTAGGGCATTAAAATACTTATTTCTTATATTTTTAGGTATGCTTAGATATGTGTGTTTTTTTTAAGGAGAAGTATATTTAATATTAATGGAAGGTAGCAGGTAAAGTAAGGTAAGATAAGTTTTCCAAATAGACAGGTTTGCATTTTAATGTTTCTTGACACCCACAGGCTCGAGGATTCCTTCTTTAGGTCTGTGTGCATGGAGATTGCATGTTCTCCTGGGTTTCCTCCAGGTTCTCCGGTTCCCTCCCACAGTCCAAAGTCATGCAGATTAGACTCATTGGCGTTCCCAAATTGCCCTTAGTGTGTACTGTAAATGAGTGTGTGCCCCGCGATGGAGTGGTAGCCTGTCCAGGGTGAACCACACCTTGTGCCCTAAACCTTCTGGGATAGGCTTCAGGCCCCTGAGACCCTGAATACAGGATAAGTGGGAATGTAATCAATGGTGAATTTCTGTAGTTTCAGTTCAAGGATTTCAAGAGGTGCTTAGCAGCAAACACACCACACTTCATTATTGTTTACTGGTTTTCTTCACTCACCTGCCACTTCACTGGGTACACCTGTTCAAGTGCTTGTTCATGCAAATATCTAATCAGCCAATGAAATTCCAGCAACTCAATGCATTTTGGCTTTTACACAAAGTCGAGCTTATAAACCAAGTAATAGAATTGGGAAGAAATGTGATTTAAGTGACTTAAGTGAACATGGCATGGTCTGAATATTTCTCAAACCGCTGATCTACTGGGAATTTCACACACTGCCATCTTTGG